>NC_137862.1:50743874-50763874 GCF_963924005.1 Protomyctophum bolini | reverse complement strand
GATATGGTCACCACCAGGGTCTGATATATTCATCACCAGGGCCTGATATGTTCATCACCAGGGCCTGATATGGTCATCACCAGGGCCTGATATGGTCATCACCAGGGCCTGATATGTTCATCACCAGGGTCTGATATGGTCATCACCAGGGTCTGATATATTCATCACCAGGGCCTGATATGTTCATCACCAGGGCCTGATATGGTCATCACCAGGGCCTGATATGGTCATCACCAGGGCCTGATATGTTCATCACCAGGGTCTGATATGGTCATCACCAGGGTCTGATAAGGTCATCACCAGGGTCTGATATGGTCATCACCAGGGTCTGATAAGGTCATCACCAGGGTCTGATATGGTCATCACCAGGGTCTGATATGTTCATCACCAGGGCCTGATATGTTCATCACCAGGGCCTGATATGTTCATCACCAGGGCCTGATATGGTCATCACCAGGCACTTCCACTATGAGGAGAACTGTAAGCTGTGTTGAAACACAACCACCAGAGCAGAAATACAGCTAACAATCTTTCTCCCTTGGTTCTAAGCCTTACCTCATTTGGTGTGCTAAGAAGTGCTTTGACAGGTTCACCACTTCTTGTGTGTGTGTGTGTGTGTGTGTGTGTGTGTGTGTGTGTGTGTGTGTGTGTGTGTGTACACAGCATATAAGCATGCATGAGTGTGACTGTGAGAGCATGTACCAGCATGTGTGTGCACAGTACATGTGTGTACGCGCGCGCACATGTGCGTGTTTGTGTGTGTGTGTGTGTGTGTGTGTGTGTGTGTGTGTGTGTGTGTGTGTTTGTACATGTGTGTGTGTCTGCTCACTGAGCATCACTCCCCATGCCCTTGTGGAGGTGTGAGGAGGTGTCACCTGTCATCACAACAACAGAGACGTCAATCAAGCAGACACAACTAACCCATCTGGCACAGACAAACATATAGAGCTCGCAGTCTGTCACTGGAAACCCCCCCCCCCCCCCCCCCCCCCCCCCCAGCCAAACGCAGCGATTACCACCTCAGGAGATAGGATTAATTTTGTTCTGATGCCGGGTCGCAATCGCTTCGTTCTTAAACAAGCCTGGAGGGCCGTGGAGTTTATGGAAGTATAGCATCGTGCTCCTGATATAAACCTATATCACGGCAGACTTCGTCTGATTAAAATGTACACGCCACAGCCACAAAATGACTGTCTGCAGTTTCACTCTCGTTCACCTTACAAGATTCCAGAGTTTGTGCAGGTGAATGTTGGATGTTCATGAGTCTAAAAGCAATGCTAAATCCAAGCTGGAACTGCCTGCCTCGTGTCCTCTCTCACTCTCACATCATCACACTCACACTCACACTCTCACACACACACACACACACACACACACACACACACACACACACACACACACACACACACACACACACACACACACACACACACACACACACACACACCACACACACACACACACACACACACACACACACACACCAATGTGTGCTGGCTCTAGCATGGTGTCTCCCTATCAGTTTACCAGCTAATACAAAATATATTATTATTTATTTATCCGTTTGTAACTCAACTTTATGAATGTATACATATAAACAAATGGACGCTTATACTGGTCCATTTGGTTACATTCATACACTCTCAGAGATAAAGTAATACATGGGATTTTACTGTGCATTTAAAAAAACAACAACAATAACGACCACCTCCGTCCACCACACCTCATCCCTACCGTGCGTTCCCAGGAGGTGAGTGTGCCCGCCATGGATAAAGTGGCCATCATCTTGACGCTCCTCTCTCTCTCTCTCTTCCCTCCTCTATCTTTACTATCTTTTCCTCTCCGGTGGCTGGCTATAGAATGTTCCCGACCTGTTCCGTGCGGGTATCCAGTGTCTGAGAGCTTTTCCCTGCCTTCTTTCCCTCCGACACCTGCCCAGGTGTACGAAGCCAGGAGGAGGAGGGGCAGGAGGAGGAGGAGGGGCCATGCAGTTAAAACACTGTTCTCCCGTTGGCTAGTGGGCGTCGCTTGTGGATGGTCCAAAACGCACCCTGTGCGATTGTGGTCTGAGCTTCATTTTTTTTCCCTTCTTTTTTTGTGTGTGTGTGTGTGTGTTGTGTTCTAGTCACCAAATCCCGGAGATTAGGGGGTAAATTGCAAGACAAACTGTTTGGCCGACTCTACAGTATGTCACATAGCAGAGGGAGTGACCTACAGGGCATGCGTGTACAGTATGGAGTGGCAGCCTGCTGCTGCTGCTGAACCCATTTGGGCCTCGAAATTTAGAAAATGTCTTCTAAATCATAACGGTTTTCTCTGAAATACCTATGTTTCTATATCAGTGGTGCTCAACCTTTTTTATGTCAATGGACCCCCAGAATTATCTGTATCTGAAAATATGTTGTTCCAGGGACCCCCCTAAAGCATAACATAATGCTGGAAACACCAAATGTCAGTGTGCATTATGAAGCTGATATTGTGCCTGTAATGTGGCAGCTTTTGATCTGCAGCAGTGCACGGCCATCTTGGAACCAGAAGGTTCCTGGTTGGATCCCTATAGTTGTCCTTGAGCAAAGACACTTAACTGGAAACTGCTCCCGATGAGGGCTGGACTGAGTGAAAACTAGGCCCTGTGTCGTCCGTGTGTAAATAGGTGAATATAATGCACATTGTAATGTACTTTGGAGAAATGCGAGCATAAAATGTACAATTTAACCTTTTCTAATACTTCTGTCAAATATGAATGTATACAGTGTATGTCACTCTGATTGCAAATCTATCCACCAGAGGGCGCTGAAAACAGCAAAACCTGGGCCGACAGCCTGACACACACTACCAGATGTCCCAAAAAGTGGTCTTTGTTGTGTGAATGCTCGTTGAGCGTGTGACATGTCATGTGACAATAAAACACCTTGAACCTTGAACATTTATATAGGGGTCCCCAGGTTCTATGTTCCCCACTTACCTTAGGGTTAGCGTTAGGTTTCACTAAAGGACTTCAGTGTTTTGTAGCATACAATTGTATAAAGTATAAGTACAGAACAAAGAATGTTTGCTTTTGCCATCTTTCTTGAAGAGGAGTCTGAGCAATCATGTTTTATTTTATGCCAGTGTTCATTTTTTGTTGGCTAAGACTAGATAGTTTAAGTAGCCTATAGGCAGGCCTAAAGTTCAACGGATTGTTCAAAGACTGAGCTTAAATCAGAATGTGCTACTCTAAAAGTAAGACTAAGTTGCTAAAATACTTACTAGAATTACTAAAATTACTAGGTTAGATTTATGGTTTTAGGTTTATTCTAAGTGGGGAACATATAACCTGGGGAACATATAACCTGGGGAACATATAACCTGGGGAACATAGAACCTGGGGAACATATAACCTGGGGAACATATAACCTGGGGAACATAGAACCTGGGGAACATAGAACCTGGGGAACATAGAACCTGGGGAACATAGAACCTGGGGAACATAGAACCTGGGGAACATAGAACCTGGGGAACATAGAACCTGGGGAACATAGAACCTGGGGAACATAGAACCTGGGGAACATAGAACCTGGGGAACATAGAACCTGGGGAACATAGAACCTGGGGAACATAGAACCTGGGGAACATAGAACCTGGGGAACATAGAACCTGGAGAACATAGAACCTGGGGAACATAGGTAAGTGTGTGACTCGAGTCGTCTACTCACCGTCGAGTAAATGGAAGAAGTGCTGGAGACCAAGGACAGGGAAGAGCCATGGACTAAAAGGAAGGAAAAAAAAATAAAAAAGAGATTAGTTATAGATCTACATACACAGCATTATAATATAAATTACACCAAGACCCCCCAGAATGTCATCGCTGCAGCAGCTCCTCCTCATGCGTGTGTATCAAAACCACCCACTGTGCACCTTCCCATCCAGCCACACTACACACCCTACCATTTACTGGTACCAGCACCCCCCCCCTCGGAGTGAGTCCCGCCTGTCTTGACTCGACCGCCGCCACCGTACAGCGTACAGTGAAAATAACGCCGGCCCTGAGCCTCTGTGGGCATAATGATAATACTCCTACACACATGACGGAGTCGGAGCGCGGCGGCGCGGTCTAATAACAGCCCTGTGTGCGTATATATACTACTATGCAGCCCCCTTAATGACTCAGAAGCTAATCGCACATCAAAGGCAACCCGCGCTACACCGGGTTGCCTTGCCTTTTTGCTGCTCTGTGCAGATCAGTGCGGATTAGGAGCACTGAAAAGTAAAATAAGTCAGCACTTTCGCTCGTTAGACTTCACAGGGAGGGTTCATTTGAGGTGGAGGGTGGTGTGTGTGTGCGTGTGCGTGTGTGTGTGTGTGTGTGTGCGTGTGTGTGCGTGTGTGTGTGTGCGTGTGTGTGGTGAGTGGGAAGGTGATGAATCATAAGCAGCCACTTTGATGGAGGGTCCCTCTCTCTACGCGATGCTTGAGGTGGGGTCGGTTGGGCTTTGAAACGACTGACCTCAAAATGTTCAATTTACGGGAGAGAAGGAGGACATTATTGATGACTGGCTTTTATCCTTCACTTTCATGTTAAACGCTGCAGATGTGATAATAATGACTTCAACAGTGTGCCGGCCATATTTTATATAACCTACCAAATGACAGAGCTTCAAAGTGCCAGTGGAATTAATATGGATGAAGTCGTCAGTTCATTTCTTTGGAAAGTTTTAATTTAGAGCAGGATGACTGATGACTTATGAGATGACATTTGAAATCCTCTTCGACTAATGAGACTGGGCTGAGGGGGCGGGGGGGTGGTGGTGGGGGGGGGGGGTTTGAGGAGCACACTTTGTGAGCTGGAGCGTTCTACAGGGCCAGTGTTTCCTGGTGGGTCACACAAACTCACAAAAGGTTTGGTTGGTTGCAAGACATTCTCACATGGTGACAGATACCGAAATACTGTTGTTGTTGTTGTTGTTGTTGTTGTTAACTAGTATATGTGGCTATGGCTTTGTCGGACATGCGGCAAAGGCAAAAATACTGAGGAAA
Organism: Protomyctophum bolini; assembly: GCF_963924005.1. NCBI lineage: Eukaryota > Metazoa > Chordata > Actinopteri > Myctophiformes > Myctophidae > Protomyctophum > Protomyctophum bolini. The sequence continues at coordinate 50,758,858 of NC_137862.1, read as the reverse complement.
ACTACTGAAAACAGAAGTAGAAGAGGATAGGTTTACGACTGCAGGGGTTAAGAAAGGGGGTGGGTGGGGGGGGGGTCATGTGACAGTAGAGATAATGGGTTTTTTCTTTCTCGATTGTGGAACAGGTCCGACAAAGTGTAGGGTGTGTGTGACCATTATTTTGTCTTTTCTGCTGTCCATTTGACGACGCTCGACGTAACTAATATGCCGTGAAAGATATACGCAAATGCTCCAATCCGTGTTACCGCCGCCACCGCGCTGAAGAGATGAGTGCTTTCGTACACACACACACACACACACACACACACACACACACACACACACACACACACACACACGTCAACGCGACACACGCACTCACACACACGCACACACGTCAACACAACACACACACACACACACACACACACACACACACACACACACACAGAACGTGAATGCGGGTTACTTGGATCCGTGTTGTTTTTGGCAGCAACTTTTGATTTAAGTTTTTTTTTTAGTCATGGTCTCTTGAATAGTTCACATTTATAGTTTGAGTCACATTTTAGTCACCTGGAATGTTTCAGTGTTATCTTAAACATAAGATTTTAGTCGACTAAATCTACAGTTGATTTAGTCGACTAAAAATGTTATTTTGGCGGGCCATGATGCCGTCGCAATGACTGATTTTACGCCGATCTACAAGCTCACAAGAGAGCGTATAGATCGGCTATTTTCAGCATGCAACCAAGTGTAAAATTACTTATAGTGGATCTCTTGTCCACTAGTCCCTTCCTAACATTTTAGTCGTTTGTCGTTTTCGTCAGTGGAAAAAGGTAGTTTTCGTCTTAGTTTCAGTCGACGACATCAACGCTGACGTGGATATCATCATGTCTCTCATGGCGTTATAAAGCACGGCGGTGAGAAGAGAACCCCAGCTGTAATTATCTCCTCACTTCAACCCTGCAGCGAAGTCAGGATGCTGGGAGTTCAGAAGAGAGAATACAGCCATACTGAGGGACCTCCAGCAATGTGTGTGTGTGTGTGTGTGTGCTCGAGCGTGCGTGTGGACTCAATTCCTAATGAGCTCACACACACACACACACACACACACACACACACACACACACACAATCGCTCCCCTGAGGACACTTAACAGTGCAAATCCGGTTACCGTGTCAATGGGTTCAAGCTAAAACTCAGCGTCTCTCTCTCTCTGTCTTTCTCTCAACTCAGTGTCCTTTTTACTCTCTCGTTTCTATCTACAGTATTTCACTGCCTCCCTCCTCCTCCTCCTCCTCCTCCTCCTCCTCCTCCTCCTCCTCCTCCCGCAAGAAAAGAGCACAGTGCATGAAAAGGGAGACATCTTCTTCCTCTCACTGTGAACAGTGCCTCTCTCTTTCACTCCACAGCCTCATTCCCTGCTCTGTCCATCCGTTCTCTCGCCCCCCTCTGCCCCTTGTTACAGAATGGCCTCTCGGCTTGACTCCTTCCTTCTTCTTCCTTCCTTCCTTCCTTCTCTCTCTCTCCCCCTCCAAGACTTGGCTCATGTCCTCTAAACCAAAGCGCTGTATGTGCGCTTGCTGGCCTTGAGGACCAGGCCAGACTCCATACTGGTGTGTCCCCCCAGTAAAGAGCAGGATGTTGGGTCGGGGTTGGGGTTGGGGTCGGGGTCGGGGTGGTGGTCTTGTCTGCCAGCTCTCTCTCTCTTCCATGGTGGGAAGAGAGCCACTATAGGCCTGCATGACTGAGCTGCTCGTTTAAAGCCATAATAAAATGAAACCACGCAGCTTACGGGCAAACAATGGGGCCGATGCAGAAGCGGATTATATCGACTTGTTGACTGAGATATACAGCGGCTTTTCCCCCAAGAGCAGCGCATGTAATCTCCTCCTAATATGCTCTAAACAGATACACAGAACGAAGCTATATACTGCTGCTACCCCCGGGGGTTATGGCAGAGAGAGAGAGAGAGAGAGAGAGAGAGAGAGAGAGAAGTATACAAGTCTACTGCTGCTACCCCCGGGGGTATGGCAAAGAGAGAGAGAGAGAGAGAGACTTGGAAAAGGATTAAGCCTAATTATGGATTTGAGATATCCACGGATAGGAGAAGCTGAACGGGGCTCATACAGTCAGATAATTGTTTTGCTAGCGCTCGTCCATTTGTCCACCCATCCACCCATCCACCCATCCATCCATCCATCCATCCACCCATCCACCCATCCATCCATCCATCCATCCATCCATCCATACACCCATCCATCCATCCATCCACCCATCCATCCACCCATCCATCCATCCAGCCATCCACCCACCCATGCTCCCATCCTTACCCTCTTCGAAGCCGTCCCTGAAGGACCCTGAGCGACTCATGGTGCGAGTCTTGTCGTCCAGTGACATGCAGGAGTTCCTGAGGCGGGTGTCGCCGCACGGGTCAAAGGACACGTCCTGATTGGTCAGGCTGTTGTTGCGCAGGCTGGCCAGGTTGATCTGAGCCGCCGAGGTAGGACTGGACGCTATACGAAGAGAGAGAGAGAGCCACAGAGAGAGAGAGAGAGAGAGAGAGAGAGAGAGAGAGGAATCACAAGAGGTTCTGTGAAATGGAGGATGACTGATTTAAGCAGTCACACCTGGCCTGAGTCAAACTCGAACTGGACTCAGAGCTGTCTGTGGCTGCATGCGCACCTGTTGTGCATGGACCTGATCAAGGCTAAGTGGAGAGAGCTATCTGCTCTCCTGTGTAAAAAAAACTAAAAATGTTACATTGTGAATTATTCCCTGAACTGAGAGGAATAAACCAGTCTACTTAAGGAAGCTGCCCTGTGTTGTGTCCTTCCTTGCCCTGGGTGGTGCCTAGTCGGTTCATTAAATATGGGCTGTTGTTTTTTTTAGTTGTTAATTCAGTTCAAATGGGACTTGAAGCCATGAATTGCCTCGATCTGCATTGGAGAGTGGGTTCTCTATTCTCCGAATTCATCTGCAAAGATTCATGCTGTGCCAAACTTTGCTTTGGAATGTGGTGCAGAGATTAATGCCCAACTTGATACAAAGTATCAACAAAGTACTGTATATTATATGGACGTACGTTCAGGGATATAGTGCCAACAAAGCGATAGCACTAGCATACATTTAGATGTGTGACGTCGACAAATCTGCTGTACAAACGCCCCAATGTGCATGAGAGCAGAGACGTGCACACATAGAGATCAAAGGGGGCTTCAGCCCCTGCCCTTTTACCCGTCTGTAAAACAACTGCCCTTTTACTATGGTGAAAGAAACGCAAGTGCCACTCCTTTCATGGCATTTTTTCCGAATGTCTCCTGAACTTGAACACAGTATTTTGCGTTGAACAAATTTGTTTAGAAATCCAATGTCGTTACACACCGCATCTCTCCACTAAATAAAGAGTTCTGGGTTGCTCCCCGGAAATAGCTGATCTACAAGCTTTCAACGGGTCGCAGCGCAACGCTTTGTGAGCTTGTAGATCTGCTATTTTCATTTTTTTGTCCAAAAGTGCCCTCTTACACTCTCTGCACTGTGCTGCATGAGAGGTGCCCCATGGGTTTCCCGGCTGAACCCCAGAATTACAATAACTCCAGTTCAATAATAATTACGAACAAGGAGATGAGCATGCGGGTCCCATACCGAGCTGTCCGAAGTTGAAGCGTGTGCCAGAGGGGGAGGTGAGGCTGGACCCCGGGGAGAAGGGAGAGTTACTGGCCGAGTCCTGGAGCCCGCTGCAGGTCGAGTGGGACCGCAGCCAGTCCCGTGCCTCCTCGTGACTGCGTAGCTGGGGAGACGGGCCGTACCTGGGCAAGAAGAGGACGATACACGTGTTAAAGGCAATAAGAGGAGCTCAACTAAACACCAGACCAGCTGTTAGCAGTTTGGAATCAGTAGCGTCACACAAGCATCAGGGGAGGAGGAGGGTGGCTTATTTTCCCTGGATTTACTGACCATTAAAACTATAAGTTATTTCTCTCTTCGTGTCAAGTAGACAAGAGAAAACTCAAAGAACAGACATATAGGCAATGTAATGGGTGGTGGATTAATGAAAGCAGTTGAGAACCACACTGTCCTATATAAACACCCTGAGAAGCAGCAGCATTAGCCTGGGGGTCTATATACCGTCTGATTTATCACAGGTCAAAACATGGACGATGATGACCACAAACAGCGTGGACAACACAAACTGACCCCAGGCCGGCGGGTGCGACAGACAGACAAGCCGAGAAGTGGAGGGGGAAAAAAAGGGCAGACATATATAGAGACACTGTGACCCCGAAATGAAGTGTCTTGGACGACAGCGTGACGGCCCTGTGTTATGACCACCAGAGACATGCCACTTCACCCCCCCAAGCACAACCAACAAAATGTGCCCCTCGAGTGGTGCCAAAAGCAACAAAACAGCAAACAGCAACATGAAGTGTATATAGGAGTGCAAAGCCGTGATAAAAAAGTGAACGGACAAGAAAACAAAACACAGGAGAAGCCGTGTGCGGTGGGGTGGGGTACGTGGGGTGGGGTGGGTAGGCGGGTGTGCGTTTGTGAATGCGCGCGAAGCGCAGCGTCTTTCCACATGTGTGCAGTCACAACAAGATGGCGCCCCACGCCCGCATACCTGAGTCCTTTCTTAGGCAGAGTGTTTCTGCCACAGTGTGGCCCACTGTGGAGCAGCAGAGAGACACACATCTCAGAGAAGGAAGCAGGGAAGGGGACTGGACTGGATGGGGAGGTTATATAATAGAATATATATATATATATATATAGAATATATATATAGAATATATATAGAATATATATATAGAATATATATATATATATATTAGGGCATTCACTTGTCATTTTTACTAGTTGACTAGTTTACTAGTCGACTAGTTGTTTAACTACCTATTATGTAATTTCTTTAAAAAAAGAACATTTTCTTTTAAAATAAATATTTGTACATAATAAAAACTTACATTGGTGACTATAACTACAATCTACCTGATCTTGAGGCCTACAAAATCGGGAAAAAAAATGTAACTCTTCAACTAGTACCAGCAAGGTTGACTAGTGGATTTACTAGTCGACTAGTAAACTACTTAATGCCCTAATATATGCTTAATGCCATAATATATAATGGTCTGAATATATATATATATATTCAGACCATTCATTGGTTTGCACATTCCGTTACAGGTGAAAGTTGCCGATATTCAACATGAATCCTATCGAAAATTGCAGCCAGCTTACAGTATGTGAAATGACACATTTCGGCGTGCCTCGATAAGATTCCAGAAATTAGCCCTTCACTAAATATCCCACCCCAAAAAGCGATTGTCCAATGCCAATCCAAATAGTTTAGCAACAGTTGCTATGCAGGTCAAGCTTTCTTCACGGCTAATGTGCCTATTGGACAAGGATGGGTTGGGGAGGGACTTAGTGAAGGGCTAATTGTCCTATCCGAGATCTATCTCGACACAAAGAACATAACGGGAAATGTTTTTTGCATTTTTCACGTCTTCACGTTAAATATCAGCAAAACAGCAACAACTTTAAGTTACTTTAATGCAATTCATTATTAAAGTCATGGCATTTTTTTACTTTTAAATGCAACACCTGCATCCTCATGTGTTTGATGGTCAACACACATTCTACCACAGGGTGGCACTGCAGCACATAAACAGGAATGGAGGAAACCAAAGCAGGCTGCTGCAATGCCTCTGTACTGATGTACACACGCACACGCACACACACACACACACACACACACACACACACACACACACACACACACACACACACACACACACACACACACACACACACACACACACACACACACACACACACACACACACACACACACACACACACACACACACACACACACACACACACACACACACACACACAGCCATGGTGTGCTCATAATGCGTAATATATATTCTACGTCCAAGAAAAGACATGGTAAACGCCCCGCCTGCCTCTGATTGGCCTACCGACACTGCCCGTCCTGCCCCCATGGTCTCACCAGACCATGGGGGTTACTCTGTGGTGGGAAATAACGTTACCATGGCTATGCTCGGACGTAGAATAGATATACGCGGTCATAATGGCGCTAATAAGAAGCCCCAAACACCACATGGCCCGTACATGCACACAGGTAACATTTTACCTGTCCTGCTTCCTGGGTAAAGTGTTTCGGCTGAATTTAGGGCTGGCGGAGGGGGAGGACAGGGGGCTGACGGACGGGGAGGAGGAGGAGGGGGACAGACAGGAGGACACACAACAACAGAGACATTTAGAGAAGAGAGAGAGAGAAAGAAAGGAGGAATCTGAAGTTCAACTGTGAGACCCTTCAACAAAGAAGAAAATACATTACATATTATGTTTCAAAATGTTCGCAAGTATAGCCGTAAAACGTATTTCTTTGGACATTCCTTGTAGGAGCCAAAATATACATTTTGTTTGTTGTTTATTCTATTTGTTTATTTTTTCCCATGCTTGGGTTTTCGATGTGCCACAGCCCTTACTTGATTGATGAGCTCCTGCTGTGTGTCTGCTAATCATGGTACTTATGTCAGCTGTGTGTCTGGGCAGTGGCATTCAGTGAGAGAATGGGGGTGAGCTCTAGGCTCAATATTTTCTGTTGACCGTTTAGTAGTTTAATCGTTTATAAGTATACCTACGTTTTCATTTATCAACATTTTCAGTACATTCTTTTGGACCTTGTTTATTTGTCAATAAATCAACTTAACTACAATAAGAACTTTCCTGGATTTGATTGAAAGAAACGCGTCACACAGTTCCTGCCGACAGCTCAGCCTCATAGCACTACTACTATTTGATTTGATGGGAAGAAGTAGTCGCTACAACATTCCTGTTTGGGTATATTTTGGAGATTCCGAAATCTATGTGAAATATATATTAGAAAACATTTTCAGGGTACAAAATGTTTTTTTTGTGGGGGAGGGGGGGGGGGGGGGGGACACCAATTGTGGTACATTTTGAAACATGTATATGTTCAAATGGATTTGTTTTAGTATTTTATCACCGTGGAATAGATCGATGATATTGTTATAGCATTATGTTACGCTTTAGCTATTGAAAAATAGCAGATCTACGAGCTTGTATAGGTCTGCTATTTTTGAAGAATCAAAGAACGACTGACACAGAAACATAGCTTTTTCAGAAAACTGTCAGGATGTAGAATTAGAATCTGATCTCAGGTCAAAATAACATTAAGACACGGCTGGGATGATGTCATCATGCGGCTATAGCCTCCGTGCACCGCTTATAGAATTACATCCTCAGACATTCCTGTCACGTTACACGTTCAGCTAGTCAGGAATGGAACGCTCCCGTAATGATGGAACTATATACAGTACCTCAGAGGCTCACAAATGACAATGGTGAACCTGGGAGCCTTTTCCCCCGCAACATCATCAAAGAGATAAAACAACCTCACTATAGCCAGAATAAAGGTCTCTCATAATATCCTTTGCTAACTCGGCATATAGTTGATATAGCTTGGAACACGCTTGCTTGGTACGGTACCACAATTGCTAAGTGGTTCAGTCAGTGGTGCATCTCGACTTGAGCACTATAGCATGACTTCATGTCGTTAGCTCACGTTTTCCTTCTGGTTTATGGGATTGTGCGGATAGCAAAAACACAGACTGGTGCGGGGGTATACTTTCAAGTGGTATAATATACCCCTGGCCTGCGCAGTGAGCGAAGCCTCTCTCCTTGACAAGCTGTTCTGTAATATAGTGTTCCGTTCTAGATAGATTTTCATGAGTCCGCAAGGAAATTATTTTGACCCCAGGAACACAAACACAGCAACGTATAATTGATATATAAAACTACATATAAGACATTTGACATTTACTGTAACGTACTGGAACATGTAGGCTAACATAATCAGCTACGTCTAACACGTTTAACATACACAGCATTTAACCCATTCAAACCAGGGAAAGCGTAATTTTATATTTTAGCTATGATATATAGCACATATGTTTCTTCAAAGCTTTTGAAAATCTGTGCAAATCTTTGAATTTCTATAAAACGTTTGGAACTCAAATCTTTGCTTCTGGGGGTCCCTGGAACAAAATCTTTTGAGATGGAGGGGGGGGGGGGGGGGGGGTCCGTGGGCCAAAACCCATATAATTTTGGGGGTCCTTGACATGAATAGCTATGAGCACCACTGATATATAGCAACAAAGGTTTGTCAGAAAATGTTTAGGATTTAGAAGCCATTGTTTAGAAATGGCCTCAGTACTAAATGTTTAGGATTTAGAAGCCATTGTTTAGAAATGGCCTCAGTACTAAATAGCAGACCTACAAGCTCATAGCGCGGTATGAGCTTGTAGGTCTGCTATTTTTGAAAGATCGTGAAAATGTGGCGCAAATCTTTGAATAATATATATTCTTTCACAGCGAACGTTTTAACTCATATGTTTGCTTCTGGGGGGGGGTTAATTCCTTCACCAGAACCGTGCTGTTTCTATAACGTCCCCCCATCTCCTCTCCTCTCCTCACCTCTCAGACATGGCCGTCTTGGCGCTGCCCGCCCGGCCCAGGGCAGAGAGCGTGTCTTCCCTGCCGTGGTGACCGCCGCCGCCGCCGTGGTGGTGGTGGTGGTGCAGGTGGCCTCCGGTTCCGGTTCCGGTTCCGGTTCCGGTCCCGGCGCTGCCCAGGCTCATCATGTCGATGGACTCGCTGCTGGTGTGCATGCTGCTCACCGAGGCGTAGCCCAGGCTGCCCGACGCCGTGCCCACGCTGCTGTGGCCCCCGACGCTGCCCAGCGTGCCCTCCCTGCTCGGGGCCCCCGACGAGCTGCTGAGGGTGGTGCCCCACGTCAGGCTGTTGGAGGGGCCCGTGGAGGAGTACACCGACCCGGGGCTGGAGGCCTATAGCGTGGTGGTGTAGAGAGGAAGGAAAGGAAAGAGAGAGAGAGAGAGAATTGAGAATATTTTTAAAGCTCCTTCATTTTAACCCATTTTGAGCACGAGCTTGAAACACCACAAGCACGAGCTACGAGCTCGTAGGTCTGCTATTTTTTTTTTAAAGTCGTGAAAATGTGGCGCAAATCTTTGAAAATATATATTTCAGAGAGAACATTTTTAACTAAAATATTGGCTTCAGGGGGGGGGGGGGTCCCTGGAACTACATATTTTGAGATGGGGGGGTCCGCGGCCCAATAGAGATAATTCTGGGGGGTCCTTGACATAAAATAGGTTGAGCACCACTGACATAGACATAAAAAAAAAGCATCAGTGCAGTTCAACCTGCAATCTTGCCCCCCATTACATTTTGAGATTTCGGGTATATTGCGATAGAAGAATTGACCTATAACGGTTTGCGATAAAGACCGCCAGTGGGTCCAGTACTCCACAGGCCCCCGAAAATCTCTCTCATTTAGCCTTCTTCTTCATATAATAACCCGTTTGTTTTTTTTGTTGCCGGATCCTCTCACCTGCTCACTGCCCAGTGTCCCCATCCCAGAGCCCAGGGTTCTGCCGCTGAACAACAGGGAGGTGTTGCTGTTAATGTTCTCACTGTCCCCGCCAGCACCCGCCAGACCCCCATGGGGGGACGACTCGGCGTGGGGGTTGGAGATGACCGTGGCGCTCTTCAGGCTCTCTGCGGTGATGGTGACCGGAGCCTGCTTACTGCTCTTACCACCAAACAACCTGCAGCCAGGAGGGGAGGAGAGGAGGAGGGGAGGGAGAGAGAGCGAGAGAGGGATTGAATGAGCCTGGTGTGTGCACACACACACACACACACAAAAACATCAGCGTATTGACGCAAGAAGGAACACAAATCTCTCCGATTATAAATCAAAGGCACGTAGAATGGGACAAAAGTTCAATCCCAGAGAGTGAGAGGGGAGAAGGAAAAAAATGCTGCGTTCGGTGTAGTGTTTTTATGCAGGACCGGCAAACAAAATAAATAAATAAAAAACAGTCCCCGGTTTATTCTGATCCCACTGAAGGTTGGGTGTCATTTCCAAGTGTTTTCTGAGCTCCAAACCTGTTACTGTACGTGTTTCAAGTGTCTCTATAGTCTGTCGGCTATACAATGTGTAGTAGTAATATCCTGTAAATGTACATGTATGTACAGTGTGAGATCACACGATGGCTTCGGTGTCTATGTGTAACAGGACAGGATATAGGTGGTGCGGGCTGACATCCAGCCAATACGCACGCACGCACACGCACACGCACACGCACACACACACACACACACACACACACACACACACACACACACACACACACACACACACACACACACACACCGACTCTCTCTTTCTCTTTCTTTAAGTCTTAAATGCATGGCTGTGAAGAGACCGCAGGCTGTGTGATAACATGGTATAGCACGGCTATACTCTTTGAAGAGTTATCACTCCCACAGATTAGAGAGAGAGAGAGAGAGAGAGCTGAGGAGCACTGAGGTAAGAGCCGTGTCCCCTTACCACACACACACACACCACAATATGAGCTCTATGACGGGGGGGAGGGGGGGGGGGCAGTTGGCAGCTCATCAGCATCGCTCAAGGCCTCCCTTTCACACGCTGGCCTCATTTAACCTGTGTGTGTGTGTGTGTGTGTGTGTGTGTGTGTGTGTGTGTGTGTGTTTGTGTATGTGTGTGCCACTGCTTGCGTGTCTGCGTGCTTGCGTGTGAGTGCTTGTGCGTTGCAAATGCATGACTGCCATTTAGTGATTGATTGAATATATACTGTATTCATGTATGTATTGACAATTGTAAACCAGTTAAAACGTCAAATGGATGAGACATTTATTGTTGTCCATTAAACATTAAACATTCAACACTCAAACAACTGGACAAAAGATATAAAATATAAAATATCAATATTACAGTTAAATAGTGGGGGGTCAACTCCACCGGTCCTAGGGATACGAACACATGGGGTATGAGAGATGAGCTGTTTTCCAAGCCAGGGAAATTTAAGACCAATTTGAATTTTGGTGGAGCCATGAAGCCCGTGATTGTGATTATAGTATGGATTGTAGTATGGATTTCTTCGTACATGTACAGTATGTGTGTTTGCGTACTGTATATTTGAATGTGTGCTTGCATGTGTGTTTATCCCATTTTGGGCGGGAACCCCTTTTGGTGTTATTTGGTGTTAATTATGTTATGCTTTAGCTATTGAAAAATAGCAGATCTACAAGCTCATAGCGCGCCACCGAGTGGCGCGCTATGAGCTTGTAGGTCTGCTATCTATGTCAGAACCACTGACATAGAAACATAGCTTTTTCAGAAAACAGCCAGGATGCATAGAAGACATTTTTGTAGAATCTGATCTCAGGTCAGAACGTGTCTATATACCTGCGCAGCGTGGGCGAGGACACCTGCTGCCGTCCCGTCAGGGGCGCGGCGGCGGCGGTGGTGGTGGTCGCCGCCCCGGCCCCGGCCCTCGGGCCCCCGCCGTCCGCCTCCCTTCCCTCCTTCTCCCGGTCCGTCTGATTGGCCAGGAGGAGGATGCCGTTGGCCTTGGCGATGGCGGCGACCGACGACGAGCTCTTATTGTTGGCGTGGTGGTGGTGCGAGGTGGTGACCGAGAGCACGGCCGCCTCGATGCTGCTGGTGGACGCGCGGTTCCCGCTGCGCGAGGCTGAGGCCCCGCCCCCCGAGGAGGAGGAGCGGCTGGGCCGCGGCAGGCTGCGGTACTGCAGGGTGGAGCGGGCGCCGCCGGCCGACAGGAAGCTGTCGTCGTGGTGATGGTGGTGGTGGTGACCCAGAGCCAACGCGCCCGAGCCGCCCTCCTGGCCGCCGCCGCAGGCCTTCAGGCTGGCCGCCAGCGAGCGGTGGGCGGCCGACTTGGGGACCTTCCCCAGGGTGGCCGAGCCGCCGCCGCCGGCCGCCGTGACCACCGTGGCCCCGCTGGCGGTGGTGGTGGTGGTCACCATCATCGTCTGCTTCTTGAAGCCGAAGGTGCTGGTGGGGGTGCGCGAGGTGGTCGTCGCTGCCGCCGCGTGCGTTGTGGACGTCGTCTGGCCATGAGGGTCCGACAGGGTGGTGGTGGTGGTCGGGGGGACGCCGCGGGGGGCCGAGGAACCGGCCTGGTGCTGCTGCTGCTGCTTCTTGGCTTCGTCACCGCTGCTGCGTCCCGCGTCAGAGGGCGAGCGCTGGAGGCCGTTGGAGCGAGGGGACAGGCGGCCCTTCTCCGACACCTTGACGTCGTCCGTTTTGCCTGCAGGGAGGAGAGGAACGTAGTTATTTATGTCTGACTCGTTTGCGTCCAGCAGGTGGCAGCAATGTCACATACTTCTCTCGTTCCAATTTCACGCATGCGCACACCACTCGTGCTCATTGACGTATACAAACAGGTACATGGACATTGCTCATTGACGTACACAAACAGGTGGACATTGCTGGATGTAGAAGTGGTTGCACCACTTAAAAACCACAAAAAAAGTGTGGTATAACCTGCCGTTTTTTTCTACTTTCTAATTAGTTGTTTGGCCCAAAACATTGTGTTCATTGTGCATGATTTGTCACGATCCGAGTTGGCTTTGTCCGCGGCGTAACCGTCTTTAAATAAATACTTTAGGAATGGCCTATGGTGAAAATGAATGGAGAACCATTTCCTTGGGCCACTCGTTGTTCTGAAAGGGGGATGGACTGCGACGCTCTATTGATCGGTTTAGTTAGAAGATCGCATTTATTGATTGATTGTTTGATTGATTTGGATATTTCGTTTTTTTGGAGCGTCAAGATGAAATGTTATTTTTCCCACTATGACTCCACTATAACGCCTGAAGATAAGAGGCGCGGGTTGAAGATAAAGGCATGTTTTGCGAATGTCAACAAACGGTTAAAAGGCACACATGGGCTTTCGTTTGGTCAACATGACCTTTGACCTTGGTGACCTTTGTCTCTGTGACCTGCTTTCAGACCTTTTCACCAAAGCCCGAGAAGAAAAAACAAAAGGAATGTTTTGACTGAAAACAACAAATAAAAAAGGTAGAGATCCATCACGTTTGGTTCCGACTCGTCCCGTTCCTAAACCCGAACCGCATGCGAAGCCACGTATAGCGGAAGTAATGGGTCGGAATCATATGGGGAAGTCCCCGGGGGCAAAGAGAAATGCACGTTATTTTGTTCATCAGATCGTGGTGCAAATACACGCCCCCCCCCCCCCCCCCCCCCCCCCCCCCCCCCCCCCCAAAAAAGCACTGTGTCAAAATACTGGATTAATATCGAGTCTCTCGTGGTTCCACTGAGGTCTGGCGGGGCTTAGTGTTCCCTATACGTGATTTACAACTAGTTTTTAATGGAAGTCTAAAATTATTTCAGATACACTCAAAGCAGCTGGGGCTTCCTCTGAAGGAGCATAATGCCTCTCGAGTTGTATTGTGTTTGTTTTAAATGAAGGACGCCGTTCTAAAAACACAGTGCATTCTTTTTACAGTCACGTCGACATGATGTTTGATTTGTTCTGTGACAGCCCGGGAGACAAACTAGAATGAAGGAATTGCGTTTTTATAGCGCTTTTCCAAGCACTTTGCAATGGTTCTTTCATTCATACATTTGGGGGGTGAAGCGTCCTCACTTCCCACATTCACACACCGACGGTGGCGAGCTCACACCGGCCGACTCATTTGGAGGCAATGCGGCTTGCCCAAGGACACTTCCACAGGAGGAGGAGCTGGGATTCGAACCGCCGACCCAGGGCCATTGGGCGACCTGCTCTAACCTCCTGAGCCAGAGCCGCCCACTAGAACTATAGAATGTGTTGCTAGACTGCTTATAGTCAATAATATGCATGGATACTATATTGTACTTTAGTACAGTACTTAAATAAATGTCCTTTCGTGCATTTGTTTGTTTAACTGTATGTAATGTGTGTTTGCTTTTTTTTTGTATATTTGCTTTGCATTTATGGACATTTCCTGATGTTTCTTTGAAGATTTAGTTTAGTATCTGTGCTTGCCATGTGGTTGTGGGAGGGAAGAATATATGTGAATAATTGCTTTGAAAATACCATGTTGTAAAGAAACATCAATAAACATACGTTAAAAAAGAAATGTCCTTTTCCACCAACTGGTTATCCCACCATCATCATCATGTCGTGCTTTAGCTATTTAAAAAATAGCAGATCTACAAGCTCATAGCGCGCCACTCGGTGGCGCGCTATGAGCTTGTAGATCTGCTATTTTGTAGGTCTGCTATTTTTTTTAAACTGTCAGGATTTAAGACATTTTTAGAATCTGATCTCAGGTCAAAATGTGTTAAAGAACCACCATTCTTCTGTGCGTTATAGAATCTGATCTCAGGTCAGAATGTGTTAAAGAACCACCATTCTTCTGTGCATTAGAATCTGATCTCAGGTCAGAATGTGTTAAAGAACCACCATTCTTCTGTGCGTTATAGAATCTGATCTCAGGTCAGAATGTGTTAAAGAACCACCGTTCTTCTGTGCGTTATAGAATCTGATCTCAGGTCAGAATGTGTTAAAGAACCACCATTCTTCTGTGCGTTATAGAATCTGATCTCAGGTCAGAATGTGTTAAAGAACCACCGTTCTTCTGTGCGTTAGAATCTGATCTCAGGTCAGAATGTGTTAAAGAACCACCGTTCTTCTGTGCGTCATAGAATCTGATCTCAGGTCAGAACGGGTTATATACCTGTGCTATGGCCTTTGAGAGCCGTGGCGCCGGAGGTGCTTTTGGTCCTGGGGGACGTCACCCCCACCTGAGTGGTCATCCCTCTCCTCCAGGAGCCCGTGTGGGACGCCGTGGCGGAGGAGGACGAGGGCGTCTTCCTGCCCGAGGAGGAGGAGCCTCCCTTGTCGGACTCGTCCGACACGTCGGAGGGGTTGGTGGTGGCGGCGGTGCGGCGGCTGTTCCACTTGGAGGCCGGCTCCATCCGGACACCGCTGTCGGAGGCGGAGCCTCCTCCGTCCGACCTCTTCACCACCACCACACGCCTCGTCCCCGGACCACGCCTGCTGGCTCCCCGCCGCCGCGCACACGCCGCCGTG
>NC_137862.1:50735681-50743674 GCF_963924005.1 Protomyctophum bolini | reverse complement strand
GCCAATCCAAATAGTTTAGCAACAGTTGCTATGCAGGTCAAGCTTAGCCTTTCTTCGCTGCTAATGTGCCTATTGGACAAGGATGGGTTGGGGAGGGACTTAGTGAAGGGCTAATTGTCCTATCCGAGATCTATCTCGACACAAAGAACATAATGGGAAATGTTTTTTTGCATTTTTCACGTCTTCACGTTAAATATCAGCAAAACAGCAACAACTTTAAGTTACTTTAATGCAATTCATTATTAAAGTCATGGCATTTTTTTACTTTTAAATGCAACACCTGCATCCTCATGTGTTTGATGGTCAACACACATTCTACCACAGGGTGGCACTGCAGCACATAAACAGGAATGGAGGAGACCAAAGCAGGCTGCTGCAATGCCTCTGTACTGATGTACACGCGCGCACACACGCACACACACACACACACACACACACACACACACACACACACACACACACACACACACACACACACACACACACACACACACACACACACACACACACACACACACACACACACACACACACACACACACACACACACACACACACACACACACACACACACACACACACACACACACACACACACACACACACACACACACACACACACACACACACACACACACACACACACACACACACACACACACACACACAGCCATGGTGTGCTCATAATGCATATATTCTACGTCCAAGAAAAGACATGGTAACGCCCCGCCTGCCTCTGATTGGCCTACCGACACTGCCCCCATGGTCTCACCAGACCATGGGGGTTACTCTGTGGTGGGAAATAACGTTACCATGGCTATGCTCGGACGTAGAATAGATATACGCGGTCATAATGGCGCTAATAAGAAGCCCCAAACACCACATGGCCCGTACATGCACACAGGTAACATTTTACCTGTCCTGCTTCCTGGGTAAAGTGTTTCGGCTGAATTTAGGGCTGGCGGAGGGGGAGGACAGGGGACTGACGGACGGGGAGGGAGGAGGAGGGGGACAGACAGGAGGACACACAACAACAGAGACATTTAGAGAAGAGAGAGAAAGGAGGAATCTGAAGTTCAACTGTGTGAGACCCTTCAACAATTCCATACAGAGAAGAAAATACATTACATATTATGTTTCAAAATGTTCGCAAGTATAGCCGTGAAACGTATTTCTTTGGACATTCCTGTTTGGGTATATTTTGGAGATTCCGAAATCTTTTTTTTTTTTTTTTTAATTTTATCCCACGATTTTGTAACCCAGTTTTTCTTATCACCCAGTGCCAATTATCTAATGTAATCCTGGGCGCTACACTTCCTCTGCCAACCTGGGGGGGCAGCGGACTGACCTCATGCCTCCTTCTATGCATGAGGAGTCCAAGCTGCTTCTTTTCACCTGACAGGAGATTCCGAAATCTATGTGAAATATATATTAGAAACATTTTCAGGGTACAAAATGTGTTTTCAAAATGGTTTTTTTTTGTGGGGGGGCGGACACCAATTGTGGTACATTTTGAAACATGTATATGTTCAAATGGATTTGTTTTAGTATTTTATCACAGTGGAATAGATCGATGATATTGTTATAGCATTATGTTATGCTTTAGCTATTGAAAAATAGCAGATCTACGAGCTTGTATAGGTCTGCTATTTTTGAAGAATCAAAGAACGACTGACATATAGAAACATAGCTTTTTCAGAAAACTGTCAGGATGTAGAATTAGAATCTGATCTCAGGTCAAAATGACATTAAGACACTGCTGGGATGATGTCATCATGCGGCTATAGCCTCCGTGCACCGCTTATAGAATTACATCCTGCAGACATTCCTGTCACGTTACACGTTCAGCTAGTCAGGAATGGAACGCTCCCGTAATGATGGAACTATATACAGTACCTCAGAGGCTCACAAAAAAATGACAATGGTGAACCTGGGAGCCTTTTCCCCCGCAACATCATCAAAGAGAAAACAACCTCACTATAGCCAGAATAAAGGTCTCTCATAATATCCTTTGCTAACTCGGCATATAGTCGATAGCTTGGAACACGCTTGCTTGGTACGGTACCACAATTGCTAAGTGGTTCAGTCAGTGGTGCATCTCGACTTGAGCACTATAGCATGACTTCATGTCGTTAGCTCACGTTTTCCTTCTGGTTTATGGGATTGTGCGGATAGCAAAAACACAGACTGGTGCGGGGGTATACTTTCAAGTGGTATATATATACCCCTGGCCTGCGCAGTGAGCGAAGCCTCTCTCCTTGACAAGCTGTTCTATAATATATAGTGTTCCGTTCTAGATAGATTTTCATGAGTCCGCAAGGAAATTATTTTGACCCCATACAGCCCGTCAGGAACACAAACACAGCACGTATAATTGATATATAAAACTACATATAAGACATTTTACATTTTACTGTAACGTACTGGAACATGTAGGCTAACATAATCAGCTACGTCTAACACGTTTAACATACACAGCATTTAACCCATTCAAACCGGGGAAAGCGTCATTTTATATTTTAGCTATTATATAATAGCACATATGTTTCTTCAAAGCTTTTGAAAATCTGTGCAAATCTTTGAATCCTATAAAACGTTTGGAACTCAAATCTTTGCTTCTGGGGGTCCCTGGAACGAAATCTTTTGAGATGGAGGGTGGGGGGGGGGGGGGGGGGGTCCGTGGGCCAAAACCCATATAATTTTGGGGGTCCTTGACATGAATAGCTATGAGCACTACTGATATATAGCAACAAAGGTTTGTCAGAAAATGTTTAGGATTTAGAAGCCATTGTTTAGAAATGGCCTCAGTACTAAATAGCAGACCTACAAGCTCATAGCGCGGCAGCTTGTAGGTCTGCTATTTTTGAAAGATCGTGAAAATGTGGCGCAAATCTTTGAATAATATATATTCTTTCACAGCGAACGTTTTAACTCATATGTTTGCTTCTGGGGGGGGGGGGGGGGGTTAATTCCTTCACCAGAACCGTGCTGTTTCTATAACGTCCCCCCTTCTCCTCTCCTCTCCTCTCCTCTCCTCACCTCTCAGACATGGCCGTCTTGGCGCTGCCCGCCCGGCCCAGGGCAGAGAGCGTGTCTTCCCTGCCGTGGTGGCCGCCACTACCGCCGTGGTGGTGGTGGTGGTGCAGGTGGCCTCCGGTTCCGGTTCCGGTTCCGGCCCCGGTGCTGCCCAGGCTCATCAGGTCGATGGACTCGCTGCTGGTGTGCATGCTGCTCACCGAGGCGTAGCCCAGGCTGCCCGACGCCGTGCCCACGCTGCTGTGGCCCCCGACGCTGCCCAGCGTGCCCTCCCTGCTCGGGGCCCCCGACGAGCTGCTGAGGGTGGTGCCCCACGTCAGGCTGTTGGAGGGGCCCGTGGAGGAGTACACCGACCCGGGGCTGGAGGCCTAGCGGTCATGGGGCAGAGAGGAAGGAAAGGAAAGAGAGAGAGAGAGAGAGAATTGAGAATCTTTTTAAAGCTCCTTCATTTTAACCCATTTTGAGCACGAGCTTGAAACACCACAAGCACGAGCTACGAGCTTGTAGGTCTGCTATTTTTTTTTTAAGTCGTGAAAATGTGGCGCAAATCTTTGAAAATCTATATTTCAGAGAGAACATTTTTAACTAAAATATTGGCTTCAGGGGGGGGGGGGGTCCCTGGAACTACATATTTTGATATGGGGGGTCCGCGGCCCAATAGAGATAATCCTGGGGGGTCCTTGACATAAAATAGGTTGAGCACCACTGACATAGACATAGAAATGTTTTTTCAGAAAGAAAGTAGTTCAACCTGCAATCTTGCGCCCCATTACATTTTGAGATTTCGGGGTATATTGCAATAGAAGATTTGACCTATAACGGTTGCGATAAAGACCACTCCACAGGCCCCCGGAAATCTCTCTCATTAAAGCCTTCTTCATAAAAACCCGTTTTGTTTTTTGTTGCCGGATCCTCTCACCTGCTCACTGCCCAGTGTCCCCATCCCAGAGCCCAGGGTTCTGCCGCTGAACAACAGGGAGGTGTTGCTGTTAATGTTCTCACTGTCCCCGCCGGCACCCGCCAGACCCCCATGGGGGGACGACTCGGCGTGGGGGTTGGAGATGACCGTGGCGCTCTTCAGGCTCTCTGCGGTGATGGTGACCGGAGCCTGCTTACTGCTCTTACCACCAAACAACCTGCAGCCAGGAGGGGAGGAGGAGGAGGGGAGGGAGAGAGAGAGCGAGAGGGATTGAATGAGCCCGGTGCACACACACACACACACACAAAAACATCAGCGTATTGACGCAAGAAGGAACACAAATCTCTCCGATTATAAATCAAAGGCACGTAGAATGGGACAAAAGTTCAATCCCCGAGAGTGAGAGGGGGAGAAGGGAAAAAATGCTGCGTTCGGTGTAGTGTTTTTATGCAGGACCGGCAAACAAAATAAATAAATAAAAAACAGTCCCCGGTTTATTCTGATCCCACTGAAGGTTGGGTGTCTTTTCCAAGTGTTTTCTGAGCTCCAAACCTGTTACTGTACGTGTTTCAAGTGTCTCTATAGTCTGTCGGCTATACAATGTGTAGTAGTAATATCCTGTAAATGTACATGTATGTACAGTGTGAGATCACACGATGGCTTCGGTGTCTATGTGTAACAGGACAGGATATAGGTGGTGCGGGCTGACGTCCAGCCAATACGCACGCACACGCACACACACACACACACACACACACACACACACACACACACACACACACACACACACACACACACACACACACACACACACACACACACACACACACACACACACACACACACACACACACCGACTCTCTCTTTCTCTTTCTTTAAGTCTTAAATGCATGGCTGTGAAGAGACCGCAGGCTGTGTGATAACATGGTATAGCACGGCTATACTCTTTGAAGAGTTATCACTCCCACAGATTAGAGAGAGAGAGAGAGAGAGAGAGCTGAGGAGCACTGAGGTAAGAGCCGTGTCCCCTTACCACACACACACACACCACAATATGAGCTCTATGACGGGGGAGGGGGGGGCTGTTGGCAGCTCATCAGCATCGCTCAAGGCCTCCCTTTCACACGCTGGCCTCATTTAACCTGTATGTGTGTGTGTGTGTGTGTGTGTGTGTGTGTGTGTGTGTGTGTGTGTGTGTGTGTGTGTGTGTGTGTGCCACTGCTTGCCACTGCTTGCTGTGTCTGTGTGCTTGCGTGTGAGTGCTTGCGCGTTGCAAATGCATGACTGCCATTTAGTGATTGATTGAATATACTGTATTCGTGTATGTATTGACAATTTTAAACCGGCTAAAACGTCAAATGGATGAGACATTAAAAAAAAAAAGCCAAAGGCTTTGTTTTTCCCATTGTTGTCCATTAAATATTCAACTGGACAAACGATATAACATATAAAATATCAATATTACAGTTAAATAGTGGGGGGTCCACTCCACTGGTCCTAGGGATAGAATTATGTTATGCTTTAGCTATTGAAAAATAGCAGATCTACAAGCTCATAGCGCGCCACCGAGTGGCGCGCTACGAGCTTGTAGGTCTGCTATCTATGTCAGAACCACTGACATAGAAACAGCTTTCTCAGAAAACAGCCAGGATGTATAGAAGACATTTTTGTAGAATCTGATCTCAGGTCAGAACGTGTCTATATACCTGCGCAGCGTGGGCGAGGACACCTGCTGTCGTCCCGTCAGGGGCGCAGCGGTGGCGGCGGTGGTGGTCGCCGCCCCGGCCCCGACCCTCGGGCCGCCGTCCGCCTCCCTTCCCTCCTTCTCCCGGTCCGTCTGATTGGCCAGGAGGAGGATGCCGTTGGCCTTGGCGATGGCGGCGACCGACGACGAGCTCTTATTATTGGCGTGGTGGTGGTGCGAGGTGGTGACCGAGAGCACGGCCGCCTCGATGCTGCTGGTGGACGCGCGGTTCCCGCTGCGCGAGGCTGAGGAGGCCCCGCCCCCCGAGGAGCGGCTGGGCCGCGGCAGGCTGCGGTACTGCAGGGTGGAGCGGGCGCCGCCGGCTGACAGGAAGCTGTCGTCGTGGTGATGGTGGTGGTGGTTGTGGTGGTGGTGGCCCAGAGCCAACGCGCCCGACTCCTGCCCGCCACCGCCGCAGGCCTTCAGGCTGGCCGCCAGCGAGCGGTGGGCGGCCGACTTGGGGACCTTCCCCAGGGTGGCCGAGCCGCCGCCGCCGGCCGCCGTGACCACCGTGGCCCCGCTGGCGGTGGTGGTGGTCACCATCGTCTGCTTCTTGAAGCCGAAGGTGCTGGTGGGGGTGCGCGAGGTGGTCGTCGCGTGCGTCGTGGTCGTCGTCTGGCCGTGAGGGTCCGACAGGGCGTGGGTGGTGGTGGTGGTCGGGGGGGCGGCCTGGTGCTGCTGCTTCTTGGCCTCTTCGCCGCTGCTGCGTCCCGCGTCAGAGGGCGAGCGCTGGAGGCCGTTGGAGCGAGGGGACAGGCGGCCCTTCTCCGACACCTTGACGTCGTCCGTTTTGCCTGCAGGGAGGAGAGGAACGTAGTTATTTATGTCTGACTCGTTTGCGTCCAGCAGGTGGCAGCAATGTCACATACTTCTCTCGTTCCAATTTCACGCATGCGCACACCACTCGTGCTCATTGACGTACACAAACAGGTGGACATTGCTGGATGTAGAAGTGGTTGCACCACTTAAAAACCACAACTTTCTAATTAGTTAGTTTGGCCCAAAACATTGTGTTCATTGTCATGATTTTTGTCACGATCCGAGTTGGCTTTGTCCGCGGCGTAACCGTCTTTAAATAAATACTTTAGGAATCGACCTATGGTGAAAATGAATGGAGAACCATTTCCTGGGCCACTCGTTGTTCTGAAAGGGGGATGGACTGCGACGCTCTATTGATCGGTTTTGTTAGAAGATCGCATTTATTGATTGATTGTTTGATTGATTTGGATATTTCGTTTTTTTGGAGCGTCAAGATGAAATGTTATTTTTCCCCACTATAACTCCACAACAACGCCTGAAGATAAGAGGCGCGGGTTGAAGATAAAGGCATGTTTTGCGAATGTCAACAAACGGTTAAAAGGCACACATGGGCTTTCGTTTGGTCAACATGACCTTTGACCTTGGTGACCTTTGTCTCGGTGACCTGCTTTCAGACCTTTTTCACCAAAGCCCGAGAAGAAAAAACAAAAGGAATGTTTTGACTGAAAACAACAAATAAAAAAGGTAGAGATCCATCACGTTTGGTTTCCGACTCCGACTCCGTTCCTAAACCCGAACCGCATGCGAAGCCACGTGTAGCGGGAGTAATGGGGTCGGAATCATGGGGAAGTCCCCCGGGGGCAAAGAGAAATGCACGTTATTTTGTTCATCAGATCGTGGTGCAATCGTGGTACACGCCCCCCCATAAAGCACTGTGTCAAAATACTGGATTAATATCGAGTCTCTCGTGGTTCCACTGAGGTCTGGCGGGGCTTAGTGTTCCCTATACGTGATTTACAACTACTTTTTAATGGAAGTCTAAAATTATTTCAGATACACTCAAAGCAGCTGGGGCTTCCTCTGAAGGAGCATTATGCCTCTCGAGTTGTATTGTGTTTGTTTTAGATGAAGGACACCGTTCTAAAAACACAGTACATTCTTTTTACAGTCACGTCAACATGATGTTTGATTTGTTCTGTGACAGCCCGGGAGACAAACCAAAGAATGAATTAATTGCATTTTTATAGCGCTTTTCCAAGCACTTTGCAATGGTTCTTTCATTCATACATTTGGGGGTCACTTCCCACATTCACACACCGACGGTGGCGAGCTCACACCGGCCGACACATTCGGAGGCAATGTGGGGTTCAGTGGCTTGCCCAAGGACACTTCGACAGGAGGAGGAGCTGGGATTCGAACCGCCGACCCAGGGGCCATTGGACGACCTGCTCTAACCTCCTGAGCCACAGCCGCCCACTAGAACTAGAATGTGGTGCTAGACTGCTTATAGTCAATAATATGCATGGATACTATAT
>NC_137862.1:50718181-50728181 GCF_963924005.1 Protomyctophum bolini | reverse complement strand
AGACAGACAGACAGACAGACAGACAGACAGACAGACAGACAGACAGACAGACAGACAAGACAGACAGACAGACAGACAGACAGACAGACAGACAGACAGACAGACAGACAGACAAGACAGACAAGACAGACAAGACAGACAAGACAGACAAGACAGACAAGACAGACAAGACAGACAAGACAGACAAGACAGACAAGACAGACAGACAGACAAGACAGACAGACAGACAGACAGACAGACAGACAGACAGACAGACAAGACAGACAGACAGACAGACAGACAGACAGACAGACAGACAGACAGACAGAGATGCTGAGAGGTTTCACAGCAGTGACCGCAGCAGGTCTCCACAAGCCGGGGAAAAGTCCACCACACGTATATATACTGTATCAACACACACACATTCAGCTATATTATACCCACGCTGGACTCACATGTACTAAGTTGAGCACTCTTTCTCTCACACACCCACATTCTCTCTCTCTCTCTCTCTCTCTCTCTCTCTGCACACACACACATGCACATATACGTAGACTCAGACATAAACACACAGAGAGATCAAAAAGGCTCCAAAACTTAAACATAAATCAAAGTAACCAAGATAGGCTGTATCCTTACTCGCACGCACGCACACACACTCACACACACGCACTCACACTCGCACACGCACACACAGATGTGTGTGTATACCTGTTCTGGGTCCTAAGGTTGTGCTGGAGAGGAATTCCAAGTTGGACCGAGAGCTTCATGACTCCATGCTGTAGAAGTGTGTAGAGTATAAAGACAACTATATCTATTCTGTCTCCACTTCTCCTCTGTCTGTCTGTCTCCCCTCTGTTACTCCACTCCTCCTCTCTCTCTCTCTCCTTCCACTGCTCAGACTGCTTGTCACTCTCTCTCTCTCTCTCTCTCCCTCTGTCCCTTTCATCCAACCCAGCCTTCCCACTTGCGATCTCTCTCTCTCTCTCTCTCTCTCTCTCTCTCTCTCTCTCTCTCTCTCTCTCTCTCGCACTGTTTGTAGATAAAAGCTACGTTGTCGCTGGCAGTCAAGCGCCACATGCATCCCCCGCTCTCGCTCTCTTTCTCTCGCTCTCTCTCTGGAATAAGTGAGAGAATGGTGAGGGGGGGGGGGGCGGGGGGGGGGGGCAGGAGGAGGTAGGGACCAAACCCACGTAACACGATCATCCCCGCTGGCTCTGTTAACCACTTCACTGCTGCGCGCGCGCGCACGCACGCACACACACGCACACACACACACACACACACACACACACACTGATCTCTGAGCTGAATGAACACCCAGGGTTTCACCTGTGGCTCAACATATAGGGTTCATCAACTGTTGCACTGTATGTGCAATTCTGGAAATGTGCATGTGTGTGTGTGTGTGTGTGTGTGTGTGTGTGTGTGAGTACGTGCGTGTCTAGGTCTGCATCAGTGTAAGCGTGTGTGTGTGCTCTAGTCCAGGGGTTCTCAACCCGTGGGTCGCGACCCTTTTTTTTCCTCCTAAAAATAAAACAGAGTTTGTTTGTTTTTTGTAACTGAATGGCTGGAAAATGGAAATGAAGAGAGTATATATTACGTGCATAAACTTTCCTTTAATGATTATATCTGGTTTCAGTATTCATTTATCATATATATCTAAGGTTATTTTTGCTCTGGTCAGTTTGTTCTGGGGGTGAGGAGGGTGGCGAGACATGGCCCTTAAAGCATTCTGAACGGGAACCCATTTTGGTGTTAGCATCATGTTATGCTTTAGCTATTGAAAAATAGCAGATCTACAAGCTCATAGCGCGCCACCGAGTGGCGCGCTACGAGCTTGTAGGTCTGCTATTTTAGAAAAATCGAAGAACGACTGACATTTTTAGAATCTGATCTCGGGTCAGAATGGGTTAATCAGACCAGTGTGTGTCCAGTGGAAACCTCGTATGAATCTGATCTCAGGTCAGAATGGGTTAAAGCATTTCCGGGGGTCCCAATGCAGCCAAAAGAACCCCTGCTCTAGTCTAGTGCACATGCCGGTCCATTCAACAGTGCATGTGTGTGAATTTGTGTCTAAAGTGCACATCATGCGCCTTTTGTATGTTTAAACCGTGCATGTGTGTCCGACCGTGTATTTAAATGTGTGCGTGTGCGGACGTATGCGTGTGTGTGCGCGCGCGCGTGTGGCAGGGAGACTTTTCCCAGACAGAGCCGCCCTGCGCTGACTGACAGCCCGGCGCTAATTAGAGACGAGGCCCTTATAGCCGACCGAGCCTTGGCCCCGCCCACTGCCTCCGCACTGGCCCCGTCGACCGCCAAACACACCAGAGGCAGCCAATCGTGGCGCAGAGACACAAACGCACACACACACACACGCACCGACGACCAACGCGGTGACACCCCCCTGCCAACAGCGCCCGCATCGGAGCCTGTCACTGGTTCCCTTCTGACTGTGCTGTAGTGGGCTTGAGAATGAGAGAGAGAGACTGGACAGACAGACAGACAGACAGACAGACAGACAGACAGACAGACAGACAGACAGACAGACAGACAGACAGACAGACAGACAGACAGACAGACAGACAGACAGACAGAGTCCTCAGTGAACTGACCCACATTGAGTGCAGATTCCAGAGAGATGGGTCTCTCTCTCTCTCTCTCTCTCTCTCCGCTGATGTCCTCTGTGATTTTTTCCCACAAGGGGTCAGAGTTCAGGGGGGGCCAAACCTTTGCACAATATATACAACAAAAAAAGGAAATAAAACAGGGAGAAAGAAGAAGAGCTATATAGCTATAGGGGCCCTGCTGCAACGGACGGACGGGCCGGATGAGTAAAGTAAAAACAAAACAAAAAAACAACAGAAAAGAAAACAGCCGGCTCCCGTGGGGTTGGTTCTATAGCCAATGAGAGTGTCCCCGTGGGGGAGGTTCTAGCCAATGAGAGTGTCCGTGTATAGCTGTCCTGCTGGGGCCGCAGGATGTTGTTTGTTCAAAGGTCTCTAGCGCATGTCCCTCGAGGGAAGGGGGGGGACTGTGGTCGTGTTGGCTCTTTAGCACTTGAAACCTCTGCCGAAACCCCCCGAAAAAACCTCATCAAACCCCGAGCAGGCACACTTTCTCTCTCTCTCTCTCTCTCCCACGGAGATAAATATATACAGTACAGTTACAGTGCAGTTTTCTGCCGTCTCCTGCAGCGCAAACCAAAACATGGGGGGAATTTCCTGCGTTTGATGCGGCCGGGAAGAGGGAAGAGCTACTGTTATGGAGACGTCTGGGTCCGTATTGAATAACCCCACATGTCGACACGCACACGCGCACACTCACACACACTCACACTCACACACACTCACGCACACAGAGGAGGGGTGGAGGCGAGGTATTTCACAGGTGCACACTCACTAGGGTTCACTTTGCTGGGGGGGAGGGGGAGATATGTTGTATACAGTTTATGTAATTACCATCATTTTGTACTTTAAATTACCATATTCACCGGCGTTATTGGCCAACCTTATTCACTGCATGGTCTATAATCAATGGAAGTGATTATTACTCAAACAGTTGGAAAAGTAAGATTTGAAAACAATCAGTTATAATAATCAATATAATTGTCTAGTCAGCTCAAATGTGGAGCCACCACAAAGCAGTGCAAAGCAGCCAAGCAGCTATAAACCCAAGCGTTTAGGCTATAAAGGCCATAAACACTTATTCGTAACACTTTTTAAACGTGTCACAGCAGTGTTTAGATTATAAACAGAAGAACATGTTTAATCGCCCGTGACACTTTTTTAAACACATAGACGTGTTTAGTTTTTTACAAACAAAGTCAGTCATATCAGGTGTTTTAGAATTCAAAAACTAGGTGTTCTCGTGAGGTGTTTTTTACTATTAATAAACATTTGGCATTTCATTATTATACACACTGGGTGTTTATATGTTTTAAACGTGTCACATGTTCCAGGGATTTACAGTGATATATAGTCTTCCCATTATGAGAAGAAGAAGCCATGGTTTCGTCATGCATTTCATTCTGGGGAACGACTTGCAGCCCGCAGACACTGTGTGCATACAGTACATCTGACCGATATACAGTAGACGGTTTGAGGCCGTAAACAATAACACAGCTGCCCCCCCCCCCCCCCCCCCGAGCATCTGAAAGCTCTGTGAACATCCGGACCCTGAACCGTTGCCTTGGGACGTGATATAAAAAAACTGATGCAAAACAGCACCACAAAGAAATGCCTGTATTACAGTATGTACTGTACAGTGCACTGTATGATTCTTTTATCCGTCGCCGCTATAGAGCAGGAACGACAGCGATGCAAGAAGCGGCTGCAGAGCAAAAGTGATAACGAGTGTCTTCACTTCATGTGGATATGACTGGATGATTCTAAAAATGTCTTCTAAATCCTGACAGTTTTCTGAAAAACAACTATGTTTCTACGTCAGCGGTTCTCAACCAGGACCCCCAGAATCGTCTGCTTTCGGCTGCCGACCCCCATCTGAAAATATGTTGTTCCAAGGGACCCCCCCCCCCCCCCCCCCCCAAGAAGTAAAAAGATTACAAACGTTCGCTGTGATAGAATATATATATTCAAAGATTTGGACCACATTTTCACGATCTTTCAAAAATAGCAGATCTACTCAGCTCATAGTGCGGCACTAGCTAAAAGCATAACATAATGCTTAAAACACCAAAAGGGGTTCCCGGCTCCCGCGCCCAGAATGTATTAATGAATACTCATCACAGGATGCTTTCTTGTGAGCTGTATAAATAGCCTAAATGGCCACGCCTTGTGAGCTTGTAGACGAGACGAGCTATAGTCTGAAGAGTAAAAACTAGCTTTTATACACCATAGAGATGTTGGGTCGTTGTTTAGCATGATTTGTCCTCTGTCTGTCTGTCTGTCTGTCTGTGTGCGTGCGTGCGTGCGCTGAACGGACAGGCTGGGAAATGGCAGACATTCCCTGACATTCCAGGACCAGAGCCCAGGAGCTGTGTGGTGTGCAAATGACACAGCTGTCCCTGAACTGGAGCAAAATGATGATAGGACATATAACTTGGCTTTAGGAATCTCCCTCTCCCTCTCTCTCTCTGTCTCCCTCTCTCTCTCCAATCTCTCTTTGCGCATATCACTTTTGGTCCCTCCCTATATCTCTCTCTTTTTCTATTTCACTCCCTCCCTGTATATTTCGCTCCCTTTCTAACCCCCCCTCCCTGTCTCGTCTTATTGTCTCAAGGCAAGAACCTTGGGAAAACAGTCCATATCTCCACTCCAAAAGAATGTATATCAAAGCCTTTGCGCTGTGGCCCCTGGCTGACTTTTTGCTTCACGTTGATGTCTGTCTGTCTGTCTGTCTGTGTGTCTGTCTGTCTGTCTGTCTGTCTGTCTCTGTCTGTCTGTCTGTCTGTTGTGTGTAGTGTAAACAGTACATTCCCTTTGAGTCTGCCCCGACTGCCACGACCTTGTTCGGCGGGAAAATCATGCCATACTTCTTTGCACATGTGCAACAGGAATCACAAACCACACACACATGAACGCGCGCACACACACACACATCACACACACACACACACACACGCACGCACACACACGAACACGCACGCTCTTGCATGCACCCGCAAATGAGAAACGAGACAATTCAAAACAACACAGTGGCACATTTAAAGGGGCACTGGCACAACGGTGTGGAATGTTGTGTCTATCTGAAGGACAACTCACTGTGCAGGCAGCGCAAACAACACAACTAAGGCATTATGCCGGACGGAGGAGACGGTCAGTGCACGGGCCAGCCTGCCAGAGACCGCGTCAGTCTATGTTATTACCATTAAAGTTATAGCAGACTTTATACTGCCCAAACATCAAAGGGCTCTGTGGAGATCAGAGAGAGAGAGAGAGAGAGGAATCGATGTCTGTCACTTAATTACCACGTGTCCTGTCTCGCTACGCGGGTTGAGCGGACGCGGAAATATCTTGTTTCGTACGATGCATTCCAAACTCTGTTTACTTAAGGTCAATCGTAGTCAACTATAGAGTCCAGCATGCTCGCTCCCTCTCAGCTTGCTGTCAAAGCCTCTCTCTCTCTCTCTGTACTCCATTGTGCCTGGCTATACGATTTCACTTCACACGAGACAAGAGACAACGGGACAGAGACTCACCTCACTTTGCTACAAAAGCAGATAGTCCTTGAAAGCAGAGAGCAATTGCCAACATGTAGACGCTGTCGTGTGGTTAGACCAAATCCTGTTGTGCCTGAGCACGTGAGAGCCTCACCCTTTCTCTCAGTTTATGTGTGTGCGAGCGTGCATGCGTGCATCTTGTAGCACGGGGCAGGTGCGCTGATGCAAAGCCCAGGAGATGAGGAGGCAGCTATGCCGATATAGCAGTATCCATGGTTACGAAAATATCTGCATGTAAGTTTCTGTATGTGGGTGAATGTTCATGCGCGTTCATGCACATTGATTCTGTGGCGAGTCAGTTACTGTAGGCTTCATTTTACTTAGTTGCACACGGGTGTTACGCACCAAAAATAGCAAAACTAGACAGACAGACAGACAGACAGACACTGTATCATATACTGACTACTGTATACGTTGATACAGCTAAAGCACATTGAATAAGATGAAATGGAATCAAACGGAGGATTTTAATGACATTAAATCGAGATGAATTGAATTGAACTGAACTAAATTCAGTTGGACTCGAGTGTTAAGAGTGTTGTAGCGGCCATACTGCAGCCCCACACACACACACACACTCTCTCTCTCTCTCTCTCTCTCTCTCTCGGGACACAAGCCAAACACGCATACATACCATAGATACATACACATGGCTAAAAAGGGATTCTTGCCAGATATTGAGGCAGGAGATAAGAAGAGTGGAGACAAAGGAAGGGCTTTTAGCTTTCTCAGCTCATAAGACCAAAACTAGTGTAAGCTACTGTAGCATGTCTGCAGCAAAGGATACACTATATGACAGACACTGTGCCACATCCAAAACACTGTGTCTACAATAAGCTGGCTAAACAATTAACTCCACTTGTTAACAGTAACTCTGCAAATACTGCACATAATTACACCAAAATTGGCAAATGGGCAGAGAGAGAAATTAACGCCCGCCCGCCCGCACGCACGCACGCACGCACGCACGCACGCACGCACGCACGCACGCACGCACACACACACACACACACACACACACACACACACACACACACACACACACACACACACACACACACACACACACACACACACACACACACACACACACACACACACACACACACACACACACACACACACACACACACACACACACACACACACACACACACACACACACACGCACACACACGCACGCACACACAGACAGAGAGGACAGTAGTAGCAGGTGTTAGTTGTACCTGATCGGGGAGCGTGCAGGGGGTGAATGTTTCCCGAGGCCAACAGGGAACTGAGTCAAGCCCAGACAGGAGACACAACAGACAGTATCAGGGTTTATGGCCTGGGGGAAGTGTGCTAAAGCAGTGGCTCTCAACCTGTGGGTCGGGACCAGGGGGGTCCTTATAATGTGACAGCTATAAGTGACCATTTAAAAGGAGATTTCACCGCTGGAAGAAACCGCAGT
The DNA here is from genome assembly GCF_963924005.1 of Protomyctophum bolini. NCBI lineage: Eukaryota > Metazoa > Chordata > Actinopteri > Myctophiformes > Myctophidae > Protomyctophum > Protomyctophum bolini. The sequence goes on along the minus strand of NC_137862.1, from coordinate 50,720,571 downwards.
CACTCAATGTTAATAGTATTTGTAGTAGATATTTTTGCACCCTATATATATGGCCAGAAAAATAATGAAGTTGTGTGCTGTTGACTAAGGTTTGACTGGATGGCTGAATTCCTACAATTACCATAATGCTTTGCTGCGCTGCCCCTCCTTGTGGAGAGGGGGGAGGCTGCGTGGAGGTGTGACTTGTAGTCCAGGAAGGAAGTGAGACCACATTTCCATGAAATTTTTGGTCATGAAAAGGGCGCCTATTATACACACAAAAATATATTGAGTCCTAAACATCATTAAAATAAGATCTGGTGGCAAAAGGGGTGAAATGGCCTTTCAAAACCTAAAAAAATAATTTGAAAATAACTATTACTGCATCAGCGAGAGAGACTCGGGGGAAAGAGTCGCTGCTTCCTCGCCTGGAAAGGAGCTGTAATAGACCTACTATAAAAAACTGGTGAAACATTGGCTAAATTGTCAAATAATAAGAAAACTGTGAAAACAGTCGCTCTACAAGCTCACAACGCGTCGCAATGACATAACAATTCCAGGTGTCAGGAATGGTTTTGGGGTGTTGAGAAACGGTTGAGAACCACTGTGTTAAAGGAAGCTTTTTCCCCCTCCTTAATTATTTTCCACAGGTGCGATTAATTATTGTCTCAGGAAAGGGACAGAGAGAGAGAGAGAGAGAGAGAGAGAGAGAGAGAGAGAGAGAGAGAGGAAGAGCAGACCTGTAGGTACATCTCTCCATTCACAACAAGGATAAGGGGTGGGTATGGGGGTAAGATGAACACACGTTGTAATTGAATTTAAAGTATACTCACTCTCTACACTCATTTGTCTTTTCGGGTCATTATGCTCTCTGACAATTTGACTGGCAGATGGAACAAGGGTTTTTCTGGAACCTGTTGGTTAAACCTATATTGTCCTATATCGCAACTCCAAACACAGGTGCATTTCCCTCCAGCGAGAATTCTCATTTGAAGTGTCAACAGACTGCACAGAACCTGTACCTCACGATACCTGAAAAACCTGCGTTTAGCCGGACCATGCTGTCCTTGTATAAACACCTCATAATTCCAACAAGAAAACACATACAGTATAATACGGATAATGATATGCATACTAGGGGATTCATAATATACTGTGTATTGTGTAAACAAAGCAGGACCAAGGTGTTTCAGCAGGGGGCGCCACTGGACTGCCATTAGCAGTGGTGGAAAAAGTAAAATGTCTGGAATTAAAAATGTACTTGAGTAAGAGGTACACAAAAGTGTATCGGCATCAAAATGTACTTAACCCATTCTGACCCGAGATCAGATTCATACGAGGTTTCCACTGGACACACACTGGGTCTGATTAACCCATTCTGACCTGAGATCAGATTCTAAAAATGTCAGTCGTTCCTTAGATTTTTCAAAAATAGCAGACCTACAAGCTCGTAGCGCGCCACCGAGAGCTTGTAGATCTGCTATTTTTCAATAGCTAAAGCACGACATGATGCTAACACCATAATGGGTTCCCGGTCAGAATGGGTTAAAGTAGGCCTACCAAAAGTACAAAGTACTTGTTATGCGGAATGTCCCTTTTCAGGTTTTCAAATGTATATATATTTTTTAAATCTTTTGAAAATAGCAGATCTACATGCCCACAATGAGTCTCCATTGCGACACATTGTGTGCTTGTAGATCTGCTATTTTCAAATTGCCGAAATGTGAGTATAGCGCTGAAGTGGTTAATATATGTTTTGTAATAATAATCACAATGTGTACAAACTATAAAGTAACTATAGTAACTGAAGTTGTCAAATAATTGTAGTGAGTAGTGAGTAAAAGTACAATATTTGCCTCTGAAATGTATAGTGGAGTAGAAGTACTGAACATTTGACATACTCAATAAAAAATACCTCACAATTGTACTTAAGTATAGTACAAAAGTAAATGTACTTAGTTACTTTCCACCAGTGGAATGTGGTATGTTACACTGTAAACTTATATACTTATAACGTTCATTTTGCTATAGTCTTTTTGCCAAGCCCTCTGGTGATGGTTTGATAGAACCGCGATTCCCATAATTCAGTGGACACTCCATTTGCTAGATTTATCTTATCTATGAGTTAAATGAACACTGAAGAACTTTTACTGTGCATCAACTTTCTTGTGTGAAAAGTTTGACTCCTCTCTCTGTGTGTGTGTGTGTGTGTGTGTGTGTGTGTGTGTGTGTGTGTGTGTGTGTGTGTGTGTGTGTGTGTGTGTGTGTGTATGTGTGTGTGTGTGTGTGTGTGTGTGTGCGCGCGCGCTCCGGTTGCTGCACCCAGAGAGAGACAGAGAGAGAGAGAGAGAGATGGGCATGCAATGTCTTTCTCTTTCTATCCGAATCTCTCTCTCTCTCTCTCTCTTCCT
>NC_137862.1:50700681-50715681 GCF_963924005.1 Protomyctophum bolini | reverse complement strand
ACAAAGTCAAGCATTGATTTACAAAAAGAAAAAGCATAGATATTATGTCAAGACCAGTGGTATAAGTACTTTTTTTTACTTAAGTACTGTACTTGAGTGCAATTTTGAGGTATTTGTACTTTGCTTGAGTATTTCCAATTTACAGTACTTTTACTTTCCTACATCTCAGAGCCAAAATGTGTACTTTTACTTCACTACAATTATTTGAAAACTTTATAGTTACTATAGTTACTTTGGGGATTTTAATTTTGATTAGAAAACATACATTAACCACTTCAACCCTATATACATTTTGGCCATTTGAAAATAGCCGATCTACAAGCTCACAATGCGTCGTAACGCAACGCATTGTGAGCTTGTAGATCTGCTATTTTCTGCTATTTTCACACACATTTTGAACTTTTGAAAGTGCACAATGAGTACTTTTACTTTTAGTACTTCAAGTACATTTTGATGCCGGTACTTTTGTACTTTTACTCAAGTACATTTTCAATTCCGTAAATTTTACTTGTAACGAAGTATAGTTCTAAATTGCAGCATTGGCACTTTTACTTAAGTAGGACAATTGAGTATACTTTTCCCACCACTGGTCAAGACACAGGTCTCTTGGACATTACAATAACACAGGTCAGGTATAGGTATGATTGGTATATAGAGCAGCACGGACACTGAGGGTGGTGCACCTCTCATTTATTTCCACGTGACGTTTCGGGGCCGAGCAGAGAGAGAGCTTTTGTTTCTCCCGCATCTCTTTGACCTCATTATATCATATTAATGCTGCTCCCGCGCTCTCCGGAAATCTGCTCGTTGTCACCCTCCAACTTGTTGAATCTGTCATTTAAATAACAACGTGCCAGGTGCAGGTCACACACACGGTATAGCTTTAACCCATTTTGGGGCGGGAACCCCTTTTGGTGTTAGCATTATGTTATGCTTTATAGCTATTGAAAATTTGCAGATCTACAAGCTCATAGCCCCGCCACCGAGTGGCGCACGCTTGTAGGTCTGCTATTTTTTAAGACTTTGTACCGGTATCTATCAAAATAGAAGTCGGGACAAACCTCCAATAAGAGACTCAGGATTTCACAGTGTTCAGTCGTTCCTTCCATCTGGCCTGCAGACCATGCATCCCCCTCCCCCCCCTCTCATGCTCTCTCTCTCTCCCTATCATTGTCTCTCATCCATTCTTCTTCCGCAGCATAAGACATGTTTCCATTTATTTCCTGCTGTCAATTAGCCTATCCGCTGAGCCAATCCGTCTACCCCCCCTCCCTCTCTCTCTCTCTCTCTCTCTCTCTCTCTGACAGGACAAAGAGCCAATCTCCTCCCAGCATCATCACTCACACGGACACTATAGCCACACAGCCAATCACACTGGATTATACCAGCTACACAGCCAATCACATGATACCAGCCCTCACAGAGAAGTCACACTAGAGACAATATTTAAATTGTTTCTGTTAATACTACTTAATACAAAAGGGAACCCCTTTTGGTGTTAGCACTATGTTATTATGCTTTAGCTATTGAAAAATAGCAGATCTACAGGCTCATAGGAGCTCATACGAGCTTGTATGGGTCTGCTATTTTTTTTAAATCGAAGAACGACTGACATAGAAACACATCTTTTTCAGAAAACTGTCAGGATGTATATATAGAAGACATTTTTAGAATCTGATCTCAGGTCAAAATGAACACTGAGGGCCCTATTTAGACAACATTCATGGTACATGGCAATGCGGAAAAAAGGGTATAAAGAGGAAAGGAAAGGAAAGGTACTATGTTTACCCAGGGTAACTGGACTAAGGAAAGGAAAGGTACTATGTTTACCCAGGGTAACTGGACTAAGGAAAGGAAAGGTACTATGTTTACCCAGGGTAACTGGACTAAGGAAAGGAAAGGTACTATGTTTACCCAGGGTAACTGGACTAAGGAAAGGAAAGGTACCATGTTTACCCAGAGTAACTGGACTAAGGAAAGGAAAGGTACCATGTTTACCCAGAGTAACTGGACTAAGCTCAATAACTTGTTTACAGCCAGGCCCTGCTCATATAGAACATTTCATGGTAGGGGTTCAATGCCTTGTCCAAGGGCACTTCGGCGGTGGTAATTTTAACGTGCCGGTCCGGGGATAAGAACTACTAACTAGCGACCTTCCGATATCAAGACCGCTCCGCAAACCGTTCGGCCACCGCTGCCCAAGAGAGGGTGAAAGAGAGAGAGAAAGAAAGACAAGCGACAGACAGACAAAGAGACAGACAGACAGACAAAGAGACGGACAGACAGACGGACAGTACAGAACGGCATAGAGATACAGACGAGGTTAATGAGCCGCACCTGTCGGCGTCGCCCTGTCCCGTGGAGGCGTTCCTGTGCAGCGTCTCGCGTACGGCGGCCATGCTGTCCGGCAGCCGGTTGAGTCTGCGCGTGTAGAGCCCCAAGCCTCCATCAGTCAGGTAGCTGCAAACACACACACACACACAGCCTCATGTAACAGTGTGTACAGTCCCAACCCTCCGCTGCAAACACACACACACACACAAACACACACACACAGCCTCATGTAACAGTGTGTACAGTCTCAACCCTCCGCTGCAAACACACACACACACACACCCACCCACACCCTCATGTAACAGTGTGTACAGTCCCAACCCTCCACCAGTCAGATACTGTAGCTGCAAACACTTCAGAATCGGACACACACATTTTGTAATAATGTTCCACATGAGTTCCAAATGAGTTATTTAACCTTCATGTTTCAAAATGCAGGAAAAGCTGACCCATATATATACTGTATATATGCGCGTAAGCCTTTTTATAAGCCATATAATAAACCATGGTTTGTACAGTATATATATTTGGAAGCAGACAGTATAGATTTCTCACTGTTGGTTTATCATTTTCTATCGCCACTCGGTGGCGTGCTATAACGAGCTTGTAGATCTGCTGATTTTTCAATAGCTAAAGTATAACATCTCCCACGTGAGGTCACAACCTATATTCACCATTCTGCACCATATACATATATACTATTACAAGGATTAGAGAGGGTGAGTGTTGAAGTGCATATTATGCAATTACGACGTTTGCATGTAGTTAACGAGTTAACAAGCTCGGCCTCGGTGGACACATAGACAGGGTTTTATTTTAGAGCATTTCGTCTTGTTTTCCAGTCCATGCAAAGCCCTCGTCAAATCAGAATTACACACGGCTCTCTCGGAGGCTTCCACCATTATACGACAGGTCGTTTGCGAGGAAGCAATCTGATTGGTTGAAACAGCCTTCTATAGCCGTGGTTCAAACGAGCACCACTCCACACCTAATCAAAACAAAGAATTCAGCTGCTCTGTTCTCCCAGAGTGCCAGCAAACTCGGTGGCTAGGCTATAGCTAGTTGCTTGGGAGGTTGTGGTCGTAGTGACTACAACACCTGTCATTAAAAAAATATGTTTTTTCAGCGATTTTCTTAGTTTTAAAGGTAACTGTTGTCTAATTGCAATGTTACACTCGAGGGTGTGGTTTAACGTGATTATTGCCACGACAGTGATGCGGTCAGGAACGAGACGTATAGTCGAGTTCCGCAACCACACCCTCTTGTGTAATATTGCTTAATTTACATGGGAGGAGGTGCATCATGCATTATTTGCCACTATACTATAACATGACGAGGTAGATGAGACGAGATAGCATTAGGAGACAGGAGAGTATTTTCTTTCTTATAAAAAGACATTCCTACAGTACATAGCGGCCCGTTCCTAAACGCTCTGCCCTCTCTATGGCTCCGTCACTGCCTGCTGGCGAAACGTTGGGTCAGGAATGACAGAACCGTTTTAGTGCTGCTCAAAACGTCCTGACTATATAAGTAAGGCCATTCGCTTTTCTATTTGTAATGGGAAAAAAAGTACACATGAAGGAGGCATTTGATTCGTCCGGTAAGACTTACAGTTAGAAGCTGTTTGAATGAAGAGGGCCCAAACATTATAAAACCAACATGCCCCGTTTGGACTAAAACAACACAGACCAATTCGCCCAAAAATATTTATCCTTTGAGCGCATTCCTAATTTAACAAAATACAGATGGTTTCTTTTGGACCCCGTTCCTAATTTAACTAAACATTTGCTCATATAGGCTATGGGCTGTCCATGCGGGACTCTGAGCACTTTCCACCGCAGACAAGTGTGGATCTGTGCATGGCTTGGTTTTGGTCGCAGACTGAAGAGAGACATGAAAACAAGCCCTGTAACAGAATTATTGATGAAATACATTCTGTCTGAGTTATCGCTCCACACACACACACACACACACACACACACACACACACACACACACTGTAGAGCGCTGTCAAGGTAGGAAAGGAGCTTATAGACAGAGCTTCTTTGTATAAGCTTGCAGTCAAATTAAATTAACATGGCCTAGGGTACAGGGAGCTAGGGTACAGGGAGCTAGGGTACAGGGAGCTAGGGTACAAGGAGCTAGGGTACAGGGCTAGGGTACAGGGGGCTAGGATACAGGGAGCTAGGGTACAGGGAGCTAGGGTACAGGGGGCTAGGGTACAGGGGGCTAGGGTACAGGGAGCTAGGGTACAGGGGGCTAGGGTACAGGGAGCTAGGGTACAGGGGGCTAGGGTACAGGGGGCTAGGGTACAGGGAGCTAGGGTACAGGGAGCTAGGGTACAGGGGGCTAGGGTACAGGGGGCTAGGGTACAGGGGGCTAGGGTACAGGGAGCTAGGGTACAGGGAGCTAGGGTACAGGGGGCTAGGGTACAGGGAGCTAGGGTACAGGGAGCTAGGGTACAGGGAGCTAGGGTACACAGCAAATAACACGGGTCAGGTTGAGATATTATAGATCAGTGGGATCTCAGACGGGCTGGAATGGGGTTCATAGGTCACACGGCAGGTAAGGGCACAGGTCAGAGGTCACATACATACTATACTGAAAGAACTGTAATAATAACAGTATTGCTGCTGTAGGCTATTTGTGCTGTTCTTTTGGGGGAAGCTCTTTGTGGCTCAACCAGTTTTGGCATACAGTATACACAGCCAAAATCAACACCTGCTCTCTCTCTCTCTCTCTCTCTCTCTCTCTCTATTATCTCTATCTACTGTATTTACTAAAGCTTATTGTGTGACCCTGGCAGAACACCTCCCCACCCATGTTTGGTGTCCCAACCTGCCGGCTATAGTTGATGTAACTGTTATTACATCAAATTGCATTTTTACCATGCACCATGCAGAGTCTGATTTGCCCTCTGGAGGAGCTATATACTCTCAGCAGGGGGGGGGGGGGGGTAGGTTCTCCCCTCCTCTCCACATCCATCACCCTCAAACAATGTCACCTTGAAGTTGACCGCGCGCGCGCACGCACACACACACGCACACACACACACGCGCGCGCGCGCAATTACTGACTGCCTCAGCGCTAATGGCTGGCGGAGCCTCTGGCCTCCTGCTGTTTTCAGATGCCCGTTAACCCACATAGCCTTCAGTTGCAGTTACCTGCAACGAACGTGTCCAAACAAGACTTTACAGTTTATGAGACTTGAGAGAAACTCCGGGAGGGAGGGAGGGAGCCCTGGAAGGAATAGGAAAGACTGAGGGGTTTTGTGCAAAATCTGGCAACCGGCATGCAGGCATTCCAAAAGAGATGGTTCTTCTGACCACAGGCTCAAGCCGGTTAATACGCGGACAACAAAAGAGTGAATTCCCAGGTTTGACGCTATATAGTTTATATGAGCTGCGTCCCATATAAGCAACTCTCTTTATTTAACCCATTTTGGGGGCGGGAACCCCTTTTGGTGTTTTAAACATTATGTTATAATTTAGCTATTGAAAAATAGCAGATCTACAAGAAAACTGGAGGATTTAGAAGATTTTTTTTTCTTTTTTCTCGAGGTCAGGCCTAAATGGGACAATATAGTTTATAGTCTGCATCCCATAGCAACTCTCTCTAAATAGTATAGTTTATAAGCTGCATCCCACATAGCAACTCTCTCTCCCTGCCACATGTCCTGTCTAAAACGATGACGTCTAAATGTCAACGATGATATAAACATGTTCAAAAAACTATGCATTTTACTGTAAATACAGAGGACACAATTCAATGAAAAAGGCATCATCATCATATCATCACGTGTGCAGCTGAATGAAATGAACGCTGATGAGACTCAGAGAGTTGAAACGTCTGCAGCTGAATGAAATGAACGCTGATGAGACTCAGAGAGTTGAAACGTGTGCAGCTGAATGAAATGAACGCTGATGAGACTCAGAGAGTTGAAACGGTATAGACGAGACCTACCTTTCTGCCTCGAACATGAAGAAGAAAAAAACCCTGCACTTCCAAAAAACACAACAAGCGGGTCCAGGTGAGTCCAGATCCCACACAGATTAAAAAAAGATCCTCAAAACAAGAAGTGTAGCCTATATCATCCGATTCCAACCGCTTAATATACTGTTTGAGTCCTATAATCTATAGCGCGTATAATTATGCGTGTGTGCTCCTCGGATATATGCAAATCATATCATGAAATGACCGCTTATTTTTATCACAATGCAGCCCATGAAGCAAGCGTAAATGTGGCGTGCATGCAGGATATCCCTGTCAGTGGGAAACATCATAATGTGTAAGTGTGTGGACGCTCAGTGTTGGTATGTGAGAGAGAGAGAGAGAGTCAGAGAGAGAGAGAGAGGCTCCACATGCTTTCCTCGGGCTGGAGGTTTGCCCCCCCCCCCCCCCCCCCCCCAGAGAGGGGGGGGGGCTAGAGAGGTGTGGCCAAAAAGACCCCCAAGTAAAGGGGAAGCTGTATGTGTGCACTGTGCATCTACACGTATAAGGGGGGTGGGGGGAGATCTCTAGGGGGTCCGGGAAAGCTCTGTGTGTGTGCGTGCGTGTGCGCGTGCGCGTGTGTGTGTGTGTGTGTGTGCGTGTGTGTGTGTGTGTGTGCGTGTGTGAGGGCCTCCAGACTCCCGATCCTATAAATGAGGTTTCATCAGTCATGTTTGTCTGTCTATGTTTGTATATATATATAGGATCATTTGAGAAAGCACTTATTTTTCAAATAAATCAAGCAGACGTCATTCCTTTGACGATATACAGAGATATATATACACACACGACACAGCCATGCTTCCACTTATTGGCTCCCAAAGCCACCAGGGTGCTTAGAATGACCCGGGTGGGGGTTTACTGTCAGACGGCCTGAGGTGGTGGTGGTGGGTGGGGGGGATGCAAGGAGGTCCGTTTTAAAATGGTTAAGCCACCAAATGACTCCACCCACACACACACACACACACACACACGCTCTAATAAAGATATGACAAATGCACTATACTACTGCAAAAAAATGAATGAATCATATTATACATGTATATACATGCATGTTCACACACAGAATATGAATGGAAGCTCACGTATCTTCTAGTCCTATATAACTGCTCCTTTTTACCCAGAGGTTACGGAAATATAATCTATACCGGTAGTCCTCTATATATACTCTCTATTTCCACCGTCCATAAAACTAAGAGCTCCTTTTTGCCCACCATCAATCACCCCTGATCCCTCAGGTTGTAGCGTTTCACGTCGCACGCACACACACACGCACGCACGCACGCACACCCACACCCACACACACACACACACACACACACACACACACACACACACACACACACACACACACACACACACACACACACACACACCATTTTAGATGTGCAGTACACATGTATAGCTCATATCCAGATTGTATGGATTATTACACCTTACATTTCCACATAGTTACACACATGAATCAGATTTGGTCTTTTACTGGCAAAATGCACACTTTTAAACTGACGGACGGACGGACAGACAGACAAGACGTTTCAGAGGGATATCGTCCTTTATATAGTTTGAGAGAGAGAGAGAGAGAGAGAGAGAGAGAGAGAGAGAGAGAGAGAGAGAGAGAGATCACCGTTTTTAAAAACCACCTGCGTGCTCTTAACTCTAACCTCGAGTGATATGATCTGCCATCGCTACACCTCAGCACCTGTCCCCCTGTCCTACAGAACCATGTTGTTTTCAGTTCACCTCCATCACAGCTTAACCCATTCTAGGCGGGGAACCCCTTCTGGTGTTAGCATTATGTTATGCTTTAGCTATCGAAAAATACCAGAGCTACAAGCTCATAGCGGCGCGCTACGAGCTTGTAGGTCTGCTATTTTTGACTGACACATAGAAACATCTTTTTCAGAAAACTGTCATTTTCAAACAGACTTTTTTTTAGAATCTGATCTGAGGTCAGAATGCTTTAACTCTCAGGTTCTTCATGTGTGAGGGGGGGGGGGGGGAAGGAACCTGTCCATATATCTCACTCACCTGCCCCACAGGTGTGGCTCTGCCTTTTGTCCTCTCAGACGCCCATTCAAGCATATCAAGTACCTCTAAGAGCACTTAGCAAGCCCACCTCCTCCTCCTCCATTCACAAAGACCCCCCCCTATAGGAAGTCTAGTCGTATAACGCCACAGGGGCCACACTGACTGAAGATCATATAGATTCAAGATGGAGATTGATTGTATACTCACATCATGGTTTGTTATTGTTATTTACAAGTTATTACCAGTATCAAGTTAAAGGAGAATTCCACGCTAGAAGTCTTTCTTACCTTTATTTGTAGTTGTTATACGTCCCCCACCAAAAAGGTCCAGGTGTTATTTTGTGCAAAAGCGCATTATTGGCTATTTCCCCCCTACCATAAGCCCTCAATGAATTGAATTAAATTGCATTTGATTGAATGGGGCATTGGGGTGTTGTGCTAATTCGCTTATTTCCATCGCTCAAAAAATATATATACGTCGCTTGTCCTCTCTTCATAATTGAAATAGTATCCCAAGCGGTACACTTTACTACTTATTTCGATGGAAATAAGCAAATTAGCACGAAAAGCCCAACCCCCATTGAGGGCTTATATTAGGGGAAATAGCCAATAATGCACTTTTGCACAAAATAACACATGGACCAAAAATCTAAAGTCTGCACACTGGTTCTAAATGGTGCATTTATATAGCGCCTTTATCCAAGGCGCTTTACATAGATAGTGCATTACATTTACCCATTCACACACACATTCATACACTGATGGCAGTGGAAACCATGCAAGGCACCAACCTGCACATCAGGAGCAATTAGGGGTTCAGTGTCTTGCTCAAGGACACTTCGACACTAACTCTGGGGGAGTCCGGGATCGAACTGGCAACCTTGGCAAATTTTCTCCAGCACGACCTGACCTCAAAATAAAAAATAAAATCTTCTAAATCCTCCAGTTTTCTGAAATAAATATTTTCACGATTTTTTCAAAAAATAGCAGACCTACAAGCTCGTAGCGCGCCACTCGGTGGCACGCTATGAGCTTGTAGATCTGCTATTTTTCAAAAGCTAAATTATAACATAATGTTTAAAACACCAAAAGGGGTTTCCGCCCCAAAATGGGTTAACAATCCAAGCATGGAAGCCTTGTAGGCTTGTACCCGTGTCATCATACTGTATACACTACCGTATATTCACATGAATCCAAACTATAAAACCTTGAAAGTGCAGTCTTGCAACCAGACACTGCAACTGTCTTCCTTCTGGCATCTGAAGGAGAGCTGAGAGCTAAACCTTTTACAGTTTCATAATATATGATAATTTAAAAAGAAAAGGATGACAGAACCAGCGTTTAAATTGCAGAGTGTGACAAGCCAAGGTATGCAGGGGGCCTGTTCCGACACAGACACTGACTGGGGGTATTATAAGCAAATAAAAAAGGTTGTCAGGTTCACCGGGGCCGTGGAAATGGAGACGGCAACAACCTCAATGGATAACTGTGGGATAATTCTGCTTTTTTTTAAACTATAGGCTACTGGAGATAAACTGTGTCATATCATGATCATGATACTTGCACTGTTGGTACCGTTGGGGTGGTGAGGTAAGGTGCATTACTGCCCTCCTCTGGCACAAACCTGCAATAACATGGAATCTCACACAATGCAACAAACCATTTATAGACCTGAGGACGATTCTATTCTACTAAATGTCTTCTAAAATCCTGACAGTTTTCAGAAAAACCTCATGTTTCTATGTCAGTCGTTCTCAAACATTTTCATGTTTAAAGGACCCCCAAAAATGATAATGTAATTGGCCTCCGACCCCCGTCTCAAAATACGTTGTTCCAGGGACCCCACAAGAAGCAAAGATTTGAGTTAAAAAACGTTCGCTCTGAAAGAATATATATTCAAAGATTTGCACCATACATTTTCACGATTTTTTTCCAAAAATAGCAGACCTACAAGCTTGTAAGCGCGGCACTCGGTGCCGCGCTATGAGCTTGTAGATCTGCTATTTTTCAATAGCTATAAAGTATAACATACTGTAATGCTTTAAAACACCAAATGGGGTTCCCCGCCCCAAAATGGGTTTTTTAAGTGAACGTTTGTAGTACCTCCATATCTATTTGACACACTCAGGGCCGGTTCTAGGCATAGGCGAACCAAGCGGTCGCTTGGGGCCACAACCACTGAGGGGGCCACGTCACAGGAAGAAGATTTTTTATTTATTTTTATGTATCCCCTATCCCTTACATGGGATACTGGCCACATGTGGCCCCCACCTAGCTTCTTCATTTTGATCTCAAAGTGCACCAGATTGAAGCATTTTCATGGCTAATTTACAGATTTTTCTGGACCCGGAGGGGGTTAGCTAGCGCCCCCACGGACCCCCCCCCCCCCCCAGCGTGGCAACATAATATTATGTTGCTTGGGGCCACTAAAGGCCTAGAACCGGCACTTACCCACTGGTGACGTCCTCGGCGCGCGTCACGTTCTTGCTCAGCACGTCTCCGTCACTCATGTAGCCGGTGACCTCCATGGCGATGCCCTCCAGGTCGAGGTCCTCGCCTGACCGCTCGCCGCTCAGCTCCACGCTGGACAGGGCGCCGCCGCGGCCCGTGAGCTGCCTCCGGAGGTGACCTGGGTACGGGTTATTGTTATTACTTATTAGACATTTTATGTTTTTTCAAGAGCACATTGCCAAAAGGCCACTGATAACTCTTACCTGGGTAGAGGTAGCGTCCCACTCCTCCTCCTCCTCCTCCTCCTCCACCTCCTCCTCCTCCTCCCTGGACCAGTAAACTAACTAACTAACTAAGTAAACCATACCATAACTCTTACCTGGGTAGAGGTAGCGTCCCACTCCTCCTCCTCCTCCTCCCTGGGACCCGGCGCTGCAGCGTCCAGCGCTGTAACCGTTGCCCGTGGAGGGAGCGTCTCCGGCCTGCAGGCGAGGGCTGGACTGGCCCAGTCGCCATGACGACAGCGAGGGGCGGGAGGAGGTGATGCTGAGGATGCTCCGCCCTCCCCCTCCTCCTCCACTGACCGTGTTGACCTCGGTGGTCACGCCGCCGTCGAAGGTGGTCTCCAAGGTGCTGCGGGGCAGGGAGAGGTCAGGGTTGTTTTTGGCAGCACATTTTGAGTTTGGGGTTTTCGTCGTATAGTCTCTTGAATATAGTTTTAATTTAGTTTTTAGTCACATTTTTGTGTCACCCGGGAATGTTTTATTGTTAGTCTATAGTTTTAGTCGACGGCTGATTTAGTCGACTGAAATGTATTTTTTTGCGGGCCATGATGTCGTCGTGATGACTGATTTGACACTTTACACATGCAACCGAGTGTAAAATGACTCATACCGGATCTCTTGTCCACTATAGTCCCTTCCTAACATTTTAGTCTCGTTTTTATTTGTTGACGAAATTGTCAATACATCTAGTCATCATAGCTTAGTTTTCATTTACTTTTCCGTCAGTGAAGAAAGGTAGTCGACAAACATTTTGTCACTGGGAGAGGGAACTGTGAGAGCCACTTCTACTGACCAAAACCTTCCTGTAAAGCAGTGGTTCTCAAACATTTTCACGTGAAATTGTATGTATGTATGTATTTTGTCACTTTGTGACTTTTTCAACGCTTGGGGAATGTGACCCTGCCTGGACTGACCAGCTCCATCTTTATTGTGCACACTGTCAGTAGGCCACAAAAGTCTGGCCATCTAATAATATACATTATTATTAGCCCTATAAATATTGACTATTTAAAATAATAGCCAAACAGGTGGAGACTGCAGTGCCATGCCCTAAAACCACATTATATATTCAAAGATTTGCGCCACATTTTCACGATATTTCAAAACAATAGCAGACCTATACAAGCTCATAGTGCGGCACTCGGTGCCGGAGCTATGAGCTTGTAGATTTGCTATTTTTCAATAGCTTAAAGTATAACATAATGCTTTAAAACAGCAAAAGTAGGTTCCCGGCCCAGAAACTACCAGGTCAGAATAATTGCATGTGACCATACATTGAATCGGCCACCGGGTGGCAGGCTTGCACTGCAGATGCGATAGGACAGCAGTCCTATACCTGTGTGTGACCTGAGTCCCCCGTAAGCTGGACATGGTGTCCTCCAGGTTCTGCCGGAGGTCCGCGATGTTTTTCACTGTGCGTAATCTCCTCGTCTCCGGGTCTTCACCTGAATGGAGACAGGAACACAGGAACAGAATAACTGTAAACAGGCCCCAAGCATCTAGTTGATGATGTTTTGTATTTACAGTAATTGTATATACTTCATGTAATTTTGAGTTCAAATACACCTGTAATGTCAGGTTGATTGATGGATTGATTGATTGAAGTATTAACAGTTTTCAGAATTACAGTACATTTCGAGCACAACTCAATACAAGAAACTGTCAACTGTGAGTGGGCCCAATAAAGCACTAGACTTGTTTCCACGCCACATCATAACATTTAGAGACATACAAATATCCACAAAGGGGTAAGAAAACATATACAGTGAGGGGGAAAAGGCGCGTTATTGTGAGCTTGTAGATCTGCTATTTTCAGCATGCAACAAAGTGTAAAATGACGTATACTGAATCTCTTGTTCACTAATCCCTTCATAACATTTTAGTTTTTATTTGTTGACAAAATCGACAGTATATTTAGTCACATAGTTGTAGTCATCATGGCTTAGTTTTCATTTAGTCTTCATGTCGTTTTTGTCAGTGAAAAAAGGATAGTCGACGAGCAATTTTCGTCATAGTATATTAGTCGACGAAAACAACACTGAATTGCGGCAATAATATAGTTAAACTGCCTCTTCGTTGCTGTGTGTACCTGAGAGGTCTTCGATGGACGACTGGCTGTTCTTGTTGAAGGGCACCTCTCCACCCGGGCCCATCTCTGCGTTCACAATGCCCTCAATTTCCGTTTGGGATCTGGGGGAGATGATGAGAACAGATCAGACTTTCATTCACACACATTTCAAAGACACAAGGAGGGCGCACACACACACACACACACAAACAAACACAGTGGAGGATATAGAAAGACTTAACAGCATTGAAAATTCCACAATCTTGGCAAGTTTGTTTCCTGTTCTGTGCTGATTGTCTAAAACTATGGCAGATTTAAAACATGGCAGGCTATAGTAAGTGACACAGCTGCAGCTAATACATTCATTAGTGGCCTGGTTGTGCATAGATAGACAGTAGTAAAGTCAGCAGTATTGCCAATGCACATTGACACACCTACAAACAGCGGAAAAAAAACAGCGAAAAGCATTAACAAGAGCTTGTGCCTAAATAATAACTACCTTGGGTCCATTGGACCACATGTTCCTTTTGTTTTTATAGTGTGTGACGACCGACCGCACGCACGCACGCACGCAAACACACATACACACACTATGCAGTGGACCTGTGCAGAGTGCACAAACACAAACATGTACAGGGGAGGGCGTCTCTGGAAGGCACATTCTTGGCTAACAGGTTACAGATGGCTAACAGGCTGTCAGAAGGATTGATGAATTAAGCACGAGGCCTTCTCAGAACATCACCCGTCGTCCCGAACCCAGACGAGATGAGGCATTCCTCAAAAGACCTTTCTGGAAACAAACTCCATATACTCTGATTTATATCAGACGCTAAAGAGACAACATCACACTCGCTTAAGGGATGGTATTATCGTGCTATAAGCATGTTTGAGGAAACATGAACGTTGTCTTTAAGCAGGAAATTACGTGTGTCATTAACCCATTTAGGCCTGACTATATCAGTGGTTCTCAATATTTCATTGTCAAGGACCCCAAAAAAATGATGTAATTGGCCTCCGACCCCCATCTGAAAATATGTTGTTCCAGAAGCAAAGATTTGAGTTAAAAACGTTCACTGTGAAAGAATATATTCAAACATTTGGGCCACATTTTCACGATTTAAAAAAAATAGCAGATCTACAAGCTCGTAGCGTGCCACTCAGTGGTGCGCTATGAGCTTGTAGATCTGCTATTTTTCAATAGCTAAATTATAACATAATGTTTAAAACACCAAAAGGGGTTCCCGCCCCAAAATGGGTTAAGCATGAATCCTATATATTCCGGGACATGTCTTAACAGGCAAACCTTTAGCAAAAAACTGGCTAACTCTACCAGCTCAGGCTCAGCAGAGTCATAATGCACCAGAATCATCTCAGTGGCCTTGTGGTTAGAGTGTCCGCCCTGAAACTTAGAGGTCGGGGGTTCAATCCCCGGCCGGGTCATACCAAAGACTGTAAAAATGGGACACCCCAATGCCTCCCTGCTTGCCACTCAGCATCGATTTGGGGAGGTCAAAACAACTAATCAAGATTCCCGAGCGCGGCACGGCTGCAGCTCACCGCTCCAAGAGATGGGTCAAATGCAGAGAACAAAATTTCACTACGGTAACGTGTGACAAATCGTACGACTTTTGACTTTTGAGAACGTGACGCTTTGTGGGATTGTAAGATTGTCTATTTCCGGTGAGGAGATTTTGTGCAGAGGTAAAAAAAAGAAAAAAAAAAAGGAAGGGACGAAGTATTGACCCCGGGAGGATCCTGGTCAACAAAGTATAACGTTTTTAAGTGTTTAACCCATTTTGGGGCTGGAACCCCTTTTTGGTGTTAGCATTATGTTATGCTTTAG
>NC_137862.1:50693181-50695681 GCF_963924005.1 Protomyctophum bolini | reverse complement strand
GTGGAAATTCAGAGCGATTGGTGCCGTGAGTGAGAAGCAGTGACTGTGTTTCAGACATGCATTCATTCATTCATTCATTCAGACATTCATTCATTCAGACATTCATTAATTCATACATTCATTCATTCATTCATTCATTCATTCATTCATTCAGACATTCATTCATTCATTCATTCATTCAGACATTCATTCATTCAGACATTCATTCATTCAGACATTCATTCATTCAGACATTCATTCATTCAGACATTCATTCATTCATTCAGACATTTCCTTAACCCATTCTGACCTGAGATCAGATTCTAAAAATGTCTTCTACATCCTGACACTTTTCTGAAAAAGCCATGTTTCTATCTCAGTCGTTCTTCGATTTTTCAAAAATAGCAGACCTATACAAGCTCGTAGCACGCCACTCGGTGGCGCGCTATGAGCTTGTAGATCTGCTATTTTTCCAATAGTTAAAGCATAACATAATGCTAACACCAAAAAGGGGTTCCCGCCACCAAAATTGGTTAATTATCTTACATTTTGGGTGGCGGTTTTCATGGTCAATGAAAGATTCGGTGTGAACAGTGTTAAAAAAAAGCAGTGTGAGAAGACGAGAAGCACTGGTCGCAGCTGTCTGTGTGTGGACACACACACACACACACACACACACACACACACACACACACACACACACACACACACACACACACACACACACACACACACACACGTTTGAAGCATTGTAGCGTTTAAGTCTGACCTGCTCAATTACCACGGTCGTTACAAATGATATCAGGGCAAAGAAAATGACAGGACAGGAGAGAGCAGGAGAGGCCCCTCGGGGACTCGACCACAGACCACCGAGTTCAACTTCCTGCCCTGTGAAATCCCACACAGTCATACATACGCCTTTCCAGATCTATCTCCGTCACCCAGTCTTTTTCCCATTTTTCTTGTCATTTACACCGACACGAGCGGCAAAGTTACAAACATTTCTGCTGTGAGCTGACCGCAATGTGACCACCAACACACATACAGTAACAAATGCTCCAGGAAAAGGTCTATAACTGCATTACGGGGGTCTTAGTGGTGGGATGTTAACCCATTTTGGGCGGGTTATGCTTTAGCTATTGAAAAACAGCAGATCTACAAGCTCATAGCACGCCACCGAGTGGCGCGCTACGAGCTTGCAGGTCTGCTATTTTTGAAAAATCGAAGAACGACTGACATAGAAACACAGCTTTTTCAGAAAACTGTCAATTTCAAACAGGCATTTTTTTTAATCTGATCTCAGATCAAAATGGGTTAATGAAACCCTGTCTACAGTTGGCTATATAGGCTGATCTACAAGCTTCACATCATGTCAACGTTGCGATGCGCGCACGTGAGCTTGTTGATCTGCCATTGTTTGCCTATAAAGTCCACGCTATAGAAGAGGGTTCGCTAGAGGGTTCAAGTGGTTAATTTCGCAGTCAGCGGGATAACTACTGACTCCACGTTTGCCCGCCAACATACTCACTAATCTATCGGGGGAATAATAACTTGTTTGTGCCTCAAAGCCCGAAAGTCACAAGCTAGGTTGTGTACGATGGGATCACGCTGAGGCTACGGTCTTCACACGCGCCGCTGAGACGTAAAAGGATGTCAGTCACGAACCCCTGCATTTTATCTTGGTTTCTTGCTAGGGCAAAAACACCGCGGCATAACCAACCATATGCCCCCCCAAAACCACAATACATGTAAACAGAGATTCTGTATAGTTAAAGTAAGCTATAGCTGGCTGAATTATGTGTGTGATTGATGACAACTGTATAGCCTATACTGTACATACT
This sequence comes from Protomyctophum bolini, assembly GCF_963924005.1. Classification (NCBI taxonomy): domain Eukaryota; kingdom Metazoa; phylum Chordata; class Actinopteri; order Myctophiformes; family Myctophidae; genus Protomyctophum; species Protomyctophum bolini. Next base: position 50,693,861 of record NC_137862.1, on the reverse strand, counting down.
GTACTCTAACGTCTAATTCCTAAAATAACTGAGCTCTCATCTTATAGCCTATGCTTACTCACGGTATTTACATGCACATGCACAGACGCACGCACACGCACACACACACACACACACACACACACACACACGCACACACACACACACACACACACACACTCTTCAGTCATTGTCCTGTGGTAAGTGAGTGGGACAGGCGGCCTTTGTGTGGGACGAGTGAAACTTTTTAAAGTTCCTCCACATGAATACACTCGGACAGAGCTGCCCCACTCATCAGCTGTCTATTCACTGAGTCTGCGGGGCCCGCGCACGCACGCACACACACACACACACGCGCACACACACGCACACACTCTGTCTTTCTGTTGTATGTCATATACAGTGAGCACACAGGCTGTCACCTTGCATTAAAGCGGAGCAGGGAGTGTGTGTGTACTGTAACAGTCCTGCAGGTCCCACAGTGACATCAGCACACTGCACTGTGTCTGTGGACTCACAATGGACCCTGCTGCTTCGCCTCATCTCTTCCCCTCTCAACTCCTTTATTGTCTCCAGCATGCAGGCCGAAGGCATGGGGAGACAGTATGTTGGCATGGGGGAGACCGAGACACACACACGATCCGTGTGTGTGTCCGTGTGTCTGTGTATAGCTAATCTCCGGCACCGTTGGTCTGGGCCGA
>NC_137862.1:50645681-50688181 GCF_963924005.1 Protomyctophum bolini | reverse complement strand
TAGATCTGCCCAAAATGGATTAAATACCTGTGAATGCAAAAAACCCCACAGAAGACCAGTTCTATTTGGTGATCAGTAAAGAGAGACTTTTGTTGAGCTGGTCTACAAATGAGGAAAGCATGATATATATTATTCGCAGGTTTCCCGTTATAACTCTTATAAGTGTAATTGCAATGTCCAGGGCTTGCAGACGCACAGACGCACGCACGCACGCACGCACGCACGCATGCACGCACGCACGCACGCACACACACACACACACAAACACAAACAAACAGACAAAACATTCACCCCAACGTTTTACACCTGTATAATCGTGTGATGGGACAACAAAGCTGATTCTTCTGATTCTACTAACTATGACTAAGCTAGTCAAAAAAATAAATCTCAGAGATGTCAGTTCACTACTACTTCTATAGGCATACATTCAGTTCTTCAACATGTACTGACACACGCTGACCACTGGGTGTAGCTGTTGCATAATTTTTGGCAGGTGCAATGCAAATGTGGAATCTGGGATGGGCTGCAATGGCTGAAATGCAAGACCACTTCCCAAATCCAGTTTTTAAGGAGATTGCATGATGCTCAGAAACAACAGATCCAATGTTAAAAGAAAAGGGCAGATTAGCAGATTATATATGCTGTTTTACAGATGCATAATTATGATGTGATATATTTTTGGGACTAAAAGTATATATTTTTCTCTCTATTGTTTATAAAGCATTATATTCTGATAAGAGTGTTTGTGCTAAGAGTAGCAGGGGTCTTTGCATCTCTCCAGATCTTTAAAGGAATATTCAGTGATTTCACTTAATTCAGATATCACTTTTTTTTTCTTCGTTTTGATGTGATAATCCTCCCTACTATAGAGTGTGCTGCTGACCATATAAGGAGTTCCTCCCTGTCCCCAGTTAACCCGTGGGGATCAAAACATCTTAGGTTTTCGTTTTTGGCACATGCATCTTGTTACCGGGGCGGACCACGTTTTTTTCCAAATCACCCAAATCACTGAATGCTCCTTTAATTAATAAACCGAAAATGCATTTCCAGGTGGGTGTGGCCATTGTTACATCCTATCAACCTATCAATCATCTTAAAATGTTCCAATTTTCCAATTGGGTCATCATCATTACTTCCAATTCCACTTGTTTAAAACCCATTTTGGGGGCGGGAACCCCTTTTGGTGTTATAGCATTATGTTATGCTTTAGCTATTGAAAAATGGCGCGCTACGAGCTTGTATAGGTCTGCTATTTTCGAAAAATCGTAGAAGTGCGGCACAAATCTTTGAATGTTTTTTTTTATTTTATTTCGACGTCAGGTCTAAATGGGTTAATCTGTTCGAGCTCGGAATTGGATACAATTGTCGTCCTGACCTGAAAATGCATGTTCTGTTTGTATCAAGTGCTGGAGGGACTACTGAACTATACCAATGAGTACTATCAGAATGTATAATGCTATTTAACACCAATGAGTATACTATCAGAATATATAATGCTATTTAACACGCATTGTAACAAAAACAGACCACCCTGCCTTTAACCCATTTTAGACGGGAACCCCTTCCGGTGTTTTAAGCATTATGTTATACTTTATAGCTACTGAAGAATAGCAGACCTACAAGCTCTACATTAAGCTCTATACAAGCTTGTAGGTCTGCTATTTTTGAAAAATCGTGAAATATATATTCTTTCAGAACAAATCTTTGCTTCTGGGGAAGGGGGGGGGGGCCCTGGAACAACATATTTTCAGATGGGGGTCTGCAGCCAAATATGGATAATTCTGGGGGTCCTTGACATGAAAAAGGTTGAGCACCACTGACATAGAAACATTTTAGGATTCAGAAGACTTTTTTTTTAAGAATCGTCCTCAGGTCTAAATGGGTTAAGTCTACCGTACATTGCTGTACGGTAGACTATAGTACAGTAAGCTGACTACAGTAATAAGGGTTGAATCTGGCCGTGGCGTGTCAGTGTCATATCCTAAAACACGACTGTAGGTCAATTATCGGCGTCACATTCCATGTACGACATGCTCGTCAGGCAGGCATACTCACACGTACTCACTCACACTCACGCACACACATAAACACACACAGCCACCCGACCGACCACGTACACACACACACACACTGCCACCCGCAGGCGCGTGCACACGCATGCACACACATAAACACACACACACAGCCACCCGACCACGTACACACACACTGCCACCCGCAGGCGCGTGCACACGCACACGCATGCACACACATACACAGCCACCCGACCACGTACACACACACTGCCACCCGCAGGCGCGTGCACACGCACACGCATGCACACACATACACAGCCACCCGACCACGTACACACACACTGCCACCCGCAGGCGCGTGCACACGCACACGCATGCACACACATACACAGCCACCCGACCACGTACACACACACACTGCCACGCGCAGGCGCGTGCACACGCATGCACACACATAAACACACACACACAGCCACCCGACCACGTACACACACACACACACTGCCACCCGCAGGCGCGCGCACACGCATGCACACACACACACACACACACACACACACGCGCACGTGCACACACGGGTTATCTAAAGGTCTCTCACAGTCCATTGAGCAGGCATGCTAAATGAGGCGTGATGCCAGACCTACAGGCCGATCCTAAACCAGGAGGGGGGGGGGGGGGGGGGGGTCTGTGCCTCATCTACTCCACAATGACACTCATGCATATTACATTAAAAAAAAGAAAACAGATTTTATTCTGAATTAAATTGTTAATTGAACTACATTGTGGACGTGGTTTGCCCTCATCACAAAAACCCATCCTAATGTTAGGGAGTGCAGAGCTGGGTGGGGGTCAGTGTTGTTTTCGTCGACTAAAACTATGACGAAAAATGTCCGTCGGCTACCTTTTTTCACAGACGAAAACTAAATGGAAACTAAATGAAGACTAAGCTATGATGACTAAAACTAAGACTAAATATTACTGTCGATTTTGTCGACGAATAGAAACTAGACTAAAATGTTAGGAAGGGACTTACATAGTGGACAAGAGATCCAGGATAAGTCATTTTACAACTTGGTTGCATGCTGCAAATAGCAGATCGTCTATACAAGCTGAGCTTGTAGATCTGCTAGTGTAAAATCAGCCATTACGACGGCATCAAGGCACCGCCAAAACACATTTTAGTCGACTGAATCTGCAGTTGATTTAGTCGACTAAAATGTGTGATATTTAGTCGACTAAAACTAGACTTAACACCAAAACATTCCAGGTGACTAAAATGTGACCGAAACTAAATGAAATCTATTCAAGAGACCTATGACTAAAACTAACTGCCAAAAACAACACTGGTGGGGGAGGGTGGAGGGCTGGGTGGGGGTGGGAGGGTGTTTGAAGGGACGTGAGAGGAGAAAGGGAGAAAGTGTTAATTCAACTTTGCGATTGTACAATGGGGGGGGGTCCATAGGGTGGGGGGTTCCATTTGATTCCATTTGTACAACTCTCAGAGTTACAAGTGGATCAATTAATTAATATTAATTAATACCAAAGGATTTGACCGTGCAGGGGGGGGGGGGGGGGGCACGCAGAGAGGGGAGAAATGTATTAAGGAAGCGAGAGCTGACCTAGAAGACTTTTTCTGACTGAGGGAAAACTTGAGAAGTTTACTCTGAGAGCCATCCCTAGAGGAGAGAGGGAAAAGAGAGGGACACGTGGGAGAGAGAGAGAGAGAGAGAGAGAGAGAGAGAGAGAGAGAGAGAGAGATTACATTCACAAATGGCTGATGCGAGATACCATCCACAATGAAAGGAGGCAGGAACAGTTAGAGTGTATAGTAATGAGTCGACAGATGACAAAATGGGAGGGGAAAAAGTGACAGAAAAAGGCTATAAGAGGCAGAAGGGAAAGATGCAAAATGCATGGTTTTGTATAGCCTACAGTATACCCTATACTGCATATTGACATTCTTTCTCAATACTGCCGAATCCAACATGTCTTGCTGAAGTTTATACATCCCTCAATCAGCGAACACTCACAATGTGAGACGTTGGCGCATTAAGGGCGGGAACAACCGCTTTTGGTGTTTTAACCATTCTTTTATACTTAAGCTATTGATCTGCTATTTTTTAACTCAAATCTTTGTTTCTGGGGGCGAGGTCCCTGCATGGAACAACATATTTTCTGATGGGGGGTCCACGGACAATTACATATATTTTTGGGGGTCCTGAAAATGTTTGAGAACCACTGACAGAAACATGGCTTTAGAAGATTTTAGAAGTTTTTTTTTTTTCTTTTTAATTCGGCCACATGGTCTAAATGGGTTAATCATAGCCAGCACTATACCATATATCCTGATGTCCCACCCCCAAAAATACCAGATCTACAAGCTCATGCACCTTCTATTTCAGGCACACACAGCATCTGTGCGCTGCAGAGTCAGTATAATTATGCGGCGTCGGCACGTGGCAGAGAGGCACGCCTCCACGCCACAGAATATAAATTAGGCCACATGGAGTCTGTTGACGAAGCCCTCCTCCTCCATGGCAGCACTGCACTGACTTGGTCCCACACAGTGAGCTGTCAGAAGAGGGGTCAGAGGTCATCTAGACCAGGCCGTGACCCCCACCCTGACACCCTGAGGCGTTACATTTTGGCGTTACAATCTGAGAACCCATCGTCCAAAAATAAAGGAGAAACAGCGCCGGCCTTTCCTTTGAATTTGATGCGAGTCAACAGTCTGTCGAGAGAGAGAGAGAGAGAGAGAGAGAGAGACTACATTTTGTTTGACTCGGTGCCAAGGATAAACATTGTGAAAATAGCAGATCTACAAGCTCACAACGCCATATTGTAGATCGGCTATTTTAACAATTTTTGCCCCTTTCGACAATTTGGCCAATGTTTGTTCTTCTAGTAGCCGTAGCCACCCCCAGGTTGAGAACCCCTGGTCTCTAGAGCTCCTCTCACCTGGACTGCATCTCGGCCTGCGCTGCTCTCTGGGCGTGAAGGGCTGCCGTGGGGGCCGGGGTGGTCCCATGCGGAGTGTGGCCGAGTTGGGCGGGGGCGCTGCTCTGCTGGCTCAGGGGAGCGTGGTGGTGTGGCGCGCTGTGGGACGGCGGCTGGTTGGAGGAGCTCTGCCTGTGGGACTGCTGCTGCTGCTTGTACCGCGACAGACTGAAGAAGAGCCCCAGAATAGCTTTCAGATTCCCATTGCGGATCTCTGGGTGGGGGGAAAAAAAAAAAGAAAAGATAAAGACATTCTTTATCAAGGTTGAGCAATATCCTCAGTGTTCATTTAACCCATTTAGGCCTGACGTCGAATTTTTTTCTGAAAACATGTTTCTATATCAGAGGTTCTCAATATTTCATGTCAAGGACTCCAAAAATGATATGGTATTTGGTCGCCGACCCCCATCTGAAAATATGTTGTTCCAGGAACCACTCAGAAGCAAAGTTTTGAGTTAAAAATATATTCTGAAAGAATATATAATCAAAGATTTGTGCCTCATTTTCACTTTTTTTCAAAAATAGCAGATCTGCTATTTCAATAGGTAAATTATATAATAATATTTAAAACACCAAAAGGGGTTCCCGCCCAAAAAGCAGAAATCCATAACAAGATTACAATACAGTATTTCTACTGCTGAGCTAAGGCGGAATGCCCACTTGACTAGGGGAGATATTGTGCTTCAGCTAATAATAATAATAATTTGTAGGCGACCCCAATTCATCACCTCCAAGCACTGTAGATGTGGTACTTATAATATACTCTACCGTTGCACAGTCACATCCATCACAGGTACATTTTTACACTTTCACATTTATTCCCATTTAGGCCTGACGGTGATATTAAAATAATAATGTAATATGCCGCCGAACTCCATCTGAAAATATGTTGTTATAGGGACCCTCTAGCCATGGTTCACATGACGGTTCGTACTTCACGAGCGTCATGGCTTAACTTCCGCCGGTTTTACACGATCGCTACATTTACATTGTAAACGTGTACATAAACATTCAGATTTCAAATATAAAGTCCTCGCCACATGTGCCACGGGTGTTCCCACGTTGTTAAAATAAAAAGCATTTTCATCCGAGCAGTTTTTTTGCCATTGGCTATCAACTACGCACCCCTATCGGTGGGGGGGGGGGGGGGAGGGTGGCACTGGGTGTGTTCGATATAGGCACGCTGACCGCACTGCCAATACAGACTAATAGGCGAGTGCGCTCCCGGTGTGCAACCTGGAATTTCCCAAACGAACCCCGTTTGAGAAATGTAGTCGGGGTGCTCGGATAAAAATGCTTTTTTATTAAACAACGCGGCATGCAGCAATGCTAATCGTTGTACCAGCAGATTTCTGACACCCGTGGCACATGTGGCGAGGACTTTATATTTGAAATTTGGACTGTAAATGTAGTGATCACGTAAAACTGGCTTCAGTTGCATCATGACAGTCATGTTTCAGGGCTAGGGACCCTCCAGAAGCAAAGATTTTAGTTAAAAACTGAAACTCTGATAGAATATAATTATATTCAAAGAAAAATAGCTAAAGCATAACATAATGCTTTAAAACACCAAAAGGGGTTCCCGCTTTATTTGTATGTCACTTTTACAAAGTGCTTCAAGCAGTAGCATGCCAAAGGTACAGGATAACACCCACGTAAAATAAAAATAAAACCAATAAGAGATGAATCAGTAGTATCCGACAATAAAAGGAATTTGAGGGATTTAAGTTTGGCTTACATAAAAGCCAGTGTGTGTGACAGTGCATATACTGTTCGGAAAAGCATTTCAGTACTCAGGCGGGTGGTGGTGTGCTTGTGTGGTTCAGCTTACCTTCCGCTGACAGACCCTGGATGTTCACTCCTTTGGCAGCCAGGAAACTGAGACAGGCATCGATGTTCTCAATCTGGGTGGAGAGAGAGAGAGAGAGAGAGAGAGAGAGAGAGAGAGAGAGATATATGATAAACACTCCAGCCTCAGCATTTCCATTCAAATTTGAATATTTGGATGCGTCTGGGTCCACTCATTATTTTACATGCTGTTCAGTGACTTGAGTCCAGCCACATCCGAAGCCTCAGAGAGAGAGAGAGAGACCCTGTATCGAGAGGCTTACTGCTGGTTATACAGTAGGATAGATGCCTGTGACCCCCTGTACAGTGTACACTGTCACTCCACTCCACTGCCTTTTCTCAAGACCGATAATCTACGCGTTGCGCTGCGACGCGTTGTGAGCTTGTAGATCTGTTATTTTCAGCATGCAACCAGGTGTAAAATGACTTATGCTGGATCTCCTGTCCACTATAGTCCCTTCCTAACATTTTAGTCTAGTTTTTATTTGTTGACGAAATTGTCAGTATTTAGATTTCGTCAGTGAAAAAAGGTAGTCGACGGACATTTTCCGTCTTAGTTTTAGCCAACAAAGACAACAACACTGCTCAGAGGATTTCTAATCTACTATCGAGGTGTTCAAGGAGTTAAGCTATATGTTCACTTGTATTTTGACGACACAATGTCACAACGTGTCATACAACAGAGCATAAATTAAGAATCGTAGAACTGTCGTGGCGGAGTAAAATCATACAACAGTTGAAATTGCCACGTGGCCAGCAGCACTGTATTGACACACATTGCTGCTGGCATCGCGCATGCAGCTCCCATTGGCCACCGGTCATGATGATGACATAGTGAAAACAATGATTCAAACACGCACGCACGCGCACGCTCACGGCAGCACAGCCACAGAGGCGGTTGTTGACTGTGCACTAGTGCTGACCCCGGTTGCCATAGCAGCCGTCTCAACCTGGACGGAGTCAGCTGCGCTGCTGAGCTGTCATTTGGCCCCCGTGGCGTGCCGTCCCCGATAGGACCACGTGACAGGCCTTTTTATAATACAGCCCCGGTCCAGTTGGCCGGCCGGCCCGTCATGTAATCACAATGTAAACCGACGGAAGAATGACTCTGCCGTTGCGCTGTCACCGCAGATAAATGGCCCTGCACGCACGCCTTTGCCAAATAGGCTGTTGTCAAATATGCAGATAAGCTTGAGTGAGGGAACAATACACATATGATCCACACGCCCCAATAGAACAGCCAGCTGTTCGTTTTTTTTCATATTTCATGCAGAAGTGGAACGTGGACGTGGTTGCTGCAAACTGGCGTGACACCAAGAGGGGGCGCTGTCCAGCATGTAAACTGTCAAATCAGTGTTGATGTAATGAGTGTATACACTCATCAGGCTTGAATTAACACTAAGAACTTTTAACATGTAAAGTGAAGATGACACATTACTTTTTCCCAAGTCAGTCCAAGTGAAACGGCAATATGATTCATGAAGGCGTATCTGTAAAGGAGTGTATTCAGTAGAATATACCAGTATTTGCATACTATTGTAGGTACAGTATATAATGGTTATGCTAGGCCATAAATTCTCTAGTTTAACGGAGCCGGACATTTAGCGATCTCCACCTACGGATTCAACTGATTAAAACCCATTTAGACCTGAGGGCGATTCTGCAAAAATAATGTCTTCTAAATCCTGACAGTTTTGAGTCGTCCCTGACATTTTCATGTCAGGGACCCCCCCCCAAAAAAATACATGTATTTGGCCTCAGACCCCCATCTGAAAATATATTTTTCCATGCAGGGACCTCCCCAGAAGCAAGGAATTAAGTTAAAAACGTTCACTCTGAAAGAAGATATATTCAAAGATTTGCGCCACATTTTCACGATTTTTCAAAAATATTATATTCTTCAATAGCTAAACTCAAAACCTAAACCTAAAGTAGAGCAGCTGAAATAAATCACTGCATCTGATAAAGAGCTCTGATGCCTCCTAAAATACACATTGGCCATTTGTGTGTGTGCGTGTGTGCATGCGTGCGTGCATGTACGCACGCATGCATGTACACTACAGACGTGTGTGTACAGACGTGGAGGGTCTGGGAGGTTCCCCAGTCACCCTCTGAAAGATTAATTACACAATTATACTTAATATGCAGCGACTGAAAATAGCCTGTCCTACATGCACCACCCTCTGTTACTGCTGTCAGCTAGGGGTCTGTCTGGCTGTGGGAGCGACCCGCGTTCAGCCTCATGTGCAGCAGAGCTACACTCCCTGCTCTAAACATAGCCGCATATAGTTCAGCTCCGAAAAGGTTTGCTTTTTAAAGGTATGTCTGCCATTTCACAGGGAATCCTCGGTACAACACAGAAAATGGTCGAGGGTGAAGAGAGGTCAGAATGGAACCTGTGAATTCTCAAGTCTCCATACTAAGAGGCTGCTACTGTACGTGACACCGGCGCTAAGCCACTTCAAACGTTTATACTTCATTTTACCGAGGTCTGCCGAGGCTCTACATACAGTCTACTCTAAACCCCAAGTACAGTAAGCCTTGCTAAGCCATGAGGCCCATGATGTACACAAGTACACCTCCTGGACATGACCCTATAGTATAATATGTGGCAGTCGGGACTGACCACCCCGATCCAACCCCAAGCAGGGAGGCTTAATTGACCTAGCCGGGGTTCGAACCCCCCGGCGACCTCGCTGCAGCCTCAGGGCGGATACTCAGCCACAAGGGCCACTGAGCTGGTTCAGTCTGAAGTTGACCCTGTAGTAGTCTACCAAATGTCTTTGCCGGGAAATATGCGATCTACACAAGGTCACAGCATGTCGTGTGGCTTGTTACCATTGTATAGATCTGCTTGTATTTACCGAATGTTCCTCTATTTTGGTCCAATGAAATATACTTCATTAGACGACGGCGTCGCTTCAACCTGCCAAAAAGAACTGATCTACAACCTAAAATCAATGTCGCGCCGACGCACTGATGTAAGTAGCTTGTAGATCAAGCTATTTTTCCACAAACCACACCGACACCGTCATGCTATAATATGACTGTATAAATTAGCGGTGAAGTTGAGGTCAGCTGGACGCTGACCTCAGGTCAGCAGGTCAGCTGTAACAGCAAGTGCCCCCCCCACTGTCATCTCTGTGACCTCTGACCCCACAGCAGCAGCTGTTAGCCAGCCTGACACATGGCAAGCTGCTCTCTGCGTGTGTGTGTGTGTGTGTGTGTGTGTGTGTGTGTGTGTGTGTGTGTGTGTGTGTGTGTGTGTGTGTGTGTGTGTGTCTGTCTGTCTGTGTGTGTGTCTGTGTGCGTCTGTGCGTGTGCGTGCTCTCCACATGCCACAAGCTCTTTTAAGAATACAGCAGCTCCCCAAACTTATATGAGGAGTAATTTCAGGTCCCTTTCTTCTTTACTCAACTCGTTCTACTCATTTACAAAACAAAACAAAAACATAAATCTCTCCAGAATAGAAATGTGGATTTAGTACTGGCTCTCTGGCTCCGTGCATCATGAATTCATGACACATTTCTGCAGGAAAATTGTCTTGGCGCTCCTCTGTATATCGCTTCATTATATGAGTGGTTTGGAATATCGGTGTAACTGGACATTAAGCTGATTCTCTGGTTTACAGGTTTCAGTTCACTGCTCTACATAATGAGAGCATTTGCCAAATGCCTAAAAGCGCGATTGAAATACCACTCGGGCCTCTGCGAAACAACATTGCCGTGTTTTTTGCTTTAACCCATTTTGGGCGGGAACCCCTTTTTGGTGTTTTAAAGCATTATGTTATAATTTATAGCTATTGAAAAATAGCAGATCTACAAGCTCATAGCGCGCCACCGAGTGGCGCGCTACGAGCTTTTAGGTCTGCTATTTTTGAAAAATCGTGAAAATCTTTTTTTAACTCAATTCTTTGCTTCTGGGGGGGGGGGGTCCCTTGCAACAACATATTTTCAGATGGGGGTCGCAGGCCAAATACATATAATTCTGGGGGTCCTTGACATGAAATATTGAGCACCACTGACATTATAGAAACATGGGTTTTTCAGAAAACTGTCATTTTGTTCCCAGGTCAAAATGGGTTAAATACACCATACACCGTCACCTACCATCGACACCGATACACCACTTCTGTCGCTGCCCCATAATGTATCTGCATGGCTCTCTAACTATGTGCAGTAACAGAAATATGCATGCAATGTTACAGCACCCCAACACACACACACACACACACACACACACACACACACACACACACACACACACACACACACACACACACACACACACACACACACACACACACATATACTGTACTGGGCCTGTCCAGCTGATATTACTGTATGCCGGCCGCGCCACCTCCCAATGGTAAAAATAACCAAACCTCCAGAGAGATATTAACACCTCCAGGGAACAGGGACCTTTTTTAAAGCCCCCCCCCCCCCCACCCTGCTGTGTCACAACACTACCATGCAGTCAGTCAGATCTGGAGGGAACCTGCTGAGTTTCTGCCCCATAGCTGGGCCAACCACACTACGTACCTGGTCAGTTTCTGCCCCATAGCTGGGCCAACCACACTACGTACGTACCTGGTCAGTTTCTGCCCCATAGCTGGGCCAACCACACTAGGAACCTGGTCAGTTTCTGCCCCATAGCTGGGCCAACCACACTATAGGAACCTGGTCAGTTTCTGCCCCATAGCTGGGCCAAGCACACTACGTACCTGGTCAGTTTCTGCCCCATAGCTGGGCCAACCACACTACGTAACTGGTCAGTTTCTGCCCCATAGCTGGGCCAACCACACTACGTACGTACCTGGTCAGTTTCTGCCCCATAGCTGGGCCAACCACACTACGTACGTACCTGGTCAGTTTCTGCCCCATAGCTGGGCCAAGCACACTACGTACCTGGTGAGTTTCTGCCCCATAGCTGGGCCAACCACACTACGTACCTGGTCAGTTTCTGCCCCATAGCTGGGCCAACCACACTGTATAGGAAACATAATGCAACTGCTCTTTATGACGGCAGTTTTGTATATGCCTGCCTGTGGTGGGACTATATAGGACAGTATGTATAGGCCCTCCAGTCACCATTACAGTTTTCAGTCACAGCGCAGTGTATTCCATTACACTCTCGGCTTGAGATCAATGAATAGTGAGTCTCATTGACAACATAACGAGCAGCTGAATCTATAGTAAACACCTTGAGGCCAGATACAAGGAAAAAACATGAAATGTACGATCATTGTATATAGAGCAGAGGTTGTCAGCGTGACCAGATTCCATGAGACACATATAAGAACACCCCGCTGCTGGCAAAGGAGGTTATCACGCATACACACACACACACACACACACACACACACACACACACTCCACACAATCCAATAATGATGCCATTCACTCACGTGTGCTATAGCCAACATGTGGAGCCGCCTACCTGTCAGGATGAGCTGCTACTACGGCGTTAAAAAAGGACAAACCCCAACTACGTATACTGCCTGTCACTCCACCGGCCGGCTATACTGTCATCACCTGCTGCTCTGCTCTGCTTACAGCAGCACAGCACAGGGGCAGGGCAGGGCACGCAACAGCCCTCTATACACAAACAGTTCCTCCCGTCACAGAGCAGCTATTGTGGTGCATGGGAAAGAGTGTGTGCGTGAGCGTGTGCGTGTGTGTGTGTGTGGGGGGGTTTTTGTCTTTTGTATCAGATAGGAAGACAGTGCAAGACAAAAGGAGAGACGTGTGTTTCGGCGCGAAGGGAGAAAGAGAATGTTTGTATGTCAAGGAGTCGCTCAGTTTGCACCAATCGCGCTGCGTCATGTGTTGTTCAACATGTTTTCAGCAATGACGCACACACGCGCACACACGCGCACACACACAGTAGGAAGGTGCCAGTCAACTGTGACGCCTGTTCAAACATTAACCATGCAGTAGAGAGATTGCTTTGACATCCTTATGGGTGTCGTTCTGTTTGACAACGTATCAGTGTATCCATGTATACACTTACCAGTTACCACACACATTACCAGGAAGTAATGCCAATGGGACATCCATAAAACCCAATACTGAATTCATGTATATTTTGTGTTAAAAAAAACCCATCTGTGTGCGCGTGTGTGTGTGCGTGTGCTTGAGCGTGCCGGTGCTACAAAGCTCACATGGCTTTGAGAGACAATACAGTTTAAACAGATGAATAGAAACGATGAGTGCTACTGTCAGCCGAGTAACGCACATGCACACACACACGCACGCACGCACACACACACACACACACACAGAAAACATGCTGAACAACACATGACGCAGCGTGATTGGTGCAAACTGAGCGACTCCTTGGCATACAAACATTCTCTTTCTCTCTTCGCGCCGAAACACACGTCTCTCCTTTTGAAAACCTGCACACTCTCTCGCGCGCACACGCGCACACACACACACACACACACACACACACACACACACACACACACACACACACACACACACACACACACACACACACACACACACACACACACACACACACACACACACACACACACACACACACACACACACACACACACACACACACACACACACACACACACACACACACACACACACACACACACACACACAAGGAAGTGCATGCTGTGAGGTGACTGTTAAACATTCCCAGAGGTCCTGTGATGTCTCCTCAGGCTACGGCTGTCATCAGAACACCTGGACCCTGCTGCTCGTTGCTGGGTCTGTTCTCTGCCTGGGTGGCTGCCTGTCATATACTGTACATATTACTGGACATGCTACTACTGTACATAACAGCCTGGGTGGCTGCCTGTCATATACATATTACTGTACGTACTACTGTACAGTGTACATAACATCCTGGGTGGATGCCTGTCATATACTGTACATATTACTGTACCTGCTACTACTGTAAATACTGTAACATCACATCCAACCCACAGGACCACACCGGTGTAGTGGCTGCCTGTCATACAGTACATGTCATACAGTACAGCGGCAGCGGTGGCCGAACGGTTTGCGGAGCGGTCTTGATATCGGAAGGTCGCTATAGTTCGTATCCCCGGACCGGCACGTTAAAATGACCACCGCTGAAGTGCCCTTGGACAAGGCATTGAACCTCTACCATGAAATGTTCTATGAGCAGGGCCTGGCTGTAAACAAGTTATTGAGCTTAGTCCAGTTACCCTGGGTACACATAGTACCTTTCATTTCCTTACATAGTAGGGCTTTAAGCAACTTGTCAACTATTCAACTAGTCGACTAATCAACTAGTCGACTATTCAACTAGTTGTTGATTGTACAAAAAAAAAAAGACATTTTTTTTCTCTCGTTTTTGTAGGCCTCAAGATCAACTAGAATGCTAGATTATATTCACCAATGTACAGTTTTTAAATGTCGACTAGGCAACTAGTCAACTAGTAAAAATCACTAGAAGTGAAATCCCTAGTACTGTACATACCTACTACTGTAGGCATATAACATAACATCACATCCAACCCACAGGACTGTCACAGCGGTGATGTGGTGGTCTGGCATGTTTAGACCATTGACTTGAGACGGCCCTTTATGCTTGATTTGACTTTGCATACCAGCTTTAATTAGCTGTCTTCAAAAATTCTGAGTTTACAACCAGCTACATTTTTTCAGCGATGCAATACAAACTCACAGATGATTTGCGATTGTCAGGTGCGCGACGGCGCACCACGGACAGCTCTCTGGATCAGCTATTTTTGGAAAATCGAAAAATTTTAACTCAAATCTTTGCTTCTGGGCGGGGGTCCCTGGAACAACATATTTTCAGATGGGGCTCCGCGGCCAAATACAGATAAGTCTGGGGGTCCTTCATGTGAAAAAGGCCACCACCTACCACCACTGACATAGAAACATAGGGGTTTTCAGAAAACTGTCAGGATTTAGAAGACATTTTTTTAGAATCGTCCTCAGGTCTAAATAGGTTAACCCATTTTTGGGTGGGAACCCCTTTTGGTGTTTTAAACATTATGTTATAATTTAGCTATTGAAAAATAGCAGATCTACAAGCTTGTAAGTCTGCTATTTTAGAAAAATCGTGAAAATATTTATTTCAGAAAAACTGGAGGATTTAGAAGATTTCTTTTTAATTTTGAGGTCAGGCCTAAGTGGGTTTTAAGCAGGAGGATAGCACGTTTCTCCGCATGTGTTACCTCCTCCTCCCGGTGAGGTTTAGGTGATCATGTGTCACCTCCTCCCGGTGAGGTATAGGTGATCATGTGTCACCTCCTCCCGGTGAGGTATAGGTGATCATGTGTCACCTCCTCCCAGTGAGATAGGTGATCATGTGTCACCTCCTCCCGGTGAGGTTTAGGTGATCATGTGTCACCTCCTCCCGGTGAGGTATAGGTGATCATGTGTCACCTCCTCCCGGTGAGGTATAGGTGATCATGTGTCACCTCCTCCCGGTGAGGTTTAGGTGATCATGTGTCACCTCCTCCCGGTGAGGTATAGGTGATCATGTGTCACCTCCTCCCGGTGAGGTTTAGGTGATCATGTGTCACCTCCTCCCGGTGAGGTTTAGGTGATCATGTGTCACCTCCTCCCGGTGAGGTTTAGGTGATCATGTGTCACCTCCTCCCGGTGAGGTATAGGTGATCATGTGTCACCTCCTCCCGGTGAGGTATAGGTGATCATGTGTCACCTCCTCCCGGTGAGGTATAGGTGATCATGTGTCACCTCCTCCCGGTGAGATAGGTGATAAGGACACACACGTGTTGGATCCATAACAGAGCTTTTCAAAGTGGGGGTCCATTTTTTTTTGGCGGGAAAGAAAATCTTGAAAGTCTATTTTCGATTTTTCGTTCAATGGCACGAAAAGGTTTGAGAACACTGCACGGGGGTCAGCAGTGAGAGTGATTGTACA
This sequence comes from Protomyctophum bolini, assembly GCF_963924005.1. Classification (NCBI taxonomy): domain Eukaryota; kingdom Metazoa; phylum Chordata; class Actinopteri; order Myctophiformes; family Myctophidae; genus Protomyctophum; species Protomyctophum bolini. Next base: position 50,672,414 of record NC_137862.1, on the reverse strand, counting down.
CACATGGGGAGAGTTGGCATTTAATCACAAACGGGGAGAAAGCTATCTTTTCCTTGAGGGACCACTATGGACAATTTAGAACTTTGTCAATACATAATGGTATAATTATCCCTGTTTCAAATCACTGCTATAGTTGATTTTCACACACTACTGAAATTAATCAATAGCCTACGACAATGATGTAATAATGTAACAATAATGTAATGGGTAATATATCAAGCTACGGTCTATCAACAGTGAATATAATGACTAAATATACATCAAATAATGTATAGCTGTCTGGCTTGTATGCTGTGCGTGTGTGTGTGTGTGTGTGTGTGTGTGTGTGTGCGTGCGTGCGTGTGTGCGTGCGTGCGTGCCTTCTCGCGGCCTCCTGTGTGGTTTCCCTATAGCTCAGTATATCACGTCAAGTCGTCAACAAACCAATCCACACTGAACTCACATCACAGCCACAACGAGGTGGCAAATGTGTAAAGTCGTGTCTTTGGGTGGCGGGGGAGCCATTGACTCACTGACGGGGGTCCGTTTAACGAGGACCTGGCAGTTGTCAAAACACACACTCACATTCCCCCGCAAAAGTCAACATGCTAATAAGCATGGTGAGCTACAGAAGGAGAGTGTGTGAGAGAGAGAGAAAGAGGGAGAGAGAGAGAGAGAGAGAGAGTGAGGGGGGGGAGGGGGGGGGGGGTAGTTTTATACCACTCTCAGCTCATTGCCATGTTTATTCTTTAAAAGGCTGAGGTGAAGCAGAGTGTTTTAAATTGGCAGCCTCTCTGGACGCTGCATGCTGGGTGCTGTTTGGAAACGGCAATCAAGTCAAGTGCAGTAAAACAGGCCCCGAATGGACCTCCATGGCTATAGCCAGCCAACCGGCTAAACTCTTTGAAAGTGGTGCGTGTGTGCGCGCGCGTGTGTGTGTGTATGTGTGTGTGTGCGTGTTTTGACACACACACACACCCAAAGCAGGCCATTTGCATAATGACTGTGTGTGCACCTGCCCTCAGCACCGCTTGAACGATCACCATTTTTATCTAAAGCCGACAAGCCTAGATGGACTGCAGATATAAGCAATCACGCATGCTCACACAGTCACACACACACACACACACAGTCTCACACACACACACACACACACACACACACACACACACACACACAGAGATTGTCCGTACAGCAATAGAAAAGTACACTACTATGACACATTACAATTCACTGTGTGGAAGACAAGGAGGGAGGACACACGGACGTGAGCGTGCACGCACGCGCACACGCACGCACGCACACACACGCACGCGTAATTGAAGGAAGCACTTCATTTGGTCATTCAATCAGATGGCATTGAACTCCCCTGCCATTTGACTCAATAAGAGGGTAACAAAGTGCTGCAGAGTGACGTTTACACAACGGAACAAAACCGACTCAAAGCTCCATTCCAGCTCTAATGGGACAGGCCTAATGGTGGGCTGCTGGACACTTCACTGGATGACAGAGATAAGTGTGTACTGCGCGCGCGTGCGTGTGTGTGTGTGTGTGTCGTTGTACAAACACAGGGAAGTGTTCCCCTCTTTCTTTCGCTTGTCATCTCTCTCTCATTCTTACTTTCACCCCCTTGCCCTCTCTCTCTCTCACTGTCTATCTCTCTCTCTCTCTCTCTCTCTGGGTGCTGCTTGGAGGGGCCTCAGTAATCTGGCTCGCAGCCAAAATTAGCCCTCTCAGCTGTGGCACACTGGCCCAATTTGTGACCCCTCGCATTCAGACGAGGGCACGGCTACCTTTGGGACCCGCTGGCTCCTTTACCCGTTTTCTGAAAACACTCTAGAATGACTAAATCACCAGCTGGATGACACAGCGGAGCGGAGGAGAGGAGAGGAGAGGAGAGGAGAGGAGAGGAGAGGAGAGGAGAGGGTATAGCATTGCTTTCGACGTTTGTCTTATAGTTCTGCAGTTTACAGAATGAAGCAAGCTGTCTTTTATAAAATACAGTGACATATAAATACACATGACAGTCATAATGCATATACTGTATAGTGTTCGAAGATGCTACATTTCTGAAGCAATACGTGTTTAAAGTTACAAATGTATCTTAATTTTATTTTTCCAAAATATGATGTCAAACCTCTGCTCTCCTGGGCTATATAACTTCTGAATATTTAGTTGTGGCATACATTGTTTTGCAATAAGGGACGTTTTCCCCACTGTCATCAATATTCCAGCTTCCCTCCTTTCCTGGTGGTGGTGGAGTAAATTGGTCCTTTTCTTGTGAAACATGATGAGGCACGTTTGGGGTTCCTGCTCCAAAATAAGGACCTAAATAAAGCCACAGACCTCTGTGTGCTTTTCTTTCATGTGATCTCCAGCTATACTGTGGTCGGGGAGGAGGCCAGAGGTTTTTCCACAAAGCCACACCGCGAAAGCCGGCAAGAGTCGAAAAATAATTAAACCTGACCATCCCATCCGTCTGCTAACGTTACAATTCGCCAGGCGCACGCTCTCTCTCTGTGTGCTCTCTGCACTCCGAGTCCTATAACCCCAGGGCACTAGGGCAGTGGGGCCACAGGCATCACGAGGCTGCTATAGCCGGACAGTCTCCTTCACACGCATTCGGGTATACACGTGCACGCGCGAGCTCACACACTTGAGTATACACACACACAGGAAAAAAAGCACACACAACAAACGCAAAGAGGGGGAGAGACACAGCGGTGTTCTGCCAAAACAAACTTATGGAAGGTCACTCACCATCTGAGAACGACTCTTGGGGCAGCCATTGATATCTTCAATCTTCTCATTGGCTGAGGAGAGAGAGAGAGGGAGAGAGAGAGAGAGAGAGAGAGAGAGAGAGAGATGTAGAAGAGACAGAATAGAGGAAGGAGAGAAAAATAATGGCTTTTTAAAGTGGTGTTCCCAGTGTCTTTGCTGCCAATGTAATCCTTCTGTATATGATATCCACCAGGAATGTGTGTGGTAGTGGGTGTGTGCGTGTGTGTGTGTGTGTGTGTGTGTGTGTGTGTGTGTGTCTCTCACACAATGTGACTGAGGAGGGCAGGAGGGCAGAGGTGTCGAAAGGCCTGTAGTTGTGGACAACATTGCCCCCACCCCCCCCCCCCCCTTTCTCCCCCTATCGTCACAGCAAATGGGAGTGAGGGGCTATCGGGGGGCCCCGCCACGCTGGGGGCGTGTGCATGTTGTGTGTGTGTTGTTCTCTCATCCCTCAGCCCTCAGAAAGCAGCTGAGACAGGCCTATCATCTCACAGCTGACAACTGTGTGCCAACAGCAAGCATGCACAGTCTCCTACAATATACATCACACAATAATACATAGTTGGGGCCCACGGTGCAGCTCCGCCACTGGGCACAGGAAAAGGACCTGCATTTTGATAGTTGAAAAAAAAAAAGTCCATATAATTCTCCCAAACAGACACACAGTACTGTAACTGCTGCATTCACTGGTGTTTACTGTAAGTATTATTACTTTATCAGAACGAGACGAAAACTGAATACGTAAATAAATATATGCAAATCCAACAATAACCACATTATACAAGCACTTAACAACACTCCTCTGAAACAGGTTGATGACTATACAAGTATCTGGGTTCATATATATCTTCTTCCCAAAAGGACTTTCGAACTAGGAAGGCCTGGTCAGCCTGCAATGACATGCATATATGATCTGGTCATCCCAGCTTAGAAAGTAAGTAAAGATATTTAGGACGACCGTTGAGCCGATTCTATTCTATGGCTCCGATACATGGACACTTTCAAAGAAACTAGAGAAACGGTTGGATGGCACTTATACACCCGCCTTCTAATGAGAACGCAAAATCTGTCTTGGAAGAGCCACCCATCGACTGATCTAATATACGGCAACCTTCCCCGTGTTTCTTCACTAGTCCGATCCAGATGAACACAGTTTGCCAGCCACTGCTATACAGAGCTGACAATGAGGTTATATCTTCCCTTCTTCTCTGGAGACCTGCCTCAAACCAGACCAGAGGTAGAAAACTGTCGTATACCCTGATGTCATCGCTATAGGGACACATCATGCATCAGTAAGCAGGAACTGGGGATGGCACTGAAGAACCGGGAAGTCTGGCATGGCGTTGTGAAATCCATGATCTCGACCACGGTCGAAAAATGATGATGATGATGATGATGTGTCACTATAAACAGTGAAATCCTCTGTTTTAATGTATCCATTTGTAACTCTGTGAGGGTACGAAAGGTTACGTTTGGACCCTCGCAGAGTTGAATTAACCCATTTTGGGCGGGAACCCCTTTTGGTGTTAGCATTATGTCATGCTTTAGCTATTGGAAAATAGCAGATCTACAAGCTCATAGCGCGCCACAGAGTGGCGCGCTACGAGCTTGTAGGTCTGCTATTTTTTTAAGAATCGTGAAAAGTGACATGAAAGTGTTTGAGAACGACTGACATAGAAAAACACAGCTTTTTCATAGAAAACAGTCAGGATTTGGAAGACATTCGCAGAATCGTTACCCAGGTCAAAACGGGTTAACACTCAGGATATCACTAGTGCAGCTACTTTTGTCCAGTACAGTGCTTTTGTCCCACTGTGTCTCTGTCCCCCTGCAGTCTCATGTGTGTTCACAACAAAAACACAACGATTAAGACCTGCTCTGGTTTCGCCCCGCGTATACAATTAGTGTGGTGTGAGATTTCCTCTCTGTGCACACAGAGGGCACCAGGCAGGAATTAAGGCACCGCCGCACAACAGGTGAATGGGAGAAAAAAAAAGTCTTTAGCCGGGTGTTTGGCACTTATACATCTAAATGCGATAGTGCAGGAACAGTGCTCAGCTGTTAGTATAGTGGGGAATACAGTCTTAACGATATAACAAAAAAAAGAAAAACTGCCTGCAGGGGCAGTGAGTCGGTCAGTGAATCACACGGGGCAGACAGACAGACAGTCAGCTGGTCTGCTCTTATACAGAAAGACATAGAGGGCTGGCTGTTGGGCTACAGGTCTCTGTTGGATGTGCAGTCAATCAGTTAGACAGGCAGGCAATTAGTAAGTCAATCAATGAGACAGACAGACAGACAGACAGACAGACAGACAGACAGGTGGCAGTTCAAAGGCAAGAGACTTAGAGGACTAAATAGGACAACATATGACAGGTTCCATAAGACTCTGTGAGCTGGCATGACTCAGTGACTCCATGACAAAGTGTCACATTTCCAGTCTATGGTATGGTATGGTACGGTACGGTACGGAGGGGATGCACCCCCCCCCCCCCCCCACCACCCCCCAACCCCAAAAAGGCCCCTCACCACCCAAATCCCAGAATGAGACAGCCGGGATTAGTATTAGTGGGAATTTCCGGGAATGGGCCATGCAGCAGAGATTGGAGATCTTTTCAAGAATGTATTGGCTATATACACATTGAAAGCTTTAATTCGTCCATTTTTTATCCCATTCTGACCTGAGATCAGATTCTAAAAAAATGCCTTCTACACATCCTGACAGTTTTCTGAAAAAGCTAATGTTTCTATGTCAGTGGTTCTTCGATTTTTCAAAAATAGCAGACCTACAAGCTCGTAGTGCGCCACTCGGTGGCGCGCTATGAGCTTGTAGATCTGCTATTTTTCAATAGCTAAAGCATAACGCCCAAAATAATCGGGACCTTTATAAAAATAAAAATATATACAGTATACACATACTTACACAACCACAACATAATGAGAAAAGGCAGAGATTGCAGTGTGCCGTCCACAAACAGCATATGATATTTACAACAAAAGCTCCTCTAAAAGGCTGTCATAATGCACCGCTAGGGCCGTCAATGACCTCCAGCACATGAAGTACAATCATGTGCATTCATCATCAATATACAGTCCCTCGGCAGGAGCAGTGTGTGTATCAACGCTCGGAATCTATCGACTGCCCTGTATGTGAACTGTAGCTCATGAGGAAGTTATAGCAAGTAGCTGACTCACTGGTCAGCTGGTGGGCCTGTGTGTGTGTGTGTGTGTGTGTGTGTGTGTGTGTGTGTGTGTGCGCGTGTGCTCGTGCGCGTGCGTGCGGAGCCGAGATGACAGGCTTATAGTTCAGACACAGTAAATGACAAGGTTGTCTGCGAGTGAGTAACACAGAGGGGGATGACAGAGCGAGCATGCTGACACTTTTTACAAGCAGACTCCTTCCTCCGCTTAAGAAAAAGTCCCCCTGTTGTCAAACGCAGCAAAACAAACCCCTCACAAGACCCTTCCTTTATACAACACTTCCAGTACTTGTATCTGTAAAGCTTTAACCCATTCTGACCTGAGATCAGATTCATACGAGGTTTCCACTGGACACACACTGGTCTGATTAACCCATTCTGACCTGAGATCAGATTCTAAAAATGTCAGTCGTTCTTCCTCGATTTTTCAAAAATAGCAGACCTACAAGCTCGTAGCGCGCCACTCGGTGGCGCGCTATGAGCTTGTAGATCTGCTATTTTTCAATAGCTAAAGCATAACATGATGCCAACACCAAAATGGGTTCCCGTTCAGAATGGGTTAACCACGTAAATAAACCATACAGTAAAATACATAGTTGACTGGGGGTCCATACTAGAACCCCTTCTTTTTCCTATATCCAGCTTTTAGTGTAGGTTCACAAATGTTGTCCTACACAAAAAAAGCATTAGCTTTTCCCCTTGACAATGAATGGGGAATTTTACGTCATAGTGTCCGAGCAAATAGACACGGTGTCTATTGTATACGGTACGACGATGTACAATGATAAGAGCGCCCCTCACTTCACACGGGTGTGATTTCTTCACCTATATACTATAGTAGTGGATAAGCAAAGGCCTGTTGTCCTCATATTAAATCACACTTGTGAGATTTTAGGGGGGGGGGGATGTTATCCGTGGAAAATGAAAAATGAAATAAGTGTATTACAAGATGAATTTATATCAGCGAGATGACTTTGATATTACCCTAAACAAACGATACCGCAGTTTCTGTGTTAACCGATACCGAATACCGATATCAGAGAATAATATATATATATAAAAAATATATATATATATTTTTAAGTCCACCAACCGGGAATATTGTTAGTCTAGTTATATATCTCGTGTTGTGTTTATAGCAGACTCACTCAAATGTGCACGTGCAAGTTTTGGGGCAACTCCAAAGCAAACTCCACATGCCCCTATACATTGTATTTACCTGCCATATTAGTGTCAACCCCCTTCCTTACCCCCTGCGTCGGATCTGTGGTTATAGACTGGCATATTCGCCGATACCGATATGACCCGATATTATGACCACAAATAAGGGGCCGATACGATACTTTGTCCCGATACAGCATCGGGACATCTCTAGCTATATAGAGCGCCCCCCCCCCGGCCCCCTAAAAGAATAACGTTTCAGAAGAAGAAGAGGGTAGTGTTTTCTTACCCACGACCTGTATGATCTCAGCCAGCAGAACTCCATCCGACACGTCGGTCTGGAGGTCCTTGATGAGACGCTTGTGTCCCGACTTGGCCAGGTAGTGGTTGGCCCAGTCTGTGTAGATCTACACGCACACACGCACACACGCACACACACACACGCACACACACACACACACACACACACACGCAACGTTCAATTACCAACTCTTACAAAACAAACACAAACACTCGCCCCCCCAAATCAATCCAGCTAGGAGGAGGCATAGCGCGTCAACGCATCGTCGGCAGCGCATGGAGGAACGCGGGAGGAGGAGGAGGAGGTGATGGGGAGGGCCAACATTTTTACGACTCCTAATAAAATAAATAACTGCGCTGCGTGAACGAACGAACGAACGAACGAACGGCAGCACATGTAGCGGTATCCCTGCTTTTTTTTCTTCCTCCTTTTGTTGGGGAGGACGGATGGTGGCCAGGCTGTGGCGTGTATATCCGCGTGGTATTCAAATTGAGTGGGGCCATTGTGCTGCGGGGGCGAGGGGCATTCATTCATATGGGGTGGGGGAGAGGGGGGATAGAGAGAGAGAGAGAGAGGGGGAGAGACAGAGAGGCGGGGTAGAGAGAGAGAGAGAGAGAGAGAGAGAGAGAGAGAGAGAGAGAGAGAACGGCGGGCCATTTTCAATTGGGCTTTGGCTGACATCATCCTCTGGGGACAAGAAAAGGCCCTTCAAATGCTGGGGGGGGGGGGGGGGAGCATCAGAATAATCTGAATAGGTTCTTTCATAATTAGTCTCTCTCTCTCTCTCTCTCTCTCTCTCTCTGTCTAACTCACTCTCAAGCTCTCTCTCTCTCTCCCTCACCGAGTAAGAACACACACGCATGCATGCACACGCGCACGCAGACACGAGACACACAGACACCCAAACATATGGAAACACACACACACACACACACACACACACACACACACACACACACACACACCACGAAGCAAAGCAAATGTTTTCTGAGCACACTCTATACTCTAGAATTGGGCCAGGCAGTGAAATCCTGAGTCCATGTGTAAAAGGGTATACTGTAGTGTACATAATATAATTATACTGTATATACTTATATTATAAAGTTTTTGGGCTTTTCTGCCTTTATATGGAGAGTGACAGGAAACAGGGAGTCAGAGACAGGGAGTGACATGAGGCAGCAAAGGACGTCAGGCTTGGGAATCGAACTTGCGACACACGTGTCAGGCTGCATTACAGGCTACGTGTGGTATTTAACTGGTATAGGCCATCTATACACCCCCAGACCCCACTATACATTATAATCATTATATTATTGCACTGTATTTGGTTTTTAATGTTTCAAATGAAAGAGTCTTTACTTCCACGTCGCTCTTCCACTCGTTCACTCATATATATAGTATTTTGATGCATGACACACAGTCTCACACACACAGTCTCACACACACACACACGCACACACACACACACACAGCCTCGGTGCGTGGGACAGACGACAGACCGATCCATATACACTCTTCTAAAAGATCTGCGAGTCACACAGTGCTGAGGCAGCCTGCATGCCAGCAACGGATTAGGATATCCTTTCAATTTGCTGGTCCAGGAAAATAGAACATGAGTGTGTGTGTGTGTGTGTGTGTGTGTGTGTGTGTGTGTGTGTGTGTGTGTGTGTGTGTGTGTGTGTGTGTGTGTGTGTGTGTGTGTGTGTGTGTGTGTGTGTGTGTGCGCGCGTGCGTGCGTGCGTGCGTGCGTGTGTTGCTTGCGTGCGTGTGTGCGTGCGTGCGTGCGTGCGTGTATGTGTGAGAAAGAGAGATTCCTTTGAAGTAGTTTCAGGCAGGTAAATTGAAGGCCTTGCAGTGTAATTAAAACCCAGGTGAAATGGGTATAGCTGTCATTCACAGAGCTAGAGGAAACAGAAAGGTCAAGGAGCCTTGAGGGTGACACGGGGTGGGGAGAGGGGGGGGGGGGTGTAGGAGAGCAGTGTAGTAGAAGAAGTATTCACGTCCGGGGTCAGGGGTCATCAATGTGTTCGCACACAGACCAACGTTTCGGTCTCCGTGGCTAGACTTGGCCTTGTCTGTGTGGCATTTATTTTATTTAAAAAATAAATAAATTACATAACATTATAATGTTCTAATTTTGATCATATAAGACCCAATGAATGAATGTCTCAGTCTCCAGGTTTGCCTCAAAATATGTATGGACACTGATTCACCCATGACACTATTATGGCACATTAATTAGCCTATTTTGGGGCGGGAACCCCTTTTGGTGTTAGCATTATGTTATGCTTTAGCTATTGAAAAATAGCAGATCTACAAGCTCATACGAGCTACGAGCTTGTAGGTCTGCTATTTTTGAAAAATCGAAGAACGACTGACATAGAAACAGCTTTTTCAGAAAACTGTCAGGATGTACATTTTTAGAATCTGATCTCAGGTCAAAATTAGGAGACCACTAGGACAGTGTTTCCCAAACGTGTTTTTCATTAGAAGACGGCGGCGTGCGGGCAGCGGGACTTATTCCTCCCACATTTATCAGCCCCGCCCCCCTATAGCGTGGTCATTTCCGACGCACCGGTCTCAGGTGTGCAAATGCCTTTGCTTGTCTGTTGCACAACACATTAGCAGTGACAGAATGTCAGCGAGTGACTATTCTGAACAGTCGTTTCACATTCATCTTCTCACCTCCCATATTTCAGACCATGTGGATCTAATAGTACATCACACAAGAGAAATGACGTGAAATAAGGTTAGGCTATAACTTATATAACTAACTACCACCCTCGATATTAAAGATGGCGTGATGCCATGATTTTTTCCCACCCTAAAACATGATCCTCGGGTATTATTGAGTGGTGCAACCACTCCAAGGAACAGCAATGTCCGTGTTCACCTATAGTGTCAGTGTGATGTTAACGAGCACGAGTATGAAGTACCAGCAGGGGCGCTGTTGTGCCAGAAACAGAGAGAGAAAGAGAGTGCTGCACTGTTGCCTGCTAATGAGAGAGAGAATGAGAGAGAGAGAGAGTGCTGCACTGTTGCCTGCTAATGAGAGAGAGAGAGAGAGAGAGAGAGAGGGAGGGGGGGGAGTTGCACCACTAATAATATATAGGTACCGTACCACTATAATAATAATTATAAGGAGGAATAACTTTTTCCAAAAAGTGTACAGTATTTGTTAAAATCATGCTTTTATGTGGACACGCCCACCAGTTCATTAAGTATGCCTGGTTTGCCTGGTGGGTGGTGATCCACCTTAACTGAAGCCGCACCCACAGCTGTAGTTGTATGATAAAGGGGGAGGGGTTAGGGGAGGGGCTGATAGTGTGATGTCACTATTTTACTGTTTATTTCATTGGCCCGTTTGACTGTCAAGGGTTCAGCCTTGAGGAAGAAGAAACCCTAAATACAAAGTGAACACACCATTGCACATAAAAAACGACTCCAGGGTGTCTAATGAAGTTGTCACCTCATAGACACATGCAAAACTGGAGAAAAATAAATGGTGGCACTCCATCTTTAAGAAATATGGAGCCTTGATCTGTATAGTGACCATGTTGTAACATATTATTAAGACAACTAAAGTCCATGCAGCTGTCTGTCTCTATATGCAGATTCAACCACGTATGTATAGGACAGGCTGGGATCTTTGACTTTGGACAAACAGTCAGTCAGTGAATGAACAGGGAAATTCCCTTCCCCGCCGGGCCCTACCAAATATTGCCAGTAACCCCTGGAACCTCTCATTCAATGACTATAGCCATAGTCATTGTACAGTAACCTGTACAGTAAATCGGTGTAGACCCGGGGGACATCCCTCTGACATCATCACTCTGGTGAAACGTGGACCGTTTTGCCATAACAAGGTTCTCTGTTCATCAGCTAACCCCCTCCTTCTCCCAAGTACACAATATACACAGCAGGTATAGCGCCGAACATTAAACCAGCAGGAAGGAAACAGCAGAGATGTGACATGTCTTCGTGGCTGCTCTTTAGAAAACGTAAACGAAACGACCCGTCAACAAGCAACAGTGTTTTGTGAATTCTCACATACACTACATACCCCAATGTAACCCCACAGCCCCCCCCCCCCCCCCTCCCCCTCCACCTCCACACTAGGCATGCCGCAGGAACAGCCACGGTGTTGATACCGTGAGATTTCCGAGCATACGGTATTTTAATACAGCGTCGGTGGGCGGCGCATGCTGCCGCACACTAAGGCAAGACATTTATTTTCACCACACAGCTGCAGTAGATTGAAAAGTTGCTTCCTACCTTTGAGTTAGTGTTGCTGAAAGACACCCAGATCCAATTGTATATTCCATATTTCCATATGTACTATAAGAGTGAACTATAGTGTCAACACGGAGGCACACAGTGACAGTTGTGAGCATGCGCAGATTGCACGTACAGGGTTGCGCCATTAAAACAGCCATTAGGGGGAGCCATAGTACAGTGAAATACAGTGGAATATCTATTGATTCATTGATTGAATACTTTATTGGCAGAAATGTAATCAGTATAGGGTACAGTCAAACACATCACAAAGGGATCACTGATCACTTGCTGTCTTGTTCCATTTGGCCCTGGCCCAGGACCGAATGGAAACAAGACAGCAAGGACTTTCAATCAATTCATAATCATGACAAATAACAAAAACAAAAAATTATCATAAAAGCTGGTAAAAATAAAAATAAAAGATATGTAGGCCTGCAGGTTGGGGAACAAAGAAGGGCTTATAAGGAGGTGGGGGTAGTCTCTAGACATAGGTGGGGAGGGGGGGGGGGGCTTTTCTTTCTTTTTTTTTTATAAATACCGTGGAATACCGAGGTATAGATTATCAATACCGGCACCGTACCGTACTGTAAAATCTCATACCGTGGCTTGCCTACTCCACACACACAGTAACTATATGTATGTCACCCCCCCCTAAACACGTGATGAGGGCATCTAAGACAGCTACGTTATGTGAAATCAGGCGGACAGACACGTACGCAGGCACGCACATATAGGCACTCACTGACACGGTCAAATCCTCCGAATATATCCTTTATATCCAACTCTCAGGAGTCAACTGAACACAAGGACAATTCACTGTGTGCCACCCCACAGGCCATCATCATCATCGGTGCTCCACATCCACTATCCTATATCTATCCGCAGTGTGTAGCCAGGCCTGCTGACTCACATGGCCCACAGCGTGTCACCCAGAGGGTGGTGGTCGTGTGTGACGCACACATAGCCCGTCCCCTGCAGGGAGACGGAGCGATGAGAGCCGGGGAATCACACTGAGCGTGCCCTTTAGTTGTTGACGGGGACTTTCTGAAGGAGAGTGTTGTGTTGTGCTGTGTTGTGTTGCGTTGCGTTTTAAGGCCTCACACACACTGTTGCAACATGCATACAACATTTGTCTTGTGTCTTGTCCGTGTTTAATGGCCGCCCCCCAATGCATTTCCAATGTAAGTCACATGGGGACTTCCATTGGGGAGGGGGGCACAAAACAGCGTGTATTGTGCTGGCTCTAGGCCAAGTTTGGGCCCAAGTCACAAAACATCACGACAACCACTGATTACAGACTAGTGCACGCTGAGGTTTGGAACTGTGACAGGCTGTGTGTGTGGTTCTGCGTGAGTGTGCAGCATATGTGAGTGTGAGTGTGAGTGTGAGTGTGCGTGCGCTTGCGGGTGCGTGCACATGTGTGCCTGCATGTTTCTATAGGGAATGAGAAGTCACTCACCAAGACCAATTTCAACTCTTTGGAATCTGCCTCTTTCATCTCTGCTGTTGTTTGTCAAACAAGTGACTTGTAAGGGGAACCCTGTTTACTGAGCAAACACCACAGCACAGGCTGCAGCCATAATACTACCATCTGTAATGTTTCACAATACCATACCAACATTACATATCCCATTATATGTCATTAAACTCTCAACCAGAATCGTTCCAAAACTATTCCACAACTCTCCACGCTTGGATCCATTTAGTTCCATCTAAAGAAAGTGGTGATTCATTCCATGCTGGACCTTTTGGGTCCTTTTGGTTCCCATTCTTCTGAGTAAAAATTATCACTGAGGATTTAACTGTGCATATTTACTGTGTATATAATATATTACATAATACTGCATATATTTATTGCATCTTGTTATCTATAGAAAGTGCAAGGGGTTCCACATTGTTTTATGATACCTCCTTAACCCATTCTGGGTGGGAAACCCTTTTGGTGTTATCCTTATGTTATCCTTTGGCTATTTTTGAAAAATCTAAGAACGACTGACATAGAAACTTAGCTTTTTAAGAAAACTGTCAGGATGTAGAAGACATTTTTAGAATCTGATCTCAGGTCAAAAGCAGGTAGACTTCACAGAGAGACCCAGCATAAGGGAAGTACAATAGCCAGGTATATATAGGATTCAAAACCGACAGCAAGAACAAATGGCTACAAAGATGGTTTACAGTACCACAACCCCACTGTTCCTGCTTTCCATTCGAGCACTCTGTCTGAAGTCAAAGGTATGTTCATGTGTGTGTGTGTGTGTGTGTGTGTGTGTGTGTGTGTGTGTGTGTGTGTGTGTGTGTACACAGCACAATGACGTTTCTATGGTGCTCACATATAAGTGTACATGCGGACAGAGCTACAGTAGCCTTTCCAGGCCGGGTTCCCTCGATAACTTAATGTGACAATTAGCCTCATTACTTCCAGCAGGGTCCAGTGAAAGACCTGAAAAGCATACGAAAGAAACACTTCCCACGCCACTATATGAAAACCGAGGGAGAGGCACGACAACGTTGGCGTATGAAAGCACGCTATCTCTCACGAGAAGCTTTTGGCTTTTCGGTCCCGGGGATCTTAACCCATTTTGGGCGGGAACCCCTTTTGGTGTTTTAAACTAAAGCATTATTTAGCTATTGGGAGAAAAAAATAGCAGATCTACAAGCTCATAGTGCGAAAATCGTGAAAATGTGCCTCAAAATTTTTGAATATAATATTATTACAGAGTGAACATTTTTTAACTCAAATCTTTGCTTCTGGGGAGGTCCCTGGAAACAACATATTTTCAGATGGAGGCATAATACATATAATTTTTGGGGTTCTTGACATGAAATATTGATACAGAAACATAGGGTTTTTCAGAAAAAAGTTGACGACATTTTTACAAGTTTCGACGTCAGGCAAAAATGGGTTAAAGGTTTCCGTCTAGGTAAGGCTAATGGCAGGTTAATGGCACTGAACGGAGAGCTGCAGTGGACCAACTATAAGGACACGCTCTGATAACACTGCTTTCTTCTTCCTTCTACCTTTTCAAAGCCCGGAGTAAACTTTGAACTTCAGAAGCTAAATACGCCATACTTGGAACGCAGATGTTTTCTTTCTTTCTCGTGGTCTACTACTCCTCTACGCTCTGTCAGCTATAGCTTCCGAACTGGTTAGGACTGGAATTATGCCCGGCCGAGTCCTGCTGACCCTCTCCTTTGGGTCGCTGTTAAGACACACGTCCGTCCTTCTAAAGATATCCGGCGGTTTACAAGGCATGTTGGCAAGCAGCGCCTAGCGTCCAGCAGTTAAAGAAACACCCCACCCTTTAATCCTGCCTAGTGTTTACATTCTAATCCTCTACAAAAAGACATGAATTAATTGTTCAGCGTTGCATTTTGCTTGGGGGGGGGGGGGGGGGGGGGGCTGTCGAAGGGCATGCTGGGAAACGTAGTACATCATCAGACACCAAAGTGTGTTCAACATCAAAGCGTCTGTTAGTTTCCCCGTGTGTGTAAACTAAATCTTTGAATAGAAGTGTCTTTAAGAAGAATACAGTATGCTATACCTGCCCCTGGCCCTTCCTGTCCCTCCTCCCCTCTACTATAAATAGACCAGGCTTCCTGAAGTGGAGTGACAGTGTGTAGGACTGGCGTGACCTTCCTATTTTAGGCGTTTTAGAATCCCTCGCTCCCTCTCTCACGCTTTCGCTCGAGTCAAAGCCATTAACTGACTAACTAGCTCCATGCACATGCATTGCTCACACCGTTTTTTTGTCATCCACATGGACGGCGGTTATATAGTGCACTGTATGCCCCTTCCTGTATGCCATATTATGATAGCGTTATACAATCTCTCTGACTTTCTGCTCTCTCTTCTTACCATTTTGTAGTGCTCACAGGAGGATCGACTGTGTCCCGGACAGGAACCCTGAGGTCCACCTCCACACACACCGGCATGCCGGGTCTCACACCTGGGGCTTCCGCTGCATGAGGCCTGAAGAGGCAAATACTATAGAGGTCCATCTGGGAGTCTCCCGGAACTTCCAGAATGCCATGCAGGGACTCTAGTTGTTAGCGCTGTCTTTGTATTATACTGTCAATACATATAGCCATGCTGCGTTTGACAACTCCACTCGTCCCTTGTTGTTGTTGTTCTTCTAACATCTGTCTGTCTGTACGTCCGTACCACTCTCTGTCCCTACAGTGGATATCTGTCCTTAGATTACTCCTCTGTTCTTCTCCCTTGGCCTTACTCTCTGTCGGCCCCTCAGAGAGGCACTGAGGCGTCACATACTTTTTCACTCTTCAAATTACCACCCACTCTCTCTCTCTCTCTCTCTCTCTTGGTAGATCTACGTTTCTGAGTCAGCCGCCCTGACTCAGTTCCTCCCTCCCCTGCCGGTCGCCCCCACAATAACCCTGACCTCCAGGGGTTCCCACCACCCCTTGTCTTGTCTTCACCTGTCCTCCCCTGCCCCCCCCCCCCCCCCCCCCCCCTCTACACACACTCATACGTAGACATGATGAATGCTACTGTTCCGGAGGTAACAGATAAACACCTCCCATGAGGCCCCCCCCCCTCCTCTCTCCTGTCCTGCATGGCCCCCTAACTGCACACCTGGCACTGTACATCACACAAATGTACAGTGCGCACCCACCCCCCCCCCCCCCCCTTTGGTAGGTTGTGCAACACGCAGATGAGTTCACTTCAAAGCGTCTTTCTCTCTGGTACCGTATATACTTGGTATACCGTATCCACTGGATGTTACGTATCTGGTACCGTTTACCAGTGGTATAGTCAATATTAGTGGCACGTCAATGCACCCCATACCCTCATTATGCACAGAATAATCAAGCTTAATTACATTCTGTCCCAAGGACCTCATTTATATTCTTACATTTCTTTAGATATATGATTTGCATTTTAAGTGCCTGCATGCTATAGGGTTAGGGTTGTATGGTTCTTATGTAGAGACCATTGTTTCCTTTGGTTAATTAATGTTGAACCAGCTCTTCAAATCCACTCATGGATTGGGGCACGAATATAACCCCTTTTGGCGATTTTAAAGCATTAGGTTTGCTTTAGCTATATAAAAAATAGCAGATCTATAAGCTCATAGCGAGGCACCGAGTGTCGCGCTATACGAGCTCTGTAGGTCTGCAATTTTCTTTGGAAAAATCGTGAAAATGTGGCGTTTTCACCTCTAATCTTTTGCTTCTGAGGGTTTCTGGAATAACATATTTTCAGAATGGGGGTCGGCGGCCAAATATACATATCATTTTTGGGGTCCTTGACATCAGGATTTTGAGGACATTATTTTTAATTTCGACGTCAGGACTAAATGGGTTATTACAGGCTCTAACAGTGAGTTCTCGGTTTGATTCCCGGGGCCCGGTGGACTCCCCCAACTCTCTCTGCCTGCTTCCTGTCTCATCTATATGCTGTATATCCATAAAGGCAAGAAAAAGACCCCGGAAAAATGTATATATTAAAAAAATAATAATAAAAAAATCTGCTCTGCCCAGATATACCCACAGCCAAGGGGAATGTGAATGTACATACCTTCAGTATGACCTTTTATTTATTATGCACTTACATTGGTCATATTATGCACTTTATGCTTATATTTTCGCTGCAATGATGAATGCCTTATTGTCGATTCTGATCTGACTGCAGGGTCTTCCATGGCCCAGGCGGTTCCCCTGAAATCCCCACATGTTTGCCATTGCGGATGCACTATCCTACCCCAAGTATACACACACACACACACACACACACACACACACACACCACACACACACACCACACACACACACACACACACCACACACACACACACACTCACACACACACACACACACACACACACACACACACACACACACACACAACACACACACACACACACACACACACACACGCATGTATACGGGCTGGGGAGATGGGAGGAGGAGGGCAACACTATACGCCTCCGGCCCAGCCTATAGCCCAACCCTCCAGATGGCTTATGGGAAGAGTATACAGATGATGGATGGCTGGGTATAGATATAGACGGCCGACAGCAGAGATATATATTCTATATATTCTCTAATGAAATGTATCTCGCTCTTCCCCTGTCACACCCAACGTGTTAAAACACACAGAGAGACATTGATACACGGGCGGGCAACCAGATTACAAAACCCAATTTGTCTCCCGTTTACATTTCCTAATGGAAGCTATGTAACATCCTCTCTGTCTCAGTGCACAACAGACACAGACAGCCAGATGGTTTCAGATAAATCAATACCCGTGTGTGATATGACAACAGAGTGACGCACTGCCTAGACACTATATAGGGCCAGACCATAGACTGTTAAAAAAATAATAATATGGACAAAGCGTTCTCCGGGTCTTTTTTTGGGCCAATGACAGCGCCACAACAGGCATTAATATGAACATTCAGGAGTCAGGATTTCCTACTGGCTTCAGACACTATTGGCTTCACTGCCCCCCCTGGGCAGACACCGGACGGCGCATTTTGAAGATGCGCGCGCATCCACTTGCACTGTATACGTGCTGCTTTCAATGGCCTTTAGCTACCAATCGGGCGCAACGAATGTCGTTTCCGGTCACTACATGGTTTTTCAACGGCCGACAGCCGGTGCTGGCTGTGATACTATACTTTTTTCGGCACCCAGCGAGAGAACAACAACCGGTCAAGACACCACACACACACACACACACACAACATTATGTCATCGTAACATCCGGTTACGGATATTTGGCTCTTCAAAATAAGGGTTGAAAGGGGAAAAAACATGGCAATGCGCGTTAAATTAATGAATTAATCCCGGCGGGTATTGTGTTAACTAATGACCACTCTTTCTTCAAAATACATGCTCCTCTAATGTTACTGGAGTATCCTCTCCTCAGAGAGAGATATTTGCTTTCTTGCTGGCTCTATCTCGTTCGCACTACACACGCACACACACGACACACACACACAACCACAACCGCCACTGTCACCACAGGCCAGCCCCAGGCAGTGCCATGCTCCGCTGGCCCCCAGCATGAGTCCTGGTGGCTGGTTTTGCAGGATGTAGGGCCTCCCTTATCATCCTCAACTCTCTCTCTCTCTCTCTCTCTCTCTGTGTTCTCTGTGGCAACACACACACACACACCACACACACACACACACACACACACACACACACACACACACACACACACACACACACACACACACACACACACACACACACACACACACACACACACACACACACACACACACACACAACACACACACACACACACACACACACACACACACACACACACACAGCTCTCTCAAGGTGGCTTCAACCCACAGGGTGCTGAAGCAGTGCAGTGCAGGCCGATTCTAAACGAGCCCTCATGTCTGCAGCTTGCTCTGTGTTGCGCCACATGAAAGAGCCGTGGTGGAGCGAGTGCACGGACGGGGCTGAGAGGGCCATGGAGGGGCTGCAGAGGGCCATGGAGGGGCTGCAGAGGGCCATGGAGGGGCTGCAGAGGGCCATGGAGGGGCTGCAGAGGGCCATGGAGGGGCTGCAGAGGGCCAAGGAGGGACTGCAGAGGGCCATGGAGGGGCTGCAGAGGGCCATGGAGGGGCTGCAGAGGGCCATGGAGGGGCTGCAGAGGGCCATGGAGGGGCTGCAGAGGGCCATGGAGGGGCTGCAGAGGGCCATGGAGGGGCTGCAGAGGGCCATGGAGGGACTGCAGAGGGCCATGGAGGGGCTGCAGAGGGCCATGGAGGGGCTGCAGAGGGCCATGGAGGGACTGCAGAGGGCCATGGAGGACTGCAGAGGGCCATGGAGGGGCTGCAGAGGGCCATGGAGGGACTGCAGAGGGCCATGGAGGGACTGCAGAGGGCCATGGAGGGACTGCAGAGGGCCATGGGTGGAGGGGCTCAGAGGGCCATGGAGGGGCTGCAGAGGGCCATGGAGGGGCTGCAGAGGGCCATGGAGGGGTCTGCAGAGGGCCATGGAGGGGCTGCAGAGGGCCATGGAGGGGCTGCAGAGGGCCATGGAGGGGCTGCAGAGGGCCATGGAGGGGCTGCAGAGGGGCCATGGAGGGGCTGCAGAGGGCCATGGAGGGGCTGCAGAGGGCCATGGAGGGGCTGCAAAGGGCCATGGAGGGGCTGCAGAGGGCCATGGAGGGGCTGCAGAGGGCCATGGAGGGACACTCTGCTTCTGGGACACATTTGTGGGTCGCAGGCATGCATTTTCATGAATGGGTCCCTTTTAATAACAAAAAATGTTTCCTATACATTTTGAGAAAAGAAATCAGGAAAGATGACAAATAGTGTGTCGCACAAGTTCAGTTGAAAACATAGAGTTAAACAGGTATAAGCACAACACATTTAAAATTAAAATAAACTCAACACGCTCAACAGAGGAAAGTGAGACATCTTTGTGGTTATTTTGTGTTGGCTGCTGTTTGCTGCAGGCCAGCGTCCCCATGCAGTAGGGAAGACCATTAGACTATATATAGGGTATTAATGCCGACTGATTTATGCTGCAGATCCCATATACGTTCACCGAAGGACCCTTCATCAATATCAGATAATCAATAGCTTTTTTCTTTTTTTACTATTGGAGAGTGGATCATAGACATTATTGACTTCACTTCATGAAGAGGAAAAGGTCAATTTCATTTCACAAAATGCACCCAAACGTGGTCAAGTGTGTGTGTTTATGTAATCTGTTTTTTCTCTCACGTATACACCAACCCCCATCTTGCTGCCCCACACACACACACACACGCACGCACGCACACACGCACGCGCACACACACACTCTCTTATTACACATGCACACACGTGTGTGTGTGTGCGTGTGCACTGCGCGCTGACCCCATGCCCCAGCGTTCTGCCGGCTGCCGAGAGTGTAGCGTGGAGGTCAGCGATCTCTAATTAAAAAGGCCGTCTTATCAGCTCCCCTCTCTCTCTAGACCGCCGTAATAACCTCCTCTTCCTCTCTCTCGCCCCCTTCCTCCTTCCTCGGTAATCCACCAGTATAGATGGAGATAAGAGCAGGCGCACCGCGCCGCAGACAGAGAGATAGAGAGATATAGCAAGAAAGGCAAATATATGAGAGAGAGAGAGAGAGAGAGAGAGAGAGAGAGAGAGAGAGAGAGAGTCTGTTTTTATGAGCACAATTATTTCACTGGGTTGTTTTGCAAATGGCATAATTGTTGTTATGGCTATAGAGAGAGAGAGAGAGAGAGAGAGAGAGAGAGAGAGAGAGAGAGAGAGAGAGAGAGAGAGAGAGAGAGAGAGCATTAAATCCAGTGTTCACAGGTATTACTTTCCATTTCATCTACACACCTCGCGATTAACAACCTTTTACAATGGCATTTCCTCAGCATTATAAGCAATATAATATAAGCATGAGCTTTGTCCGATGTCTATATCTGGTCTATATCCTCATGGGATCAATACCATTTTCAGGGTTTCTGATTCGGTCGGAAAACGGAAATAACTTTACCCCTTTTGGTGTTTTTAAAGTATTATGCTATATAGTTTAGCAATTGAAAAATAGCAGATCTCTACAAGCTATGAGCTTTTGTAGAGATCTGCTATTTTTGAAAGATTGTGAAAATGTGCCTCAAATCTTTGAATATATGTTGTTACAGAGTGAACATTTTAACTCAAATCTTTGCTCCCTGCGGAACAACATATTTTCAGATGGGGGGGGAATTAAAAGATTTCAGTGCACTGTGCCTACACATGTCGCGACCGCAGGTCGCGACTTGTGTAGGCACAATGCAAGGAATAAATGCATTCGCCATGTATCCGAAGGAAGTCTGATCCAATCACTTTTAGATTTCTCCAGTTTAATCCTGAGTTTAAGTTTTTTAGTGTTCAAGATCTAATTTTAGGCATGTTTAAGCCTCGAGGAAAATCCGTGTTGAGGTTCTTAATCCACTGTTTTTCATTAAAACGTCTTTGTCCTACTGTCCAGTTAGGATTGTGTTGAAGTCCAGCGCATTTTAGAGCTCCAATGCCGTGCGCCATAAAATGTTGCACCAATCTTGTGGTTGTCTTTTTGGCATTGTTAATATTGTATCTGTGTCGTCCCAGCCTAGTACCTATTGTTTTACCTGTCTCTCCGACATATTGTAAACCACATTTTTCACATGTGATTAAGTAAATGCAGTTGCTGGTTCTGGCTGTTATTTGTTGTTTAATCTCCAAGACGCGTTTTGTGGTTCTATTTTTTACTAATTGTTTGGGTTTGAAGTATTCTGGTCCTGGCGTGCTGGTGTGTTGATTTCTTTTAGCTTGCTGTGTACTAGATAATCTTTAAGGTTTTTATTTTTCTGTAGGCCGATATAATTTTATAATCTTTTAGAAGATCGTCTGTTCGGTTCTCAAAATTCCTTTTATTCTGTTGTTGGCTAGTGTGCTCTGTGTTGAATAACTGGTTATCAGGGCCAATTTGGGGCCTGTATCTCGCACTTTTATTTCTAAGAAGGTTTTTTGGGCTTTCCGGAGGAAGGTCCTAGTGTATCCTCTTAGTCTGAGGGCATTAAATAGAGTTTTACAAGCTATTTTGAAATCACTTCTTTGCGTGCAAATCCTATGGAATCTTAGTAGTTGTGATTTGACTATTCCTGTGTAGGAGTGTGTCGGGTGGAATGACGTTTGTGTAATAGGGCGTGAGTGTCTGTTTCTTTAAAGAATACTTTTAAGTCTAGTTTCCCATTTGTGTTAAAGTTTGGGCCCTTGAAGATTGTTACATCAAGAAAGTCAATCCTTTCTGTGTGTGTCACATATTTTATCGTTATGGATCTATGATGGCTATTTAAAACATCAATAAATTCCTGGAATTCTTCTTGGCTATGTTCCCATATTCCAAATATATCATCTAGAAATCTATAGTAATGTGTCGGTTTAAGTCTGCATTTTTCTAGTGCGGTCTGTTCCCATATGCTCATGTAAATGTTTGCATAAGATGGTGCAAATCTCTTTCCCATGGCCGTGCCTTTGATTTGTAAATAGAATTTGTTGTTAAAGGAAAAATCATTCTGGGTTAGATTTAAGTCTAGTAATTGGAGTATTTCCTCCTCTGGTCGACTTGTGTCTGGGTATTTACTAAAGACTTCCCTGACTGCTTGGAGTCCTGATTCTGTTTCAATGTTTGTGTAGAGGCTGTCTATATCTATTGAAAATAGAAGGGCCTCCTTTCCTACTTTAATAGCTTTAATTTTGTCCACAAAATCGTAAGTGTCTTTTATAAAACTGGGTGTTTTATCGACAGTGGGTTCAGGAAATATTCAATAAACTCTGCTGTCTGATATGTCTCGCTGCCACAGTCCGACACAATTGGTCTCCCGGGTGGAATTTCATATGGTATTGTCCATGAATCCGGGCTTTTGTGTATTTTTGGTAAAAGATAAAATATCCTAGCCCGTGGGCTATCCTGTCCTATTAAGTACTGTGTTGTTTGGCGTTTATGTGCCTTTTGTCCTTAATGGGGGGGGGGGGGGGGGGGGGGGGGGTGGGGGGGGGGGGGGGGGGGGGGGGGGGGGGGGGGGGGGGGGGGGGGGGGGGGCGGAGGTATATTACCAACTTTTGGGTCCTTGACATGAAATATTGAGCACCACCACTGATACATAAACTGATTTCAGAAAACTGTGACATGATTTAGAAGACATCTTTTAAATTTCAATGTCAGGGCCCTAAATGGGATAATAATCCCCCTTCCTCCACAGATCTTCAGGACGCTCGTCTCAATAATCACGCACACACACACAGAGACACACAGACACACACACACACACACACACACACACACAGTGCAGTCTGTCACACCAAACACAGGGAAATAATGCAGAGCCATGCTCTCATGTTCAGTTTTTCTCTATAGCGCGTGTGTGTTTGTGTGTGTGCTGTGCGTGCACGTGTGTCAGGTGTCTACTGTCTCGCCGATATGTTTGTCTGCCTGTATTTTGCCTGTCTGTCTGTCCATCCGCCCGCTTCTTTTTATGTCTGTCATTCCACACCGCACACACACACACACACAAACACACACACACACACACACTTGGTCACATGGTTTGGTGTTGCTAAACCTACTGTTAACTTTCCATGTAAACTTCAAAGCTAAACTAGCATCACGTTAGACTGGAGGGGGGTGCATTTGCACACTCAACACTCACTGTGTAATGTTTGCAATGTGACACCAGCACACACAGACCACACGCACGCACGCACTGCACGCACACACACACACACACACACACACACACACACACCACACACACACACACACACACACACACACACACACACACAAGTTCTTAAGAGGTAGAGGTTTGATAGCATAGTAATATTATCGTTGCCTTAAACCGCACTGGTCTGTCCATTTCCCACCTGAAGGCTTCCAACTCCTCTCAGCTTTCCCCCGCCTCAGTTAAAACAAACTCTCTCCTCATTCAAAATGGAAACATTGCAAGCTGTACATAACAACAGCCCATATTGTAACAGTAAACCAACCGATATTAGCAATTAATACAATTAAATAAATTGAAACTGTACGCGTTCAATTCAGAAGTGTTTGCGCCTACCAGTTTCATGGTGAAGTTATTTTGTTCCCAGCGACACAGCATCAGACTCATCGTCGCCGGTCTTCCTTCCTTCCGTCTGTCAGTCAGTCAGTCTGTCTGTCTGTCAATCAGTCAGACACCTGCCTCAGGTGTGCTGCCGGAGGGCCAGTGGACACAGCTGTGAGCCATCATCAGATAAGTGGCACCACTACTACTATACCACTATAACTGGACCACAAGCCGGCTCTGTATACCGTCCGCTGCTTACAGAGCCAATTAATCCAGAGAGTCAGATGCTCTTCTAGCAGCAGCAGGGACGCTGTATGTATGCCTGCCTGCTGGGGCACACCTTCAACCAACCCTCCCTCGCTCTCCCTCTCTCTCCCTCTCTCTCTCTCTCCCTCGCTCTCCCTCGCTCTCTCCCTTTCTCTCCTCCCACTCAGGGTTCAGGAGGAGGGAGTATGAGCAAAACAAAGTGCAGGAGGAGACAGACAGAGCAGCGTGGAGCGGAGCGTCCATGCAAGCTGCCCCCGGGGCCTTGCAAGAAAGGGAGTAACACAACAGCCTTAAACCAAAACCAAACGCAACGAGAGGTGGTGTATAGCAGGAGAGAGAGAGAGAGAGAGAGAGAGAGAGAGAGAGAGAGAGGAGGAGGAGGAGGAGGGGAGGGGTTAACCCATTATGGGAGTGGGAGGGAACCCTTTTGGTGTTTTAAAGCATCATGTTATGCTTTAGCTATTGGAAAAACAGCAGATCTACAAGCTCGCTACACGAGAATAGTTCCGAACCACTGACAACATAGACCACTTATACTTTCATGATTTAGAAGACTTTTGTAGAGAGAACCCCCCATAACCACTCCACCCCCTCCACCCCCCCCCCCCACACACACACACACACACACACACGTTCCTCCTCCACCCATCACCCCCCCCCCCCCCCCCCCTCTCCCTCCACGGACGCCCACGGCAAACCCATTGTGCCGCCGCTCTTCACCGAGCCTCCAACTGGCCGTGTGTCCGTCATACGGGTGGGGGTAGGAGGGGGGGACTCTTAACCTTACACCCCACCACACACCCACACACAACCAAAAGAACAAAAAAAACCAAAGACAAGGGGAAAATAGAAGAGTGGTCGCTTGTACACATGCTTCATAAGAGCAGAGGGGCTCTGAGAGCCAGCATATGTGTGTGCGAATGTGTGTGGTTTGAGCCCCTGAACACACGCACGCTCTCACACACACACACACACACACACACGCACACACACGCACGCACGCACACACACACACACACACACACACACACGCACGCACACACACACACACACACACACGCGAGCACAAGCAAAAGTCCACCCAAACGCAACTGTCCCTCATGTTTATTTTGTTTAAAAGTTCAGGTCCCTGTGCTTTCTTTATGTTATAAAAACATGTCGCCCCCCCTTAAAAAAAAAAAGAAACCACAAAAGGCAACAGTCCACTCTCTGATCAGCCATCACCCACAATGAATTGCAGCACTGACGTGTGTATTTATATATACAGCACGTGTGTGTGTGTGTGTGTGTGTGTGTGTGTGTGTGTGTGTGTGTGTGTGTGTGTGACTGTGTGTGTGTGAGAGAGGGCCACGCATGTGTGTGTATGTCCGGCAGCGCGGGACGTCCTCTGCTCCGGCGTTTGAGCGCACTCCAACCCCCCTGCGTGTGCAGCCGTGCACCCACCCCGCCCGCAGACCACAAATTACAAGCCGGATTGGAAATGTTGGGACCGGCCCCAAGATTTAGACAGAGTTCCCACAGTTGGGGGGGAACTCTGCAATGATCATTTCCAGCAGTCTCAAGTAACAAAAAGAAACACACACACACACACACACAATATATATATATATATACACACTGTAAACTCTCTTTAACTTGTGTTCTGATGAAGGCTGGACTGGCTCGAACAAGTCAAGCAATAAAATGTTTAGTGCCGTGCCTAGTAGGAAACCTGTCAGTGCTTCCATCTCTGTGATGCCAATGTTGCAATAACTGGAATGGAAGAGCCCTATATACTTGTGTAATCCTCATTCCTCACCGAGAATCCAAAGCAACATTTATCCTCCTTCCATTCCATGCAGATGTCTGTCTACATACCAACTCTACTAAAAAACTCACTCACTCACTCCCATTAAAAAGGGTATACAGCTCCCTTATAAGCAAGCCCCCGTGATTTAGTGACATAAAAGTACGATCCGGAGAGTATGTCAGCGTTTAGTTTAGCGCGTGTTGAACCATTTTAGTGCATCCCTTTAACAACCTCATTACGCCCAGAGAGAGAAACACGGCTCCTTTCACAGCCTCTGTTGAGGCCAGAGATAAAACCTTGCTGGTTCTGAGGGACAATAGGGGGACAAACCCCATGCCGTGCCCTTTGTTTTCTAGGACCCCCGCCTCCCAGTTCTCGGGATCGGGGAGGGAAGATGGGGTTGGTGCGGAGGGGCGGG
>NC_137862.1:50638181-50640681 GCF_963924005.1 Protomyctophum bolini | reverse complement strand
TTTCCTGTCAGCCTACTGTCTGTCCCTTCAAAAAAAAAAAACCCCAATGAAAGGCGTAAGCCGCAAAAAAAAAGAAAAAAAAACGACACTGCCCCCGCTGCCACCCTTAGATCTCCATATATGGAGCTCACCTGTTCTATTCACCCCACTATTAATTTCAATGGAAGTCGCTGCCTGAGTCTTCCGGTTGCTTCAAAACGCCACTGAGCAGCGATATGATTGGTTGGCTCCTATATGAGAGTATACCCCTCGCGCTGCTCTTGTGGTGGTAGCTCTACGTCACGTCACCTCAAAGCAAAGACCCAGCCGCGCGCTCTCTAGTATTCCATTTAGATAGACGCTAGAGTATAGGTTTGATGTCTACCTGCGATCCAAGTTGCACATTATTTGTTTTCTTAGCGCCGTAATTATACTTGCCCACATTATTGGTTGACTAGGGTTTTTGATTGATTGATTGATTGATTGAAAACTTGATTGAAAATCAATTCAAAAGGATACAGACAAAAGAAAGCCGCTATAGGCTTGTTTCCGTTTTGGGGGAAAGGTGTATCTTACACCGAACTTGCATTTCACTCTCAATCAGAGCGTCTGCTAAATGCCTAAGTTGTGAACTGTATAGTGTCCAAAATTATATTTAAAATATATTTCATGCTGTGAGGGCATTCTTGGATATAGAATTGCACACAACGTACTTAATTGTCAGGGGGTGTGATTGTTATTCTGCGGAGAGCATTGTGCCCATATGCCATATCACACATCTGTATAACGGCCCAGCTAATGTGCATCCGGCTGCTGTAACCCAATTTGTAATGCAATTTCCCCTCTGGGATCATTTAAGTTTGATCTTATCAGTCTGGTACTCATAAGGATGAGCAGCCATACAGTGAATAAAACCATGCGCTCACACACTGAACCTAACAGGACGCACCGTCTCTCACCTTATGCCGTAAATCAGAAGCAATATAGTCCAATCTTACTCTTTTAAATTCCAGGCCCTTCCTCTGGAACAATGGACCCTCCCCAACAACGCATCTCTCAAAGTCCATTAAATCTGGATTCTACACACAGCACCTCCAGAGAAGACATATGTGTGTGTGTATAGTGTGGCCTCTCTCTCTCTCTGGCCTTTGTCATGGTAAAGAGCAATATATCCAGCCAGACCCCCAGTCCTCTGGGGCGTGGAGGGACATTAGCACTCCAACAGGATGCCCTGCCTTTCACTCTCACCTGCTGGGACTGGTCTATGGAGCCATACACACAATACGAGAAGAGAAGAGAAGAGAAGAGAAGAGAAGAGAAGAGAAGAGAATTAAGAGAAGGCTGCTATTTGTTTCAAAAAAGCTTTATACTCTGTTATAACATGCATATAATGATGCAAAATGTGACAAAATGCTGTACTCCCGCCAGCTCTATATATTTCCCCCATTTTAAACTGTTCTTATTATATTTCGACACTTTCTTTGGCAATGTAAACGTGTGTTTTCTCATGCCAATAAATCTCCTTTGAATTGAATTGCTCGTTGGCACAATGGAAAAGTGCCTGCATGCCATGCACCACTGCGGAGGTTGTGGGTTTGAATCCAGGCGGGGAGGGTGTCGTGATATCTGATATTCTTCTACAGGCTGGGGCAGCACCTGTCAGCAGGGAGGAATAGTACAAAGGATCTACATCCTCCCGGTGGGGGCTCCTCACTATAGGTGAGTCAGTAGGTTACAACAGTACATCCTCCCGGTGGGGGCTCCTCACTAGGTGAGGCAGTAGGTTACAACAGTGCATCCTCCCGGCGGGGGCTCCTCACTAGGTGAGGCAGTAGGTTACAACAGTACATCCTCCCGGTGGGGGCTCCTCACTATAGGTGAGTCAGTAGGTTACAACAGTACATCCTCCCGGTGGGGGCTCCTCACTATAGGTGAGTCAGTAGGTTACAACAGTACATCCTCCCGGTGGGGGCTCCTCACTATAGGTGAGGCAGTAGGTTACAACAGTGCATCCTCCCGGTGGGGGCTCCTCACTATAGGTGAGTCAGTAGGTTACAACAGTGCATCCTCCCGGTGGGGGCTCCTCACTAGGTGAGTCAGTAGGTTACAACAGTGCATCCTCCCGGTGGGGGCTCCTCACTATAGGTGAGTCAGTAGGTTACAACAGTGCATCCTCCCGGTGGGGGCTCCTCACTATAGGTGAGTCAGTAGGTTACAACAGTACATCCTCCCGGTGGGGGCTCCTCACTATAGGTGAGTCAGTAGGTTACAACAGTGCATCCTCCCGGCGGGGGCTCCTCACTATAGGTGAGTCAGTAGGTTACAACAGTGCATCCTCCCGGCGGGGGATCCTCACTATAGGTGAGTCAGTAGGTTACAACAGTGCATCCTCCCGGTGGGGGCTCCTCACTATAGGTGAGTCAGTAGGTTACAACAGTGCATCCTCCCGGCGGGGGCTCCTCACTATAGGTGAGTCAGTAGGTTACAACAGTGCATCCTCCCGGTGGGGGCTCCTCACTAT
>NC_137862.1:50485681-50635681 GCF_963924005.1 Protomyctophum bolini | reverse complement strand
TGCGTGTGCGTGTCTCAGCATGTGGTCTTGCTGTATTGGTTGTGTCTCAGCTCCACGATACATGAAGTAATTCCTCAGATTTCCTCGAATGTCTTCCTATTTTCTGAGACACAAGGATTAAAACCTATTATTATTCCAAGCAAATAATCAGGGAGAGAGAGAGACACAGAGAGACACAGAGAGACAGAGAGAGAGAGAGAGAGAGAGAGAGAGAGAGAGAGAGAGAGAGAGAGAGAGAGAGAGAGAGAGAGAGCGAGAGAGACACAGAGAGAGAGAGAGAGATGAAAAGTCCTTACTGATTATTATCTGTTTTCACAACTGAATTATACTACTGAATGAGATGAGTACACAAATTAGGTGTAGAAAAATCTAAAGTACTTAATATTTTATATCATATTTGATTTGGCTTTTGTTCTAGAATAGAGGTGGTAGGCCTACTAGAAACTTTTGATTTATATTGAACCCATTGATTAATTTTCAAATCTTTCATTTTTTTTGCTGGTGAAAACCGATTAAATAATCTGGATTATTTTGTGACCGTTTCCGATACCGAAATGGCATTTACAGTGGCGATTACAGTTAAAAACGTTCGCTGAAATAGAATATATATATTCAAAGATTTGCGCCACATTTTCACGTTTTTTCTAAAATAGCAGATCTATACGGGCGACTCCGATTATGCTACCGATGATATCGTACATCCCTAATTTAACCCATTTAAGGCCTGACGTCAACATTTAAAAAATTTCTTCTAAAATCATGGCAGTTTTCTGAAAAAAAACTGATGTTTCTATATCTTCTCTGTCTCAATATTTCATGTCAAGGACGCCCCAAAAATATATGTAATCGGCCGCCGACCCCCATCTGAAAATATATTGTTGTTTTGTTGTTACCCCCAGAAGCAAAGATTTGAGTTAAAAACATTCGCTGCCTGTGATTCGCGCCACATTTTAGATCTGCTATTTTTCAACAGCTAAAGTAGAACATGATGCTTGAAACACCAAAAGGGGTTCCCGCCCCAGAATGGATTAAACACGCCCACCACACACACACACACACACACAGGCACCTGACACTATACAAATTAATGCTGCACTCCTGCACATAAACGCACATGTAAGTAAATGTAAATAGATGCTCATTTACATTATACCGCACACATAATATATGTGCATAATACAATAGTGGGACCCGTGCACACAGCACCTTCAGGCACACCAACGCATACCACGATGATTAATGTACATACTTAGCTTCCTATATCTTACTACTTGTCATTCTTAATTATGTCTTGCTATTGTTATTGCTGCTTTATGTTGAGGAAAACAAAGTGAGGAGATGGAAAAGATAAAATAAAATGGAAATCAGTGTGTTTCCTGGCCTGCAGACCAGAGGTTTGGCTGAGCCAATAGCAGAGCAGGTGTCAGTGTGTATACGAGACATCAGCAGAGCCAATAGCAGAGCAGGTGTCAGTGTGTGTACGAGACATCAGCAGAGCCAATAGCAGAGCAGGTGTCAGTGTGTATACGAGACATCAGCAGAGCCAATAGCAGAGCAGGTGTCAGTGTGTATGAGACATCACCAGAGCCAATAGCAGAGCAGGTGTCAGTGTACGAGACATCACCAGAGCCAATAGCAGAGCAGGTGTCAGTGTGTGTACGAGACATCAGCAGAGCCAATAGCAGAGCAGGTGTCAGTGTGTATACGAGACATCAGCAGAGCCAATAGCAGAGCAGGTGTCAGTGTGTGTACGAGACATCAGCAGAGCCAATAGCAGAGCAGGTGTCAGTGTGTACGAGACATCAGCAGAGCCAATAGCAGAGCAGGTGTCAGTGTGTATGAGACATCAGCAGAGCCAATAGCAGAGCAGGTGTCAGTGTGTATACGAGACATCAGCAGAGCCAATAGCAGAGCAGGTAGATCAGCAGAGCCAATAGCAGAGCAGGTGTCAGTGTGTATACGAGACATCAGCAGAGCCAATAGCAGAGCAGCTGTCAGTGTGTACGAGACATCAGCAGAGCCAATAGCAGAGCAGGTGTCAGTGTGTTACAAGACATCAGCAGCAGCAGCTCTCATGAGATTGCTTCCTCATTTCAACTCAGTGGAAACCTTACCCTGCAGGACCAGACTGTGTTCAAACTGGAGCCAATGACTCACATGCACACGCAACACGCATGCATGCACGGCGCGCGCACACATGCACGCACACAGTCACACACACACACACACACACACACACACACACACACACGCACACACTGTTACACACACTCACGTGCATGCGCATATATCTATCTCCCCAGTGGCTTGAGTCCATATTAGGTCTATATAGAGCCTGCAGCTTCAATGTTGCACCCCCAACCAACCAATCCTCCCGACCGTGTTCTTCTGTATCTCTGGTCGGTGTGGCCATGCAGGAAGGCATAGATGGTGTTAATATTATAGTCCCCAATATTTTGGGTATACCTCTTGTCACAGTGCGCACGTTTCACATTTTGCACATGCAGTATGTGAAATGTGTCCTCTGCATTTATTATACGGAGCTGTTAAAACCCATTTTGACCCGAGATCAGATTCTAAAAATGTCTTCTAAATCCTGACAGTTTTCGGAAAAAGCTATGTTTCTATGTCAGTCTTTCTTCGATTTTTCAAAAAATAGCAGACCTACAAGCTCGTAGCGCGCCACTCGGTGGCGCGCTATGAGCTTGTAGATCTGCTATGTTTCAATAGCTAAAGCATAAAATAATGCTAACACCAAAAGGGGTTCTAAATCTAAATTAATCACATTTTAATTGTATATCAATATTTGACCTGAGAAGCATTTTTATCAGTTAAAACGGATTTTGGTATACAATGAGTGAGTACTTTTATTTTTTTAAAGATATGTTTTTGGCTTTATCTACCTTTATTGATAGTATCAAGTTCAGACTGACAGGAAAGAGGGAGAGAGAGAGAGAGAGAGAGACGGGGAGAGACACGCAGCAAAGGTCGTCATGAACGGGACTCGAACACGTGGCGTCAGGCCTATATATGTGGCATGATGCGCCTGTACCGCTAGGCCAGCGGGCTCCCCAATGAGTGAGGTTTACGCGGTATATCGGTATACGCCTGCAATTCGTGAGAAAAGGTTCAGTGGTGCAAAAACTAAGCGTGATTAAAATGAGTAAAAATAATTAATCGCGTTATTATTCCTGTAATTCATTAATAAAAAAACTGATTAATTAAGGTTCAGTCAGACAACTCTATTCGATTTACCAATACAGTATGTATTACAGAATGAGTATATACCGGTACTCGCATATGATATTTGAATTGTCGTTCTGCTCTGCTGGATAGATAGATATACAATAAAACCCCCCATGGGGAGCAACAGAGCCCACCGGTGGTGCTGGGGTGGTGGTGGGAGAAAACATCACATAAAAACCTATAGGACAAATAAAGAGGACAGAGCACGGAGGCGCGGCCTAGGATCCTGCAGGAGGTTTGCACATGTGCAGTGTAAACAGGAACTGCAATGATGGAGTGTTCCAGCAGAGGTGCTAGATAGAAAGCAATGTAAATAATGAGATCCAGAACAGTTGAGAATTAAACAGCAGTCACCCTTCCCTTTTCAAATGTTTTATATCATCCACAGCACTTGAATGAACAGTATCCACGTTCCTTTGTCATTTCACAAAAATAAAAGTTTGACACAAGTTTGACACACCTTTGAGCATGGCATGAACCCCCACGAGTACGTCTGCATGAACTGACTCCGCAGGCTACGTCTCAGTCCTATAGCCCTAGAATGTACCAATCCTTTTTTTGATTTTTGAGTGGTGCAACCACTCCTACAACCAGCAATGTCCGTGTACCTGTTTGTGTATACGTGAATGAGCACGAGTGGTGTGCGCATGCGTGAAATTGGAACGACAGAAGTATGTGACATGGCTGCCACCTGCTGGACGCAAATCCAACTTCTGACTGTCTAGGTTCGCTAAAGAAGGAAAATGCCGAGCCAAAATAATAATGAAAAAATACTTCTCAGTGACGCGGATTGATATCCATAATAAAGCTAATCTGACGGAGCAGAAAGAGAGAGAGAGAGAGAGAGAGAGAGGAGGGGGGGGAGAGAGGGGAGTTGCACCACTCGTTTTTTTTATGAATAGAATAGAATAGTTAGAATGTACCCATCCTAACTATCCAAACTACGAGGAGCAGTGGGTGCTGTTAATGCAGCACCAAGGAAGCAGTTAGGGGTTAAGTGCTTTGCTCATGGGACACTTGGACACACACACACACACACACACACACACACACACACACACACACACACACACACGCTCATACGCACGCACGCACGCACGCACGCACGCACGCACGCCTACTTTCCCTCTGCACAACCTTACATGGCATTGGAGTGATATCTCTCTCCCTTCCCCTCTCTCTCTCTCTCTCTCTCTCTCTCTCTCTCTCTCTCTCCGTCTCTCGCCATCTCCTGCGTTTTGTTCAAGGGTTGCTAAGTAAGCTCAGCCAACAGGACACAAACACAGCCAACACAGCCAGCACAGCACAGCACAGCACAGTCACCCTGCTAGCCACTATAGCCAGCTGGCCAGTCGTCTGCACATCAGCATCACACTGTTGGAGACAGAGGGGGGGCGGGGGGGCATTCTCTTTCCTTTCCAGGAATAATACACCCTGTATTTTGGCTGCACTTGTCTCACTGATGCAGGAGTGCAGAGTACCTTATAAGAGCATGCAGTGATCAGGGTATTCTGTGTTTAGTCACCCAGGACACGGACACACACACACACACACACACACACACACACACACACACCTCTGAAAAACAGACACAAGCCACAGGACATATTCGTGCACATTGGCTTTTCTGTCCTGACTTTTTATCCTTAATACGTACATTGCTCAACCAATGAAATCATCGTTATGGAGGTGCTCCGCCAATCAAATCATCGCTATGGGGTACACACTACACACACACAAAGCTGGGCTTATAGCGCCCCTCCAAACAAATGACAATTTATAATGCCACAGAAACCTGCGTGGTACTTGAAAGACGCCGGCGGGCGGCGTACGGTCTCATTTCTCTAACCTGTGTCATGTCCGCCTTCGGAGCGTTGCTTCTCGGGGGCTCCCAGCCCTGCACCGGGGGGACACGGTGGTGGTGGTGGTGGTGCCGGGGAGGTTGTTGTTGTGAGGAGGAGGAGGGGGGCGGCTTGAGGGGCCCGGCGGACAGCTGCAGGGCAGAGGGCCGACTGGGGGGGACCTGAGGGATGGGCAGAGCGCTGTGCACCGGCCTGGGTTTGGGCAGACCCGACTTCATGACGGCGGCAGGGGCCACGAGGATGGCGGTCTCCCCCCACTGTGTGGACTCTCCTCTCCCACGGAGAGAGAGACGGGGTGGAAAAGTCCCACGCTTTTAATCCCACTCGCTCATGCACGTCCACGCTATATCGCTGTATACTGTATACCGGAGTATTTCTTCAAAGCACATGAAACTGTATACATGCGGGAACAATTAGCTCCACACACACACTCCGCTCGAGAGCACTACGGGCACATGCAGTGTCACTTGATGCTGAGCTGTTGAGTCTCTGCCCGCTGCGATGTGGCGTTGTTGATGAGTGTGAACGATTGCCGTTTCCGCTGCCTGGTTCCTCGAGTGCTCCCGCATCAGTCTAAGTGGACGAGCATCAGGCTGATCCCACCTGTTTCCCTCTTCAGGAATGACGGAATAAACAGAACAGACAGTGCATGTGTGCCAATGTCAAATGTGTGTTCTCTCTATAGCTGTCCTGAGCAAAATTCCCCAATCCTGAGGGTCGAGGTGGACAATTATTTCCAGTGTCCGACGAGCAAGACGTCTCAGTTGCTTCGTTTTGCTTATACCGGCGTTGATTGGTGAAGGGGATCCTGCAGAGTCGAGTTAATTACAGCCCCCCCACTCTCTCTATATAAGATGACAGGAGGCAAAAAGACCCTCTCCTTGCTGCTGAGGAGGAGAGGAGGGGAGAGGGAGGAGGACGCAAGCATGTATGAGAGCAAGAGAGAGAGAGAGAGAGAGTAAAGCCGACCGCTCGCTTCAGCGACTGCTCTGCCTGTGACTGTGTGTGTGTGTGTGTAGAGGCATGCTATACACGCCACTATACCTCCCACTCTCTCTCTCTCTTCTCCCTCTCTCTCTCTCTCTCTCTCTCTCTCTCTCCTCCCTCCCTCTCTCTCTCTCCTCTTCTCTGTCTCGCTCTATGGCTAGCAGCAGGTGTGGCTTAGATCAAGACTGACACATCAGGCGGACTGCCCAAGGATGTCTATTTGATGCACTCCACCACCACCACCACCACCACCCATCTCCTCTCTCTCTCTCTCTCTGTGTATCCACAGACCCAAGTGCCAGTTGAAACATTACCGGATTAAACTCCACTCGACTCAATCCCAGCACTTTCATTTAATTTTGCTATTGAAAAATAGCAGATCTACAAGCTCATAGCGCACCACCGAGTGGCGCGCTTATACGAGCTTGTATAGGTCTGCTATTTTTGAAAAATCGTGAAAATGTGGCGCAAATTTTGGAATAGATTTTTTCAGAAGGAATGTTTTTAACTAAAATCTTTGCTTCTGGGGGGTCGCTGGAACAACATATTTTCAGATGGGGGTCGGAGGCCAATTACATTATAATCTTGGGGGTCCTTGACATGAAAATGTTCTCGACTCAGAAAACCGTCAGGATCTAGAAGACATTTGTAGAATGTTCCCAGGTCAAAATGGGTTAATGCCAGGTACTGTAGGGGTACATGTTCTCCAGTAGCTGCATGCAGGGTTCAATTTGCAATCTGTGTACAGCAAACTTCACAGCCCACTCTTTTGTGCTTGAAAAGCAGCTGGACAACGTTTACGCATACCTCTATAGTAGAGACCGTATAGTGGACACTTTTTCATGATAGGCTGCCTCTAGGCTCCCTCTAAGCCAATGGGAGACTTACCCATACAACCCATAGTCTGAACGGTGCAACGTGAAGCCCTATTGGCTGCGTACGCCTCAACGTGAAGCCCTATTGGCTGCGTACGCCTCAACGTGAAGGCCTATTGGCTGCGTACGCCTCAACGTGAAGCCCTATTGGCTGCGTACGCCTCAACGTGAAGCCCTATTGGCTGCATATACGCCTCAACGTGAAGGCCTATTGGCTGCGTACGCCTCAAAGTGAAGCCCAATTGGCTGCATACGCCTCAAAGTGAAGCCCAATTGGCTGCATACGCCTCAACGTGAAGCCCAATTGGCTGCATACGCCTCAAAGTGAAGCCCAATTGGCTGCGTACGCCTCAACGTGAAGCCCAATTGGCTGCATACGCCTCAACGTGAAGCCCAATTGGCTGCATACGCCTCAACGTGAAGCCCAATTGGCTGCGTACGCCTCAAAGTGAAGCCCAATTGGCTGCATACGCCTCAAAGTGAAGCCCAATTGGCTGCGTACGCCTCAACGTGAAGCCCAATTGGCTGCATGCGCCTCAACGTGAAGCCCAATTGGCTGCATGCGCCTCAACGTGAAGCCCAATTGGCTGCATGCGCCTCAACGTGAAGCCCTATTGGCTGCATATACGCCTCAACGTGAAGCCCAATTGGATGCATTCGCCTCAACGTGAAGCCGTGGGCTGAGGTATAGACACTGTGGCACACAAACTGAATAATATAGATGTTCATAAACGAGAGCTTTTATTATGACTTGAGTCATTCTTGTCTTTTATACTGGAGTGATATTTGCTCACAAAATGCAGCAGCATTTCGTTTGGAACACGCAGTGTCATGTCGGTGTTTTGGAATAATTTCCATTGTATTTATACTCTGTATCTATATACACATGACAAATAAACCTGAACCTGAACACAGTGCCCTGTCGTCGGTGTTCTGGAATAATTTCCATTGTATTTATACTCTGTATCTATCTATACACATGACAAATAAACCTGAACCTGAACACAGTGCCCTGTCGTCGGTGTTCTGGAATAATTTCCATTGTATTTATACTCTGTATCTAATACACATGACAACTAAACCTGAACCTGAACACAGTGCCCTGTCGTCGGTGTTCTGGAATAGTTTCCATTGTATTTATACTCTGTATCTAATACACATGACAAATAAACCTGAACCTGAACACAGTGCCCTGTCGTCGGTGTTCTGGAATAATTTCCATTGTATTTATACTCTGTATCTATCTATACACATGACAAATAAACCTGAACCTGAACACAGTGCCAACATGTCGGTATGTTCTCTCTAAAAGGAGAAAAAAAGGCCTTGTTCAGTCCCGCTCCCATATTGACAAGCTGCATGGTTCGAGGATTGTGCAATGTTTTAAATAAACAACACAACGCTGATGCAGACGACATTTGGAATGCCCAAACAAAGTCCTGTGACTGCAGGATCATACTTGAAACAAGTACGATCCTCTCTCTCTCTCTCTCTTTTGTACCGTAGATGATACTGTATACTGTACATCTGCCCCCTGTGTGGGCTGATGTGGTGGTTAACCCATTCTGACCTGAGATCAGATTCATACGAGGTTTCCACTGGACACACACTGGTTCTGATGAACCCATTCTGACCTGAGATCAGATTCTAAAAATGCCAGTCGTTCCTTCGATTTTTCAAAAATAGCAGACCTATACAAGCTCGTAGCGCGCCACTCGGTGGCGCGCTATGAGCTTGTAGATCTGCTATTTTTCAATAGCTAAAGCATAACATGATGCTGACACCAAAACGGGTTCCCGGTCAGAATGGGTTAAAATGTCACACCTCTCCTCACCCCCTTCCACCCCCCCCCCCCCCATGTGATTGATACCATCTTCTGGTCTCTGTGAGTGGAGATCCCAAATCTGCACTGTGTAGAATTTCCACAGTGTTATTTTATAACTCTGAAAGTGCACAAATGGAACCAATAATAGATTTGGTTCCATCTTTTTTTTTTTACACCAGTGTATTTCAGACTTGTATAACTCTGTATAATTGTTGTCATGTATCTGTTGTCTGTCCTGTCCTTATGTGCAAACTTCAATACAAATACTTGAATAATAATAATCTTTTTTTTTACACCAGTAAAAACATGGAGGTCCCTCCCGGCCCGAACCCCATGTCGACAACTATTGCACTACACTATCTCCCTCTCAGCTTGCCTCTCTAGTCTGTGTCCACTTAGAACAGCTCAGGTTTTTTTGGGGGGTCAATTCTGGCACTGAGTCAAAGTGACAGTCAGTCATGTACACAGATATTGATCGAGCCTCCCTCAAATGAACTGTAAGATTGAGTGTCATGTGCAGAGGCTGTATTGGCCACCACAGCATTATCTATGCCAGTTGGTTCCCAAAGTGGGGTCCGGGGACCCCTAGGAGTCCTTGAGAGAGTTCCAGGGGTGTCCCCCAGCTAAATGATAGTTTGGAACCAAATGGATCTGTAATGGGTCTGTGTGTACAAATGGAACCAAATGGACCCATTAGTGTCCATTTGTACACTCTCAGAGTTACATTAACATTGATTTTACAATATAAATTGGGGGTCCCAGAGATATAAGTCATTAAACGGGGGTCCGTATAGACGAATGCGTGTCAAAACTGGGGGGTCCTTGAAATGAAACGGCTTGAGAATCCCTGCTATAGAGCCGTGAAGAAATCTTCATTTATGGAGGGGTCCGCGGGCATATCATTTCAAATAGGGGGTCCACGGGCTAATTGGTGTCAATTTAGGGGTCCTTGGAATGAAAAGGTTTGAGAACCACTGATCTACATATACCTCAATTCAAAGTATGGCCACTGTTAGAGGAATAAGCCACGACCTGCTGGGCCCACATACACTACACAGCATCTTTCATTTAGAATTATGCATTCCCTTTTACACTTGACGACCCACACACACGCACACGCACACACACACACACACACACACACACACGCACGCACGCACACGCACACCTCGGCAGGCAGAGATGGTGATTATTCTGACGGATGAGAGGATGCACTTATATAATTTACTATGCAAATTTTAATCCCGTTACATTAATCCTAAATTATGTAAATGTTAATATCTGATTTGTACAAATAAGGGATTGCATGTGCATGCATGCCTGTGTCTGTGTGTGTGTGTGTGTGCACTGTGCGCGCACGTGGGTGCATGTGTGTGAGCGTGTACTACATCCACATAAGTGATTGTAGCAGTTTGGCCGTGTCTCATGTGGTCTTTTCATTCCTGCTGTAAATAAAAAAAAGGCAGGGCTTTCGTCAGCCATAGACGACGAGTAATGAAACACACATCTGGTTCAGACAGAGTGTTTAATGTTTACGGTCCTAGATGGCTGCATATGAGTACAGCATAATGCCATTCCCAGGACGTCGATGCGTTCGGAATGAAACAGACATGCCAGTTGATATTGGCATGTCTATGGTATTCATGCATGTGTGTACAGTATATGTATCTTTGCAACGTGTCTGTGTGTGTACATATTATCTGCCAATGAGAGGGTTATTTTTTTCTACTTTTATGTAAATGTGTATAATGTGTATACATCGTTGCTATGTCGGATGGAGTGAATCCTTTCATGTGAGCTTCGTAGATCGGCTATTTCTGCTATGACAGTTATATAGCCATGACGAAGAGATGCGTTCGTTTGCGGAAAAAAGGTTAAAACACATTAATAAAAGATGAAATATGGACATACAAGGTTTTACTTTTAGCCCAACAGCAAGATCATGTACTGTCCGTGTGCCTGCGTGTATGTATGTGCGTGCGCGCGTGCATGCGTGCGTGTGTGTGTGCGTGCACTGTGCTGTATGTGATACTGTGATAAAGACCACTCAATATAGCAGTATCACCATCTCTAGAGCATGCAGAGAGGCCTCTGTCACTCCACGCATTATACACACTGAAATAACAGTGTTCCTTTAATACAGACAGGGTAAAGACTGGGGCGTTACAGGTTCACTGGCATGCACCCAGTTACAGAGAGAGAGAGAGAGAGAGAGAGAGAGAGAGACTTTAATGGAGATATGCCTGCCACACTGCAAGTGTGCACAGGTGATATAACCTAGCAATTCAGTCAAGACATAAACAAACAACTAAGACTTCCTAGTCGTTTGAAAACAGAGAAACAATAGTTTTTCAGTCTCGTATATAAAGTCACTGCAGGAACAAACACGCAACAAAGTCAGACCACAGGCCAAAGTTGTGAGAGCAACGGCACGGCCTGGAAATGACACACTCTGACAAAACAACACAGCAAGAACTATACCCCTGCCCTGCACACACATAAATAATAAAAAAATACGCCCACTTATTGGAAAAAGTTGAGTGCCTATAAAGCCTCCACCCCTTTGGAAACTGATGACAGCTCTGTGATTTAGTCCTCTGCGCCAAGGGAAAAATGACTTGGGGGAAAAAAACAAAACAATGGAATGTTCCATTATTTATAATTGTGTGTGTGTGGTGGTGGATATGGGGCCTGTATTAGTTTGTTCCTATACACATACAGTATGTAGCCACTGGGGTTTTAACCTGGGTCTCTTGCTAAAGGGGAATTACGCTTCAGGCATTAAGGGAGATATTATTATTATTATTATTATGCGTGTGTGTGTGCTCACGCAAACGGGTGGGTGTGTGACTGCGCATGTGTGCGTGCAAGTCTGCGAGAGCCAGTGGCTGATCAGAAGGCAGTGTTTCAAAGAAAACAGAGAGGGAAAGAGATGTGATTTGTGCAGTGATGATCACGATGACAGTCCAGTATACAGTTCTAATAATAGAGCAGGGTGACAACAATAACTAGGACACCTACTGTATACCCGCACCATCCTCCAGCCTGAATGTTACTGGATTTCTCTGGTTCTGCATCAATCCATACCTATACAGACCTATACTGTACATGCCACAACGTCACAGACACTGGAGCAAATGTGTACACACAGACGCACGCTCACTCAAACCGCACTGTATACGTGTTTACACGTGCGCTCAGCGCGAGAAGAGAACTAACGAGAGCAATGGCCTGACATTTACACGGTGACAGTATGGCTTAACCTAAACACTGCTCTACGCACGCACACACACACACACACACACACACACACACGCGCACATTGCGGCGCTCATTAAAGGGTGAGGGTCAGCATGCAGGAACACAATGAACGTCCACCCAGAGCCCTCCATATTCAACAACTTCTATACGACGCCTGCATGAGCCCCACCCTGTTTCATCAGGACAGAGGACACGTGTGTGTGTGTGTGTGTGTGTGTGTGTGTGAGTGTGTGTGTGTCTGTGTGATATAAATAGTTTTGTGAGGGATTGGGTTCTGTCACCTCAATGTCGTATATCGCCTACAGAGGCCATCACTTTCGCCTGTCTTATCTGTCCAGCATGCACGCACACACGCACGCACGCACACGCGCGCACACACACACACACACGCACACACACAGGGAGAAGACAATGCACACACGCGCACACGCCCTGGCACAAGCACACACGTGACTTGAGAGGTCACGCACTTCTCAAGACACACAGACACACACACACACACACACACACACGCAACACGTGCGTGCAGCACAAACTCAGACACTGCATATAGATTCACATATATTTGAGGCATTTGAAGAGACAGG
Source organism: Protomyctophum bolini (assembly GCF_963924005.1). Lineage (NCBI taxonomy): Eukaryota > Metazoa > Chordata > Actinopteri > Myctophiformes > Myctophidae > Protomyctophum > Protomyctophum bolini. The sequence continues at coordinate 50,623,038 of NC_137862.1, read as the reverse complement.
CTAACAGCCTCGCACCCAAACAACAGTCTAATGGCCGTGAGCCAAGGTGACAGCTAGACAACACAACACAACACAACACAGCCTCATTCTCTGCCTCTCCGTGGACAGGGATGCCAGGGAAGTGGGTCGCCCGGATGTTCTGATGGGGTCACACAAGCTAAACGGGTGTAAAACGCAGTGTTTCGTATATCCAATGAATCCATTTTGCCCTTAAGACGTTTTCATGTCAAGGACCCGCAAAAAATATATGTAATTGCCGCCGACCCCCATCTGAAAATATGTTGTTTCAGAAGCAAAGATTTGAGTTACAAACACTGCCACATTTTCACAATTTTTCAAAAATATCAGATCTACATAAGCTCGTATAGCGCGACACTCGGTGCCGCGCTATGAGCTTGTAGATCTGCTATTTTTCAATAGCTAAAGTATAACATAATGCTTAACCCATTCTGACCTGGCACCCATTTTGGTGTTAGCATCATGTTATGCTTTAGCTATTGAAAAATAGCAGATCTACAAGCTCATAGCGCGCCACCGAGTGGCGCGCTACGAGCTTGTAGGTCTGCTATTTTTGAAAAATTCGAAGAACGACTGACATTTTTAGAATCTGATCTCAGGTCAGAATGGGTTAATCAGACCAGTGTGTGTCCCGTGGAAACCTCGTATGAATCTGATCTCAGGTCAGAATGGGTTAAATATTCTAGTGCAGTGGTTTTCAACCCTTTTCATGGCAAGGACCATTACTTATTCAGAACTAAAGCCACGGACCCCCCGACTTGAGGAGATTCCGCTTCTCAGACGCAAGACTTACATATTATTCCGTTATCGTTGGGTAGGATTTTGTCAAAAATTCTAATTCCAATAATTCCAACAACAATTCTTCTACATTCACTAATTGCGTAGACGTCTTGTTAAAGGGACACTTCACCCTTTTTGCAAAAAAATATATGTTAATGACACTTTCCTGGGGTTTTTTATGTGTGTAATATGTGGTTTTAGATATTTTAGATTGTAGCAGTGAGCCTGTTGTCTCTGATGTCATGGACACTGGTCTCACTACCTTCCTGGACTACAATTCCCATAATTCTTTGGTGCACTGCTCCTCCTTGTGGATAGGGGGAGAGCTGTTTTACTGAGACAACATGTAGTCCAGGAAGGAAGTGAGCCCAGTGTCCATGACATCAGAGACAACAGGCTCACTGCTACAATCTAAAATATCTAAAACCACATATTACACACATAAAGACCCCCAGGAAAGTGTTCTAAAGCTCCTAAACGTCATTAACATATATTTTTTTGCAAAAAGGGTGAAGTGTCCCTTTAAGTAAATGCAGATGTTTAACAATAATCCAACTCTCGAGAGCGTAAAATGAAACCAAATGGAGCCGTACGCCGTATGGCGCCGTAAGGGTCCATTTGGTTAACACATACTGTACGACTTTCCATCATTTAGCTGGGGGACCGCACCTGGAACCTCCTCACGGACCACATGGTGGTCCCCGGACCACTGGTTGAAAACCACTAAAGTCATCAATGGATGAGATCCTCTGGCCCTGCAGCTGACCACTGAATGGGCCCGGCGGTGGCTCAGCGGTATATAGAGTGGCTGGATGATAACCGCAAGGTTGCCGGTTCGAACCCGGGTCTCCCCCAGAGTTGGTGTCGAAGTGTCCTTGAGCAAAGACACTGAACCCCTGAGTGCTCCCGATGTGCTGGTTGGTGCCTTGCATGGTTTCCGCCGCCATCGGTGTATGAGTGTGTGTGTTTGTGTGTGTGTGTGTGTGTGTGTGTGTGTGTGTGTGTGTGTGTGTGTGTGTGTGTGTGTGTGTGAATGGGTGAATGTAATGCACAATCTATGTAAAGCACCTTGGATAAAAGTGCTATATAAATGCACTATTTACCATTTTACCATTTACTGAATGAACATATAGCAATGTTGTTTATTGTTTGTTTATTATGGATCCCCATTAGTCCTTACTGCAGTGAAGGCTACTCTTCCTGGGGTCCAAACATACAGTACACAAGATATTTGGAATACAGTTGGAAGTCCAGTATTAGATATAGTTAAAACAAAACAAAACAACAACTAAAATGACTGAATGACTTCACATAACTCCACTAAGACTCTGAGGCTGAGTGTCAGTGAGAGAGAGAGAGAGAGAGAGATATAGCGAGTGAGTTGCAGAGAAAGCCAGAGAGAGAGAGAGAGCAATCGACACAGAAAGATAACGTGTGGGGGGGTGAACGTAATAGGCTGCTTCCTAACGAAGCTTGAATAATTTACTAGTACTAATCACACACTATAATTAGCACATTTAATACCCATTAGCTGAGCCTGGGATTTATACACACCAAAACGCACAGCTGACATGCATCTTTACGTGGGGAAGTGATTACACACAGCGCAGCATGAGACATGTGTTAAAAACCGAGTCTGACCTTCTGATGTTAACATAGTTAAATATTAAGCAGGGTATTAGCCTCCGCTCAGCTGACAAAAGAGACAATGGTGAATATTTCATGACCAGAGGGGGGGGGTGGCGGAGAGGGCACGCAGTCTGGGTGAAAAAAGGCTCGGTCTGGATAAAGATGGGCAGGAAGCCGAGAGTTTCTAGTCAGCATTCTTGAACCACGCCGTGAACCCGATATAGCGTCCATATTCTGTGGCCAACGTTCGGCAGGAAATAGGAGATCTAGAAGCTCACAATGTGTCACAACACGACCATAGAGTATTAATTTCAGTGGAAGTTGCTCAGTGGCGTTTTGAAGCACCCGGAAGAACTTCAGACTATCAGACTATCAGGACAGGACAGGACAGGACAGGACAGGACAGGACAGGACAGGACAGGACACAGGACTTTATTAATCCCCCACGGGTGGAATTCGCTGCAACACAGAGTAAGAAGTGTACAAATAACAAATGCACAACAGACAATAAATCCACAACGCAAGTCCATGCACTGCATGGAAAGAAATGTGGAAGTGGAGAGGGGAATAAATTAGAATGGATCACACAATGCGTGCGTGCGTGCGTGCATACAGTATTTGTGCTAAGTGACAGTTGGCTACATTAGCTCCACATCCCAATGGGGTCTGAAAACAATCGATGTGTAACAGCACGGCAATAAAACACACACACACACACACACACACACACACACACAGTTTACCAGCTCCCCCCTCCCCTCCCCTCCCAGGCTTCCACGGCAACCACCCCCTGCAACACACCTGCCACTTACGATACCCCTTATGAGAGGACGGGAAAATGGGGCACAGAGATGAGCTGAAGGATGGTAGAGAGAGACACTGAGAGAGAGAGAGAGAGAGAGAGAGAGAGAGAGAGAGAGAGAGAGAGAGAGAGAGAGAGAGAGAGAGAGAGAGGGAGAGAGCGAGAGCGAGGGAGCGAGGGAGAGAGCGAGAGCGGGAGAGAGAGGGAGAGAGAGGGAGAGGGAGAGAGAGGGAGAGAGAGGGAGAGGGAGAGAGAGGGAGAGGGAGAGGGAGATGCTGAGAGAGGGAGAGAGGGGAGAGAGACAAATCTGGCTAAAGATACTAGACTCGGTTATAGAACCCAATTCCCTCTATGGTTGCGAAGTCTGGGGCCCACTTGCCGATGATCGTAAAAATGGGATAAACACCAAATTGAAACTCTGCATGCAGAATTCTGCAAATCCATTCTCCGCATCCAACGGAAAACACCAAATAACGCATGCAGAGCAGAATTAGGACGATACCCACTAATTATCATATTATTAACACCCAAAGGAAAGTGAACCGGACACGCTCCACAAAAAGGCCCTCACACACACTGAATCCCTGGAAATAAATCCCCTCAGCCAGCTAGTTCTGGGACTAACACAAGCACAACCACCAGACAGAAAACAAACGGGACTACACCAAATCATAAGAAAACAAAAAGAAAGCTATCTCACACACTGGAGAAGATCTACTCAAAACCAGAGCAAAATGGGATGCTATTTATCTCTAAACAGGGAATACACAGTATAGCAGAATACTTGAGCACAGTAACTGACCCAAAACTAAGGAAAACATGAACTCGATATAGACTCAGTGAACACAGTCTTGCGATTGAGAAAGGCCGCCAATGGCAGACCTGGCTCCCAAGAGAAGACAGACTGTGCACCCACTGCACACAAAACGAGGTAGAGACAGAGCTACACTTCCTAAACGTCTGTCCACTGTACCAATACATCAGAGACATATACTTTCCACGCATTACAATCACCCAAAGAAAACATGACTAATGACAAAAAACTCCCATATCTGTTGGGTGAAGTACAACAATGTGCAAACACAGCAGCGAGATTTGTGAGCTGCTGTGACAGGAGAAGGATGTCAAATGGAATACAAGCTCTGCTCCGGTGGTGTTTTGTTTTATTTAAAACACCATTAGTTAAGGCACAACGTTTCGGCCGTGAACGGCCTTCATCAGGTGATCACCAGAATGTCCGGCCTGTTTGTCCGCCCTCAGCCCTCCTCTTCCGGTGGGGATTCTATGTTTTCATTCCCACTAACAACAATGTAGACGTTCTTCTGAATGCCCTTGGGGACAGATTGAGTAGCACAGCTCGGAATCTGTTCTTGAGCGATTAGGCCTGCCAGTGGTGACATCTGGGACAGACTAAATTATTTTGTAAATAATTTACAATATGGGACAGTCCCACATAGTGGGGAGTGGACAGGACACGGAAAGTACTGTATGTCTATCTATCTGCATGTGTTTTAACTATAAATGTACTGTATATTATAGATCCATTGGAACATTATCATACTAACCAGTGACTAAAACTAAGACGAAAAATGTTCATCGACTATACCTTTTTCCGCTGACGAAAACTAAATGAAAACTAAGCTATTATGACTAAAACTAAGCTAAATGTATTGACAATTTCGTCAACAATTAAGCTCGCAACGCGCTGTGAGCTGCCATCACGACGGCATCAAGGCCCGCCAAAAATACAGTGGTTGCTTTCAATGTTGCTGGTCTACGGGAAGTAAAGATTAATGCTGCAGCTCCACTTGCTAGTCTTTAAGTATACTGCGCAGTATTAAATGCTTAAAGTGTACATGAGTCAGACTATACTCCATAAGGCTTAGTGCTCTTCTTCGTTTTCTCCCAGAGAGATGAAGAGAAACGAGGGGGAGGCCAGGGAGAAACTCGGTGTCACGTTTAGTAACGCTCCTCCTCGCCACCCGTCACGTTTCTGCCAAAGCAGTTCCCCTCTTCCACAGCTTAGCGTACAGTACAGTACAGTACACACACTGAGATGTAACACAGCACCACTTTAACATAGCTGTGAACCATGCATTTACATAGATAAACGATAAGTAGTCTGGGAAGAAGCACCAGTTAGTTGTGCAGGGTGGACAGAATGCAGAGTAAGAAATATGATACAAACTCAAGTGAGTGTGCAAATGTTACCAAATGACCCTGTGTAACGGTAGTAGAATTAATTATGCTACTGTAACAATTTATTTATAATTAGTAGTAGTCGTGCACTGAAAAAAATAGCAGATCAAAAAAACGCTCATAACATGATACGCAACTCAGGCCTCTGCTAACTGATATGTTGACACACAAAGCAAAAACTGTTTATGTTATTTTATTTTCCCTTTCATTTCCTTTCAGTGTTAAGATAAGAACATTTTAAAGCTACCTGATTTATGGCAAAATAAATGGTCATGGCAAAACTTAACTTAAATATGAATCACTTCAGCTCTTTTGAATGCATCAACTGCATACACTATTCGGTGATATATATTCTCTGCCTATTCGGGGCCGAAACCGAATAGGCCGAAAATGAATTTTTAGCAAATTTCTGTGGCCGAATATTCGGTGCATCACTAATTTCAAGTCTTGTGAAATCTGGTCATTTAATCCCCCCCCCCCCCCCCCCCCCCCCCCCGAAAAAAAAAACGTCCCAGTAGCCAGCAAAGAGACGACACCCTTGAAATACCCCCAAACTTTCACCCTAGCATGCGGTGTTTGTGGGGGACTCGATGGTGGAGAGAGGGAATTAAACCCCCCGAGAGGAAACTGATTAGCGTATATGCAAGATACAAACTAAGCTAATTGGATTCATCACGTAGAGCGCAGGAAGATTGTGCATGTTTGTTGAGCTGATTATGTACATGCATTATGCATCACTGTATAGTGGCAGGACACTAGTCTGTGTTCAGTCTGAGTGTCATTCCTGCATCCTTACCCTGTGGCATTTAAACCAATAAGACAATCTTATGTAAATGAGGCCACAGTGAAGGAGGAGTAGACGAGCAGATTTTCACCTCCCATCCATTATGAAACTTTATTGCTACAGTAACTAACGCTAGTGCTACAGTGTACTGCTACTATTACAACGACTGCTTATAATGTACATTCATCATACAACAATATACTACTCTACTACTACCATTAAAGGGACACTTCACCCTTTTTGCAAAAAAATATATGTAAATGACGTTTAGGAGCTTTAGAACACTTTCCTGGGGGTCTTTATGTGTGTAATATGTGGTTTTAGATATTTTAGATTGTAGCAGTGAGCCTGTTGTCTCTGATGTCATGGACACTGGGCTCACTTCCTTCCTGGACTACATGTTGTCTCAGTAAGACAGCTCTCCCCCCTATCCACAAGGAGGAGCAGTGCACCAAAGAATTATGGGAATTGTAGTCCAGGAAGGTAGTGAGACCAGTGTCCATGACATCAGAGACAACAGGCTCACTGCTACAATCTAAAATATCTAAAACCACATATTACACACATAAATACCCCCAGGAAAGTGATCTAAAGCTTCTAAACGTCATTAACATATTTTTTTTGCAAAAAGGGTGAAGTGTCCCTTTAATGATGTGTAGCCTGCAGACTTGTTCAGGCAGTATACACACTATACACTGGTATACTACAGTCTCGTTTTCGTCGACTAATACTAATACGACATTTTTTCACTGACAAAAACGACATAATAACTAAATAAACACTAAGCCATGATGACTAAAACTATGACTAAATATACTGACAATTTCGTCAACAAATAAAAACTGGACTAAAATGTTAGGAAGGGACAAGTGGACAAGAGATCCAGTATGAGTCATTTTACACTTGTTTGCATGCTGAAAATAGCAGATCTACAAGCTCACAACTCACACACATCTCACACACACGCGTGCACGCACACACAGTACACATTACTGCACTGTCGCTCTGCTCACACCGACACACTAGAGGAATATAAGAGGAATATAAAGACAACATACCTGTTATGGTACAGTAGTATATAGGGGTCCACAGCAGTGACCAAGAGAAAAACAAAGGAAGAAGGAAAGTGTTAGTTGTGAGCAGATATACAGATGCATGCAATACAATAGTTTGGTACATTGTTGCATTGTGACATTTATACTAAATATAAAAATGTTGTCCATTTTTATATAGAGTCGATAATGGGCTTTAAATGGTGGGATTGTTCCAGAGAGTTCCTGCTTTTTGTGTTTCTTTTCTTTTTTAAGTGGTATTGTGTAATAAAGCAGAGACACCATAGAATGAATCTCATAGCAAACAAATGACATGTCTGTCATTATACTTCAACTCACAATGGGATTCAAACACATCTGACACAAGTAACCACTGCATCTCATTTCTATTGTCGAGATGCAGTATAGGAATACACACACATCTTATTATAGACACCATTAGCTCATACTTTTGACCCATAGGCCACAGCACAGCACAACACAACCGTTTCCCCCCCATAAAATATACATATCTATCCACAGTAAAAATCCTCACTGTCAATCTAACTCAGGATATGTACAAATGAAACCAAAGAGTCAGATCCATTTGGTTTACATGTATACACACTCAGGAGGATTTGGACTGCGTAGTAGTGGCTAAGTAGGCCATGATGGGAGTGTGTGGGAGGACAGAACACGGAGAAAGAAATACAACAGGGTCATTCTTTAGCTCGTCTTTCCTCTGGTAGGAAGTGAAAGGCCTTGTATGAGGCCAACATCTCTCTCTCTCTCTCTTCCCATCCATCCATCAAGTTTACGGCCTGTTTCCATGTGGTTAAATGTGCCAGGGGCTGAGATGTACTGCCAATAGGGTCGCCCACCCATCTCACCCCCACCCAGCTTACTCACAGCTTCCATTCAATAGGTAATGTGGTGCTTGTATGTTGATGTAAAGTCAATGAAACCACTCTTTAGTATGCCATTCAACATAATGTAAAGAGTTCCGCGCGTCTGTTTATTTAACAGACCGTATACTGCAAAATATATTTCACATTTCGTATTCCGTTAGCCTATGCTTTTTTATATTAAAATTAAACAAATACAAACGTTTATATGAAAGCATATTTAAAATGTATAGAGCGCCGCAGTCCCACCCCCTTTCAGAACGACGAGTGGCCCAGGAAATGAATCCCAATGCATTTTTGGCTTTTCTTAAAGTAATATTTAAAGACGATTACGCCGCGGACAAAGCCAACTCGGATCGTGACAAATCATGACAATGAACACAATATGTTGGGCCGATCAAATCATTAGAAAGAAGAAAATAAAGGCAGGAGACAACACTATTTTTTTTCTTCTTATAAATTATTTTATCGGCCCAAAACATTGTGTTCATTGTCATGATTTGTCACGATCCGAGTTGGCTTTGTCCGCGGCGTAACCGTCTTTAAAAAAAGCCTATGGGAAAAATGCATTGGGATTCATTTCCTGGGCCACTCGTCGTTCTGAAAGGGGGAGGGACTGAATCCGAATCAGAATCAAACTTTATTAATTAAATAACAATATAACAAATAATAATTCAATAACGCAATTAACCCATTCTGGGCAGGAACCCCTTTTGGTGTTTTAAGCATTATGTTGTACAGGTCTGCTGTTCGAAAAATCGTGAAAATGTGGCACAAATGTTTGAATATATTCTTTCAGAGCGAACGTTTTTAACTCAAATCTTTGCTTCTGGGGAGTCCCTGGATGGAACAACATATTTTCAGATGGGGGCTCGGCGGGCAAGTACATATATTTTTGGGGGTCCTTGACATGAAAATGTTTGAGACCGACTGACACAGAAACATTGGGTTTTTCAGAAAACTGTCATGATTTAGAAGAAGGCATTTGTAGAATCGTCCTCAGGTCAAAATGGGTTAAAATGTAGTTCTGGGACTTATTAACGTATTCATTTTAAATAATTAATTAAATAACACAATTAAAAGTTTCAAGCTTACTGATCATTTACTGCTGCATCAACCAACAGACAACAATATGGGAGAAGAAGGCGATCAGACTGCTTTGCTTGGCCCTAGTGGATGGGAACTTTAGATTTACAAAGGCACTCATTGATTCACTCACCAAAAATCTTAAAGTTTTTAATTGAAAAAATGCTTCTCGGGTTCAAACATTGATATGTACTTAAACGAAGCGATTCATTTTGATTAATTGATTAATTACAAAGCCTCTGATTAATTAGATAATCTTTTTACACGATACATTTTCACCAAATACTTAATTTATTTGGTGCAAAGACTGACAGTGAATGCTGACTCTTTCAGATGTGGCACAGGAGTGTGGAACATCACATGAAAATAGTGGCAACAACATCCTTCCGCAAAGAAGCCCGGTGGAGACATATGAAAACCTAACGGCAACAATAAAAACTATAGACCAAGTGTAAAATACACACGTTGGTTTAATGAGAGGAAATCAAGCTCTTCTAAAGCCTAATTTCCTCCCTTTTAGCCTTCGACAGATTTTTATTAACCTTGCAAATTTAATTCTATGAAAACGTCATGAAATGACACAGTTTGAGCGCAAAAGACCCACGTTGAAATGTTCAACACCAATAAAAGGAGAGCGATAAACTCATGAACTTTGAGCCAACTGCAGAAGAACAAGTTTGTAATTTAGGTGAAGCCTTGTTGGCAAGGATGTTTCTTCCTAGCGGGGTGTTAGCTACCACACGCAGACTGAACTGGCTGCTTAAGTGACAGCCCGCCCGGCCGGCGGCCACATCAAAGCACAGTGCACTTCTTGTTTATTATTACCAACAGCAATGAATAAAATGACTAAAATCGCTAAATCTGTTTGCATGTGAATTAGCATCAAGTAAATTCTGTGTATATGTGTTTGAGAGAGAGAGAGAGAGACCGTGAGAAACGTACAAAGTGAGTGAGTGAATAAGTGAGTGGCTGTGAGACACACACACACACACACACACACACACACACACACACACACACACACACACACACACACACACACACACACACACACACACACACACACCTTTAAGCGTTCTTTACCTCAGCATCAAGGCTATTCAAGCCAGCAACTGGTCTAATTGGTCAAAGTCTTTTGCAATGTGGAGGCAGGGCAGCAAGAGGAAATCCCTGTGAAAACACTAAAAGGGACTATGGGTGCCACACTATAGCCTACAGCACAATACGGATCAATTTGGCTTTTGGTCAATCTGACTGCTATAGGCACCCAATCCCATGTTAGACTGAATGTGCCTCCCTGTTCTCATGGTTTGAGAGAGGTCTCCTTAGCACTGCTGCACGAGCTGCACTGCTGCACCAGAGCCATGTAATAGAAGAGTTGTGACGTTGAGGGGGCAGAAACCGAGCGCTCGAGCGCTGTTCCTGTAGCCTGAACCGAGACGAGCTGGAGTTGGAAATACATTGTTTTCAACGAGGGCGGCGGAAATAAGAGCTATTTTAAGCACGTGTGCAACATGACAACTGTTTTAAAGTATTGTACAGTGACAACTAAAGTCTCTGTAATGTTTATGTCGTACTATTACTACAAAACAATTTAAAATAAAGGGATTTTAAGATCATTAAAGCTGGGCTGTTGCCCTGAGTCCAATGCATTTCTGCCTACTTCTGGTCCAGGACTTGGCCCAGTTAGTTGTCCCCACGCTCAATGCGTAGTCTATGTAGGAGAGCCGCCATTGGACTGCAGGCCCCATGAAGTGAACGCAGTTTGCGTAACTCACGAGCTGCACTGCTGCACGAGCTGCTCTCTCTGACTGTTGAAGTGGGTGGCAGAGTGAGTGTCCTCATCCAGCCACAGCATTTCATTGCTGCGTTGACTACAAAGTCATGCTACCAACAACAAGTCGCCTGGAGGAGAAGCACTATTTTCTTATAGAAACTAATCATCATGTCACAAAGAAAACGAACACCAACATCCTGCGCTTGCCATCGCAATACACTGCAGAAACTTTGGAAGGCAGTCATAGCCAGTTGAAATGGGAAAATACATTTTCAAAGAATGTCAAGTTGAGTAGAATAACCGTCCCACAATTGAATAGGTTCAGATTTAACCTCTGCAAGAGTTTCTTGTAAAAATGTCCGTAAGCATGACGCTGAACAATTACCTGCTCATTCAATGGAAATTGGCACCTGCTGAATGGCTACCATTTGAACCGAAACTTTGTCTACTTCTTTTGTACATCAGCTGAATACAATAGATCAATGTGGAACAAGGCTACGACATTACACTGCAGATGGTAATCTGCTTGTGATGTCCACTTGTCTTCTCTATAATGTCAAACCTATCCCATGTCACTAAAAGGCAACATTCTACTTTAAATACTGTAAATCAGTTTAGCCGTGCTTTCTAATCAAGACTCATGTGCGACCATCTGTTGATTACTGTACGCAGTCGTTGCACAGGGCAAGTCATTCATCCAAATGAAAACAATAGCAATCCCAGTCTCTCCTTTCAACTATCCAGCTGTGTTTTCTCTGCACAGATGCCTCTCTCTAAACCCAACACAACTCCACTTCATCTGCCCAAGGAAAGCCTGTCATCAGATTAGCACAGAAAATGATCAAAAAACTTTTTTTTTAAGGCACATGCAGGGCACATGCAGGCACAACTACAGTATATTCATGTCCAATGCAAAATACTAATAGCTTCTATTATCACTCTGTAAACAATAATGCTTATTTAATAATCTCAATGTTTTAAAAAGCTACAAGCTACAAGCTACAAGCTCATAGCGCGCCACCGAGTGGCGCGCTACGAGCTTGTAGGTCTGCTATTTTTGAAAAATCGGTCAGAATGGGTTCATCAGACCAGTGGGTGTCCAGTGGAAACCTTCGTATGAATCTGATCTCAGGTCAGAATGGGTTAAGGGAATGGGAAGGACAGGCCTCTTATACAGAATACTGTGTTTGTAAGGCAGCCTGCCTGTACCCGCCTGTCTGTTTCTGTGTTTCCCTGCCCCGCACCAATCTTCACCTGCCATTATCTCTCACCAACTCCAATCCATTTTTCAGTACATGTCAGCCAATGCCATCCTATAGGGAGTGTGGGGGATGGAGGGATGACATCACAGGGCGGCGGTGGTTCAGGGGTAGAGTGGCCGGATTGGTAAGTTTAACCTTGCGTGCTTTCCGCCGCCATCGGTGTATGAATGTGTGTGTGTGTGTGTGTGAATGGGTGAATGTAATGCACGGTAACAAGACTACTCGCCCCGTTTCTGTTTTCCTCCCAGAACTTTCCCCAGTGAGGGGTGGGAGAGGCTGGACAGCAGACGGCTGGACTTTGAATTTAAATAAACTATAAACTTTCATGACAGCAGAACAGCCTAAGTACAAATATAATTTATGAAAAGCTACAGTGAAGTCTGTTCACAGAAGTTGTTGTAGGATATGTGGGGATTATCTGACGACGTACCATTTGAGTGGGCAAAACCTTACATAATACTAAATAATACTAAATTGTTTATAGGTTAAATATAAGTCAAATAATATAGCCTTTCCACAGGAGTATCTTTTTATATTTTTCCAAAAAGAATACAAACAGCCAATATAGCATATTACAAAGTTATCCCCCTCACTGGGGAAAATTCCGGGAGGAAAAACAGCCAAGCACCGGGGCGAGTATAGTCCAGTATTCTAATGCACAATCTATGTAAAGTGCCTTGGATCTCCTCTAGCCCATTCTGACCGGGATCCCATTTTGGTGTCAGCATCATGTTATGCTTTAGCTATTGAAAAATAGCAGATCTACAAGCTCGTAGCGCGCCACCGAGTGGCGCGCTACGAGCTTGTAGGTCTGATATTTTTGAAAAATCGAAGAACGACTGACAGTTTTAGAATCTGATCTCGGGTCAGAATGGGTTCATCAGACCAGTGTGTGTCCAGTGGAAACCTCGTATAGAATCTGATCTCAGGTCAGAATGGGCTAGACTGGGCTACGGCAACGCCCTCTTCATTGGGATTCCTGGCAAATATGTACAGAGTACATATGCTGCAGTACATTCAGAACAGCGCTGCCAGGGTCCTAATGAGAGTCCCCAAACATGACCACATAACAGCCCTCCTCTTCACACTGCACCGGCTCCCCGCTACAGACAAGGACTGTCTAAAGAGGACGAGACGCGAAGACTGTACGGGCGACGCCATGTTGCTCCATGTTAAAACTTCCTGGTCTCATCTGCACATGTTTCTTTCTGCAAAAACAAATTATTTTCTTTCTGCAAACAAATTCCTATACTCCAGGTTCCTGACACCAATCTGCTGCGCACCATGGGGGACCGGGGCCTTTTGCTCGGCGGCAGCACCGCGCCTGTGGAACAGCCTCCCTGTGGACTTGAGAGAGCCGCAAGACTATTGACTCTTTTAAAACAGGCCTGAAAACGTTCCTGTTTTTTGTCGTTTTTTGCACTCGATTTATTTTTATTTTTGATAACCCTGTTTTAACCTTCTGTGATTGATTTAATTGATTATATGTTTTAACGTATGTGGCACTCTGAGATACCCTGCTGTGAATGAAAAGTGCAATACAAATAAAATTCATTATTATTATTATTATTATTAATATTAATATAAAGGTGCTATATAAAGCATATCGCGTGCATCGAATTTTTTTAATGAATTAATAAGTAGATTAATGAATTCACATCAAATTTGCAGTGATGTAACTAGGTTTAACAGGGTGCCTCGGTTCATTGCATGCAAAAAGAGAGGCAGCAGACATTCTGGAGAGAAGGCCGCAATTCACACATTCACGTTGATGTCGCACGGGAATGTCCGGCATTATAAGTGCTGAATTAGTTTAGAAAGTAGCAGGATAAAGTTGTACGCGTCCCGTCCTTTCACTTTCACTAGACATGTTTGGCTAGGGGCTAAAGATTTTAATTAAGGGACCACCCCCAGGCAAAATAGGTCTCCGAAGACCACTAACACTCAAATATGCAAAAGTACGGCATGTAAGAACTGTGTTTGCAATTTACTGTTACAAACGATACAGAGACACCTCCCTGACAATAACGCCAGAGACAGCTTGTTTATTTTTGGACCACAACGCTTATAGTAGACGATATTAAGATCACCCCGTGTTATTCTCCATGGATAAATTACTTCCGCGCGAACGTGAACCAGGGGAATCAAAGGGATGAGCGAGTGACGTCAGGACGTCGGTGCTCTATAGTCGTCACTGTTTGGATTCTGACAACAAAGTCAACGACAACGTCTCCCGACGAGGTGTGCTTGTTGAGCGAACTCGTTGAACTCCTACTTGCCTTGGCCGCTCTGCTTCCGCTATAACAAACTCAAAGCCTGCGTCATGTTGCATCTGCTGATTAACCCATTTAGACCTGGGAAAGATTATTTATTTTTTTAATCATGACAGTTTTCTGAAAAACCTCATGTTTCTGTGGTCAGTGGTTCTCAATATTTCATGTCAAGGACCCCAAAAATGATATGTATAGCAGATCTACAAGCTCATAGCGCACCACCGAGTGGCGCGCTACGAGCTTGTAAGTCTGCTATTTTTGAAAAAAAAAAATTTGAAACTGATCTCAGGTCAGAATGGAAAACTGTCAGGATGTAGAAGACATTTTTAGAAACTGATCTCAGGTCAGAATGGGTTAATGTGTAAAGGAAGTCTCTTTAGCTGTCCCAGTATCTGATGATGTATGTCCCTGGTTAAGTCTTCTCCCCACAGCTGAATTACTGAGCAGCGTGCAGCAGCGAGTGTGACAGATGAAAGGACCAGGCGCACACTCTGTCTTCACTGCACACAGCAGTCACACAGACTTAGCACTGATGACTGTCACAAGAGGCTGAGAGAGAGAGAGAGAGAGATGAGGAGATCCCAAAAAAGAAGGAGGGCATGGACAGAGAGAGAGAGAGAGAGAGAGAGAGAGAGAGAGAGAAGCAGGCTGGGAGAAATGAGGGAGAAAACAGGGGAAAATACAGATGACCTCGCTAAGACATCCTACTGTACAACAATGAAATGATCCTCTTAGACAGCAGGGATACAGAGGGGAGGAGAGAGAGCTATTGGTGTGCTGGCAGTGGTTGCCAATCAAATTGGAGGACTATGCGTGTGTGCGTGTGTGTGTGTGTGTGTGTGTGTGTGTGGGCGGGGGGGGGATCTAGGCACTTTAAACAAGCCCTGGGCAGTGGGCACCATGCACCCTTCACCATGTCATGTCACATCATATCAGGCTCATGTGCAACACACACACACACACACACACACACACACACACGCACACACACACACGCACACACACACACGCACACACACACACACGGTTTTGTGATAGAATGTGAGTGAGTGTGGATGATTTGAACTTTTCCCTCAGAGCAGCATGAGGGTACATCGTAAACAGCCGCCATGCATACCCTGTGTCTCTCTCTCGGTGTTCCTCTCTCTCCCTATAGCCTGTTCTCTGCTTCAGTGTCACATGTGACCCAGTTGAGCTCTCTCTCCCCCTCTCTCTCTTTGTCGCTCAATCTATAGTAGCCAGCAGTCCGCAGGCAGACAGGGCTGAATCTTTACTGAGATAGAACAGTGGCACATGCATTTTCCATGCTGGTGACTGACAGACAGCCTGCCTGCGCCAAGAGAAGTGAGAGAACGGAGACAGGACAGCAGAGAAAGGGACAGAGAGAGTGGAAGATTGAGGGTGATGGAGAGAAGTGAAAAAAAAGACAGCAGAGGGGCGGAAGACGGATAACGACAGAAACGGAGAGAGTCAATGGGACAGGGAGGAGGATGGAGGGAGATAGAGTGACCTAGAGAGTGGAGAGAGAGAGAGAGAGAAGGCAAAGTGAGGAATTATAGAAAACAAAGGGATGTGTCAGTATAAAGTACACTCCCCACATGGGAAAGATTCACTGCACCAATTAGACACCCAAACATTCCAAACAGATGACAGGTAAATATGACGGCTCCTTACAGCAAACTTCCCCCTAGGCAATAGTGAATTGATACTTTCTTTTAAACATGTGTATTCTTCTTATAAACACAGCGATGGCTTTAGTGAAACCTGCCTATACTGTATTACAAAGGCAAAAACTGATATGGGATTATCTCCTCGCTAACGTTAACGTTACAACGTGGATGTGAAGGTGAGGGCAACAATGACCTCAAACGTTTTCAGTCCACGTAGTACTTTGGCTCTACTTCCTGTATAGGAAAGTGTCCGCTGTTATCTCAACTAGATAACTATTATGTCGAGTAGAAAACAGAGACTGCATGGGAGAAAACGTTTTGTGGGCTACTTTCGGGCCAAAATGGAACCATTTGGTCGAATAAACAAGAACCAAAGAACCTTTTTTTGGTGCGGTAATCAGATTGTGTAGGATTCAAAAACTGGTCCGGAATCCGAAGTGGACTACTGATTCATGTCTCTCTCTCTCTCTCTGGTGCAGCCGGAATGGATTTATTTGGTCAATAACATTTTCTTTTATGAATTCTATGTCTCGGGGGGACAATAATAGATAGTGTTGGTGTGCATTCAGCCTATGGGAGTGGAGAGAGAGAGAGAGAGAGAGAGAGAGAGAGAGAGAGAGAGAGAGAGAGAGAGAGACGGGGGGGGGGTAGCTGTGGTGTAGCATAGTTGTTCTCCATTTCTCTTCTGGATTAACTGGTTTCATTGCAGGATTTCTCTTGCAAAAACATGCCTGTGATTGGCAGTGTGATTGTTTGATACATCTGCTTGGTACTGAAGCATTAAAATTATTCCTGACATTACAAGAAACTCCCATTCCATTATACTGGGGAGCGGGGACTGTATCCCAGCCCTATACACTATACTGTCATTCACCCTCAACCAATTATTTTTATTTGAACTGTTTTAGTATATTTTCTTTTTGTGTTTCTCTGTGTCTTTTCTTTCTTTTCTTGAGACAGACAGTAGGAAAGCGGAGAGGGAGACAGACACTCAAAACGCCAGGACGACGCTCCACACGTCCCAAACTCTTCTCCCTTCTGGCTCCAAAACTATGGAATGCACTTCTCTCAGCCTCACTCCCAATCTTCCGCCGTAGTCTGAAAACCCACCTTTTCAGACTCCATCATGGCCCATAGCACTTACCCTACCCCCTTAGATAGCACTTTTTGTAGACTATAGCATTTTATACAGACTTATAGCATGTAATGTAGACAGCACTCAAATTGCATTGTAAGTAGTCATAGCACTTCATAGTACGTATGGGTTCAGAGTAAAAGCGGCCATGTCTTTCCGGCACCCCAGAGCTTCTATTTTGAAGGAATCCCGGCACTGATTGTGTTAAATTTAGAAGGCATTTGTAGAATGGTCCAAGTAAAGGGACTTGGACCATAGACTTTCCTCTGGTTCTCGTTGGGTGACTCACCACCCCCATACAGGTCGCGGCTCTTAACACCAGTGAGACTGGAAAATCAGGAGATGCTTGGACCACAAACGGCCATCTTTCTATTCAACGAACGAGGACAGGAAACTGTCTCCTTCTCATCCAAATGAACTCAAAATATACAATGAAATCATCTCGCCACCATCTTTCCTTCGTCGCCGTATTCAACTGGGAAATTGTGTTTGGCAGACCCCCCAAAAGGCCACAGCATGTCCCATGTCAGCGTCAGTGTGGTTCACTATTACTCCAAGCCTCAGTTGTATACCTAGTTGTGTGTGGGTGTTTTGCGCACCGAAAATAGCTTCCAAATCTTCTATTATCGGTGCCCGACACGACACCAGCATGCCACTGATAAATACTGCTTTAGAGTTACGAAGGAGAAAGGTATGGCTCACCAGAATCCATTCATAGCAGTTTCACCGTCTTTACATAATATCTGCTGTATGCAAAAATATATTTAATGACACTTTATAGATCCAGCAAATCTGCAACGATCACAGACTGTATGAGAGCATGACAATCACAATCTTTACCCTATCTTTGATATTCTTCTTACAACAGAAAATCTATTTCAATATTGCGGGTTGTGCCGATGCTTTTCTCAGTTACATTATTTCTGTCATATGATATGTGGTCAAATATAGTATAAATTTGCCTAATATTACGTTCTAGATTGCATTGCTCCATTGCAAACAATGTCAACAACTCGGAATTACAGCTGCGGATGTTTCATACATGTGAAATATGTGACCCCTCCTAACCCATTCTGAACGGGAACCCGTTTTGGTGTTGGCATCATGTTGTGCTTTAGCTATTGAAAAATAGCAGATCTACAAGCTCGTAGCGCGCCACCGAGTGGCGCGCTACGAGCTTGTAGGTCTGCTATTTTTTGAAAAATCGAAGAACGACTGACATTTTTTTAATCTGATCTCAGGTCAGAATGGGTTCATCAGACCAGTGTGTGTCCAGTGGAAACCTCGAATGAATCTGATCTCAGGTCAGAATGGGCTAAAGGAGAGATAAGGGACCGTGGATTCACTGCGGTGTTGATTTTGTCGACTAAAACTAAGACGAAAACTGGTCGTCGACCACCTTTTTCCACTGATGAAAACTAAATGGAAACTAAATAAAAACTAAGCTATGATGACTAAAACTAAGACTAAATACATTGACAATTTCGTCAACAAATAAAAAGTAGACTAAAATGTTAGGAAGGTACAAGAGATCCATTATAAGTAATTACATTTTACAATTAGTTGCATGCTGATTTACAAGCTAGCTGATCTACAAGCTCACAATGCGTTGCACTGTGGCGTGTTGTGAGCCTGTAGATCGTCTATTTTCAGCAAGTGTAAACAAGAGTGTAAAACACATTTTAGTCGACTAAATCAACTGTAGATTTAGTCGACTTAAAATCTTGTGATATTTTGTCAACTAAAACTAGAATAAAACTAAAACATTCCATGTGACTAAAATGTGACTAAAACTAAATGAAAACTATTCAAGAGACTACGACTAAAACTAAAATCTAAATTTGCTGCCAAAAACAACACTGATTCACTGATGCTTCATAACCGGGGAGGAAGCGTCAGTGAAAATCCACGATATGAGTCTGGCCAAGCCAGGCAAGGATAAGGGGGAGATTTCAGATATTTACTAACATACTACAGAATGTTTAGACGACAAAATCACTTGAATTGTCTTATTAGGCTATACCGGTATATGGAAATGTCTTAAAAAAGTTATGAAAGGGCAACTGTGCAGGTATAGCACAGTCACAGTATGGACATGACTTCACGAGTGGAATAAGTTGCTAGTTGTTGGTACCCTATTGGACTGTAAATGTCTAGCATTCAAAAGGAGCTATTTGCAATGTCCCGGAAGGCCGTCTATGGTTAAATATTAAATTAACTGTCGCCTTCATTGATGATATAAATGTCACTGTTTAACGCATTTTGGGGCGGGAACCCCTTTTGGTGTTTTAAAGCATTATGTTATACTTTAGCTATTGAAAAATAGCAGATCTACAAGCTCATATAGCGCGGCACCGAGTGCCACGCATACGAGCTTGTAGGTCTGCTATTTTTGAAAAAATTGTGACAATGTGCCTCAAATCTTTGAATTATATTATTACAGAGTGAACATTTTAACTCAAATCTTTGCTTCTGGGGGAGTTCCCTGGAACTACATATTTGCAGATGGGGAGGGGGGGGGGGGGGGGGGCATATTACATATCATTTTTGGGGTCCTTGACATGAAATATTGAGCACCACTGATACAGAAACATATGGTTTTTCAGAATTTCTTTTTTTAATTTCGACGTCAGACCTAAATGGGTTAAGTGGTGCAGTCAAGCAGCAGCGAGGTAAATTCCAATTTTGACATCGCAGCCTTGAGGAATGGGAAATGTTGGGGGCAAGAATCTCCATCTTTAACACAATGATTAAGTAACAATTACAATTACACAATTACAAAAGTAACAAACAACATAACATTTGGATGAAACTCTGCTGTTACATGTGCTAATACTACGTATACTTCATATAGCATAAGGCTTTGTTCAAACACAGCAGATATTCTGGAGTCGTTCCTTACACAGCCCGCAGGGGAGGTGACCCCTTTCCGTGGAAATACAGGTTGATAGGGCATAACCTCAATTCAGCCCAAGCGACTGGTGATTATCCCATTCTGACCGGGCACCCATTTTGGTGTTAGCATCATGTTATGCTTTACCTATTGAAAAATAGCAGATCTACAAGCTCATATCGCGCCACCGAGTGGCGCGATACGAGCTTGTAGGTCTGCTATTTTTGAAAAATTCGAAGAACGACTGACATTTTTAGAATCTGATCTCAGGTCAGAATGGGTTAATCAGACCAGTGTGTGTCCAGTGGAAACCTCGTATGAATCTGATCTCAGGTCAGAATGGGTTATAGGGAGAACCATAACCGGTATATATTGGGCCGTTAAGCATGTGCCGCGTCATCACAATCCCGCTCTGTGAGACCCCTGGGAGACTGGGGAGAGAGAGTGGTCCTCACAAACTGCAGGTAAGCCCCAGGTTATTTGTCCGACCTGGAGAAGGCTTTTTTTGCCTCCGCAATCAGCTGTGAAACCCCCAGGCTAAAAGGTCACAGCACCACCATGACCTCTGCTATACGTATACTGCTGACCTCTGGGGCTCTGGAAATTGAGACGGAAGAATGGATCTTTTTCTGTGCAGTTCCTGTTAGTGGCCCAGCAGATGTCGCTATTTCCCCCTCGTGCTGGATGCAGTAAAGGGCGGACGTTACACTTTTTCAATTATCATGATATGCGTTTAGTAAATTGTGGTCCCATTAATGAAATTAATGAGAAGATAGGGTTAGGGTAGGGCTACTCGTTCTACCGAGTGAAGACGCACCCTCGCTGCGGTTCAGCCAATAGCAGTCATTTCTGGTTGATTTTGGGGGACCTGACGTTCCAGGATGGTGGATTTGAATTACAACTAGAAAAAGTACCCCTCGGGGCACAGGTCTCCACCAGGGCAGGTCAGGTTGTGGCCTCCTGGTGGCGCTATAATAGGCCAGTGTGAAAAGGGTGCCATTTCTTCTCATGCCTTGGATGGCAATTGGATGATTTGAGGCATTTTGTTCCAAAAAAATGGTTTTGCAAAAATCCACCTGTTGGTGGCATTATAACAGGGCCAAAGTGAAAAGGGTGGGATATATTCCAAATCTCACGCAGCGTTCATGATTTGAGTTTTTTTGTTCAAAACGGGCCAAGTCAGTAAAGCCAATGTTAGCCAATCAGGATGGAATATGAAATATCGGACAGATCTGCTGTGTTGAGCACATGACTATATAGATACTGTGTAACGATTTGCAGGATTTCTGGACAAAATATGGAGGCGTAATATCAAAAATGTGTTTTACAAAAGTCTGCCTCCTGGTGGCGCTATAACAGGCCGTTCTGGAAAATTTGGGGCAGAGGTTCATCGTTGAGGGGAGTGTGTGTGTGCAAAGTTTGGCATCGACCGGATTAACGGTGCCGTAGATTAGCTGTACACAGACAGACAGACACACACACACACACACACACACACACGGACGCAAAACATACTCTCTCCCCTTGCCTTCGGCCCATGGTGGAGACAATTACAACAATATTGGTTACCTACCACGTTTGTTGCACCACATAACTCCTGCCAAGGATAATATGAATACAGCCATTTCACTGAATTACTATACTTCCCGTTTCATCATGCATCTCGCTCATAGAGCAAAGAAGCTCATCATCTTTTATCTGTTGTAAGTATATTTCATAGAAAAATCTGTTTCCATCTATTGTTCATATACTGGCGGAAAGCACTGTTTGAAGTGCAGCTCCAAAGAGTATGGGGGGATATTGCCATTGATTCTCTGTTAAAGGGACACTTCACCCTTTTTGCAAAAAAATATATGTTAATGACGTTTAGAAGCTTTAGAACACTTTCCTGGGGGTCTTTATGTGTGTAATATGTGGTTTTAGATATTTTAGATTGTAGCAGTGAGCCCGGTGTCTCTGATGTCATGGACACTGGGCTCACTTCCTTCCTGGACTACATGTTGTCTCAGTAAGACAGCTCTCCCCCCTATCCACAAGGAGCAGTGCACCAAAGAAATATGGGAATTGTAGTCCAGGAAGGTAGTGAGACCAGTGTCCATGACATCAGAGACAACAGGCTCACTGCTACAATCTAAAATATCTAAAACCACATATTACACACATAAATACCCCCAGGAAAGTGATCTAAAGCTTCTAAACGTCATTAACATATATCTTTTTGCAAAAAGGGTGAAGTGTCCCTTTAAGAGTATACAGTAGTAGATCCTCCTCCAATGTGTGATATTATCATGCAGTGTATAGTGACATATTCTGCAATATCCAGCAAGACTGTGTGTGTGTGTGTGTGTGTGTGTGTGTGTGTGTGTGTGTGTGTGTGTGCGCGCGCGTGCGCGTGCAGTGTCTCCTTAGCTGGCATATCTCCTTACCTCTGCTGCTTTGACAGCAGCTGAGATCATCACATTAGAGGCAGGAAAAATGCACACAGGGATGCTAACTAAGAGCTTTCATGTCTCCCTTTTAAGCTGGGATTTCAGCCGACTGCGGAACGGCTCCGGAAAAATCACACAGTTATACCGCTGAGCACGCCCCAGTGGCCCTTCCACATGTATTTAACCCATTCTGACCTGAGATCAGATCCATACGAGGTTTCCACTGGACACACACTGGTGGTCTGATTAACCCATTCTGACCTGAGATCAGATTCTAAAAATGTCAGTCGTTCTTCGATTTTTCAAAAATAGCAGACCTACAAGCTCGTAGCGCGCCACTCGGTGGCGCGCTATGAGCTTGTAGATCTGCTATTTTTTAATAGCTAAAGCATAACATGATGCTAACACCAAAATGGGTTCCCGGTCAGAATGGGTTAAAAATGTCCCCGCACGCCACAAGACTTGGAAAAGCAACTCCTCAGCCCTACCACAAACCCACGGTTACAGTAAACTTCAGATTAATAACAAAAAGGTCAAATGTATTTATTTGTTAGGGTTAAAAGTTCCTTTACTTTTACGTCATGTATGACTCATTATATAACACAATAGCATAGGATAGCATAGTGTTGTCATGACAGTTTAACAGACCTCTGATCTCACATTGCCCTGCTGAACCTGCCTTAAATTCAACTCGTATAAACCGATGATGTAAAAATGATGTATTCTTGCCATCTGCATATTTCAACTTTTCATGTTTCTTCCCATAAATGGTGTGATGGAGTAGTAGGACGTAAGCACGTGGAAGGAAAACATTATTCCACCCAGTTCCTTTCCCCTCCATCAGGGGGCAGTATAGTGACCAGGATTACTGCATGTTTTTAGTGAGGGTATACCTACCCTAGGGGACACACAGAGAACATGCAAACTCCACACAGAAATGCCCTTTCGCCCAAATCCCATGCACCTAGGCATATGGGCACTGATGCAACGGAGGAGAGAACACGCCCCCCGGGTGGGAATCAAACCCAGCACCTTCTAGCTGTGAGGCCGCTATAGACAGACAGCACCCCGTAATCAGACAGGTCCAATTGAAAAAAACGACAGGGAATTTGATCAGATCGAAGCAACCACAATCGAATCTGAGGAAGATATGTAATACAGATGTCACAGATTCACTCAAGGCTGTCAGGGGAAATGGATACAACATGAGAGGCATGACTCAATTATAATGCAATCAGAATCTCACCTCTTGCTCCTACTCCCGAGATCTCAATCTTCAACGCGGGGGAATAAATGTGGAATAAATAACTATAGTCTAATCACACAGATATTGGCTGACATTTCAAAGGCTTTCTGCATTCAGAAAATCATCTCCTCCACTGCAGGGGGGGTGACATTTATCTCTCCATCTCTTGGAAAAAAATGAAAAAATAAAGTGTGTTCTTAGATACTGTACATAAATATGTCATATTGCACATTCAAGGTTGAAAAGCAGCTCTAAAATAAATACCATACTTCATTTTTCGATTTTTCTTCTTTCTTTTAGCAGATTCTTGTGCCAGAAAAAATAAATTGTATTAGTAAATATAGTAAACTCTCACCAATATATTTAAGTTAAATCTTCTACCATTATGTAGCATCCTAAAATGCATTTTCAAAACTTTTAGTATGAAGTGAAATGTATTATTTTGTTGATTTTTTTTTTTTACTTTACCGGGAGGGGCAAGGATTCAGAGGTATACAGTATCAGGTCTAGAGGTGTTCTGAAATGCTAAAATGTGAATTCAGCCATTATAGGCAGTAATAATAGATGTGGTGTTAAGACCACGGGGCCAGCTAGCTAGGCACTCCAATGTTGAAGCGCTGGGCCCTAGTGGTAAGAGGAAGGACTGCAGGCGGACCCGTGGATTCATGACGAGGAAACCCCGTGCAGCTGAGCTTTACCATTGAGCGCTCGGTTGCACTTATTACTTAAATGCGGAAATGCGCCCAAAAAGGCGGAAATAGACGGTCCCTCCGGCGGCTTCAAAACGCCACTGAGCAACTTCCACTGACATGAATAGCGGAGGGGGCGGAGCTTCGCACCAGTTCAGTCTCTATCCTTTTAATACTCTATATGGTTAAGACCCATAAAATGCTCTGAGCCACTCTGTCCCTCTCATTGGAACATTGTATGAACCATTTTGGGGTCCTCCTAACCCACTGCCAAATGTGATCACTGTCCATAAGTCTGTTCTGTGCATCAACTACATGGTTTTTATTCAATATCTGCCTGTAGTTCACTTTCTGACCCATACTCATTTGTCTGTGACCCAGAAATGGGTCCCGGCCCACTGTTTGGGAAACAGTGCTGCATGAATGTGATTGAAAATTAATATGACGTCCCAGATTTTAATGCACATTCTTATTATCATTACTGCATTAAAAAGGTACCTTTGCCTATAATGCTGTATTGAAGACTATATGAACCCTGATCTTTTTAATTAATCAATCTATTAGGTCAATCATGTTTAGGCAGTAATGAGGAGGAGGAGGTAATGAGTTGATGACATGATGTGAAGCTGAGCGTATGTTAGAAATGTCAAAGACGACAACCATGGGTCAGGCCCCGAAATGAGCAAGGGCAATGATAATGAAATAAAGAACAATATTATTATTTTCCCCAAACTCCTATAGCACGCCTCCTCCATATGCCAATTTCCTCCAGAAAATGGGTGATTAGAAGACCCACCGCAATCTTAGAGAAGGATACTCACAGTCATACACTAACACTAATGAGGATAAGGGCATTTAGGAGCAATCGAAATAATACTCGTAGAAAAGCGTAGAAAATGACTTTCATTGTGCCGTCAGGGGGAATGTGAGCAGACAGCCATAGAGTAATTTCTGAACATGCGTCTCACTGTGCCTCTAACACGCTTAAGGCTGATTTATATATAGTTACTGTATATAGCTTGTTCTCTCAGGCTCATGGCATATAGTTGTTGATTGCTGTTGGTACATTTTGTAAAGCGTCCTTGGGTTCATGAATTAAAGGCGCTATATAAATTCAAGCTATTATTATTACTATTATTATTATTATTATTATTATTATTATTATTACTGTAGCTGCACACAAGTGTCAGGCACCGACAATAGCAGATCTACAAGTTCACAATGGATCGCAGCGTGACACGTTGTGACCTTGTAGACCTGCTGATTTGTGGTGGGTGACATTGGCAAATAAGTAAACATGCGCAAATAAGTAAAAACCAGCATTAAGCTTCACGTCACAGTACATGGTTCAGCACAGATACAAAAAAAATAATATATATATATATATTATGTTACGATTTCACAAACATAAGAGGGAGGCGTGGCCCTTGAGAGCAATTGCTTTTGAGAATACATGGCAGCGGGGGGAATAAAAGTGACAGACAGTTTGCGCAGACCCCGATTTACTTCAGCCACGCACATAATTATACGCACGCACAGTTTGGACTAAAAGTCCATGACAGTAACGTGTCCTTTCATTCTGTGTGAATGCAGAAGAAGCTAATATTGCCATACGATAGACATTATACCTGTACTTATATGAAAATGACGCACGCAGGGTTACAAAAGGGAGGACTTACTTTCTTTCTTTTTTTTTACACGCATACACCCATATTCACTGTCTTTGTCTGCTGTTCCCATAGCAACCTATACGTTGCAACACACTCCGCGACATATCGATGGATGCAGGCGGGAGAGAGAGAGCAGAGAGGTAGAGATAGGGCGAGAGAGAGAGAGAGCAGAGCAGAGAGGTATAGAGATAGGATGAGAGAGAGAGATTTGTGGTCATTACAGCTATTGGATAGGAGCCATTTACACCATTACGGTATGTCCTTCTTCACACATAATGTGAGGTCCTGGACTGCAATCTTTACCAGCGGTTCTCATGTTAGGGACATGTGTTTGGCCACAGACCCCCATCTGAAAATATTTAGTTCTAGGCAGGGACCCCGTGCAAGATTTGTGTTTCTTTCTATCCATCCTATACTGTATATATTTAAGTATCTGCTTATCTAAGCAGGTTGACGTGCCCAGTACGGATCATATACAGTAATCTCCACAATAACGATGCAAAATATGATTCATTCTATAGGCTATACTCTACATAACAATGAAAGTGTGCTAATGAGGTGAGCTGAATAATAAATTCTAATTTACTACATACATACAGTACATGCCAGTATCAAATGCTCCCTTGTGGCAATTTCATGTTTTAATGAAACTGTAACTCGGCTAGCTAAGAGGTGTGTCACCACGAGTCACATACTGCACTCACAATGAGTGTAATAATGAGGCGAGTGTCGTACGCACGCAGGCACACGCACGCACGCACGCAGGCACACGCACGCACGCACGCAGGGACACGCACGCACGCACGCAGGGACACGCACGCACGCACGCAGGCACACGCACGCACGCACGCAGGGACACGCACGCACGCACGCAGGCACACGCACGCACGCACGCAGGCGCACGCACGCACGCAGGGACACGCACGCACGCACGCAGGGACACGCACGCACGCACGCAGGCACACGCACGCACGCACGCAGGCACACGCACGCACGCACGCAGGCACACGCACGCACGCACGCAGGCACACGCACGCACGCACGGACACGCACGCACGCACGCAGGGACACGCACGCACGCACGCAGGGACACGCACGCACGCACGCAGGGACACGCACGCACGCACGCAGGGACACGCACGCACGCACGCAGGGACACGCACGCACGCAGGGACACGCACGCATGCACGCACGCAGGGACACGCACGCACGCACGCAGGGACACGCACGCACGCACGCACGCAGGCACACGCACGCACGCACGCACGCAGGGACACGCACGCACGCACGCAGGGACACGCACGCACGCCACATGGTCTCTTTCTCTCGTCTTCTGTGTTCAGCATGTGTTAGTCTCTCTGTATTTCTTTCTTTCTGCCTATCTTCCCCTCAATATGTTTTCTATCAGTAGATCTACATATAACTGTATAGGGACAGCTGCTATGAGAGCGTACCCGATGTTTGATATACAAGTTGTATGTGTGTGTGTGTGTGTGTGTGTGTGTGTGTGTGTGTTCAGTGCAAGGTGCACTTCATGAGGGACATCTGAGCCAAGAAGACACACACACACACACACACACACACAGCAAACTTTATAGCCTCAAATCACCTATACTCAAATTCAGTTTAAGTATACAGTGCACACACACACACACACACACACACACACACACATCCTCATCAGAGAAGGAAAGGGAGTGTCTCTCATAGTGTTTTTACTAGCGCCTGAATGACGCACGGGCTGTGATGTCATGGGCAGAGGGGTTAAACTGTAAACTGTATAAACTACAGACAATACAGCTGTAAAACAACATCGAAACGCAACTGTCTGGCACAACAGCAATGCTGGCTTGATGACCACAGCTGTACATGTCTACAGATTCACCTGAATGCGTTGGTAGCAGTAGTAGTAGTAGTAAAAAAGTGCTTGGGACAACTCCATTGGACCCTCAAACTGTCCGCTAAAACACCTGACTCCACC
Organism: Protomyctophum bolini; assembly: GCF_963924005.1. NCBI lineage: Eukaryota > Metazoa > Chordata > Actinopteri > Myctophiformes > Myctophidae > Protomyctophum > Protomyctophum bolini. Next base: position 50,594,779 of record NC_137862.1, on the reverse strand, counting down.
ACCTCTCCCCGTGTCATGAAAGTATGTGACAATATATAAAGTCACAACACCAGATTGATGAGGCTGTTTTTAAGTTTTTAAGGTTTTCTTAATTTCCTGAAAAATGTGTATTTTTCATTTCCTGACAAATGAACATTTTGGAGTTAGGTGGTTTTAGATTATTGTCATTGCTATCGTCCACTGTCAACGTGTTGCAGTGGTGGGAAAAAGTACTCAAATGTTTCACTTCAAATGTTTTACTTTAAGTAAAAGTATCGATACTGCAATGTAGAAATACTCAGTTTCGTGCAAAAGTCCAGAATTCAAAATGAAAGTACAAAAGTATCGGCATCAAAATGTACTTAAAGTACCAAAAGTAGAAAGTACTCGTTATGCAGAATGTCCCATTGCAGGTTTTTAAATATATATATATATATATATAAATAAAGTCTTTTGAAAATAGGCTTAGCAGATCTACAAGCTCACAATGCGTCGATGTGACGCATTGTGAGTCAAATGGCCAAAATGTGTATACAGGGCTGAAGTCGTTAGTGTATGTTTTATAATAATAATCCAAATAATAAGTAACTAGAAACTGAAGTTGTCAAATCAATGTGATGGAGTAAAAGTACAATATTTGCCTCTGAAATGTAGTGGAGTAAAAAGAGCCCATACTGAGAATTTGACATACTCAAGTAAGGTAGAAATACCTCCAAAGTGTACTTAAGCAGGCTACAGTATAGCCTACTTACTGTATAAGTACATCTCGACCACTGTCTCTGTGGATGAACCGCTGGAGAGACAGAGACACTTGACCTTACAAAAGGTGCGAGACTAGAGTCTATAGCGCCATGGAGTCACGTGGCGGAACAGAGGCTCATCTATTTTTCAAATGTTATATATGGCTTAACCCATTCTGACCTGAGATCAGATTCTAAAAATTGTGTTCTACATCCTGACAGTTTTCCATTCTGACCTGAGATCAGATTCTAAAAATGTGTTCTACATCCTGACAGTTTTCCATTCTGACCTGAGATCAGATTCTAAAAATGTCTTCTGTGTCAGTCGCTCTTCGATAATAATTTAAAAAAAAATAGCAGACCTACAAGCTCATAGCGCGCCACTCAGTGGCGCGCTATGAGCTTGTAGATCTGCTATTTTTCAATAGCTAAAGCACGACATGATGCTAACACCAAAATGGGTTCCCGCCCCAAAATGGCTTAACTTAGCTTTGCACTTCTCATACTGAAACGGCCATAGCCGTCATCGCAAATGTGACCAGGTCAGCACATTGGGGCACATTTTGGCAAGTGGCTATAATATATGGCCGAATTTAGGCATGTTTTTCATGCTAAACAAATGCTGGGAATGGATTCAGAATCATGAAAACCCCATAGTTTGACATGTCACAATTGTCACATGCTACTTAAAGCATGATGGAATTTTGGAAATGTTGCCTTATATTGGTTGTCTACAGTATATGGTGTGGTATACAAATGACCAAATTAATAGAAAAATCACACACGTGTGAACTGAGTGGTGCAACTTCCCCCCCCCTCTCTCTCTCTCTCATTAGCAGGCAACAGTGCAGCACTATCTCTCTCTCTGTTTCGGGGCACAACAGTGCCCCTACTGGTGCTCATAGTCACATACATTAATCTGTGAACACGGACATTGCTGTTCCTTGGAGTGGTTGCACCTCAAAAACTCAAATAAAAAGTACGGCATGACATCACAGGTCCTGTCCAATTTTGGGCCTGTGGCTCCCCGGCTACTACTACTAGTATTTTATTATTACGTTAACATATTCTATTACATTTCTCACGTACTGTATGTTTGAAGATACAGAAAAAGAGGAGAACATGGATGTCAGGAGACTCAGAACGAAGATGGATGTCTCATTACACCCCTGTTCCATTAGAGACCAGGGGAAAAAAAAGAAAGGAGAAGAGAAAATCCTTCATTGATGCCAAGACGTATTTGGCATGTCAGGCTATATAGCGAGTTCAATCTCCTGACACTCAGTGACAAATGGACAGTTCCAGTACAAAAACTGGCACTCGTGTAAATGTCACACACCGACTGGCAGTGTACAGAGCACTGGGGGAGATAGTGGCAATAAGCCACACACACACACACACACACACACGCAGGTCCATGACGCAGAGTTAAGTCCCAATTTCCATGCTAAAACGTCCCCAATAGCCTGTAATGCGAGGCTGGGAGGTGGGGGCAGAACGCCACATGAAGGGAATTAGTCGGCGTCACAAGTTCACAACGCTATTATGGTTCCACGCCGGCTAGTTTCCATCTGAACCGTTACTAGCTGCTATATGCACGTCCCAGCAGCAAACATCTGGTGTTCAACCAGTCACCATGCGCACACACCCCCCTTTTCCCGTCACCTCCATTCTCCTCCAATTAGCCCTCCATCTGTCATCCCAAACAGCACTTCCATCGGCCCGAGCAGGACGTTCTCCTTTCTCTCTCTCTTTCCGACTTGCAATCCACCTCATTGGGCGTGCGATTGAAACTCAAATGTCATCCAACATTATGCAAGTATAGAACATTGCACAATAAAATTCTTGGTGTTCATTTAACTCACTAGAATGTCCGGACACAGTAATAATATAAAAAAGAAAAGAAAGAAGTTTTAGTATCACCATATGTTGTCTCCATTAGCTTTATTGCCATTAATGTATGAGCTTTATTGCCATTAATGTTAAGAATCTCTCCCTCTCTCTCCAGCTGCGTATACAGTATACTGTGCACAGTGAAGTGTCAATTCATCCATTTGTAACCCTGAGAGTCAGTGATGCATTTGGTTTTGGTTCAACACCTTCTTCCCTGCCTCTCCAAAATGGCAAGGCTTTAAACTCATTTCCCCCCCCCCCCCCCCCCCCCACCCCCCAGAAAAAAACAATAAAAAGAAAAAAAAAAGTAGTACTGTACTACTGTAGCACTGTGTGACCACCACCACCACGTTAACCATGTTGAGTCATCTGACGTCAGCGTATATGACCAGCTTTGGAACACTGAGACACATTGAATGTGTGTTTCCTACAGAGACCCCGGCTGAATGGCCGGAGCTGGCTGGCTATGTCCTGCAGCCCTGCTGCACGGCTGGGACTGGAGGACTGGAGGCTCCCGGTTAGCAAACGGCATTCTTTCCCGGGCTGGCATGGCTCACGGGCCGCTGCCAGGAAACCTTCAGCACCATGCATCCACCGGACCGGACCCACGGATAACAAGCAGGTATAAATAGAGCCGTGTGGGGGCAATGAGGCATTGTGGGTAGGGAGGGAGGGAGGGAGGGACGGACAGAGTGGGATGAAAGGAGAAGACAGAAAGGAGTGTGCCAAGCATAGTGGGGAATGCACAAATAGACGTGCATGTATGTGTACATATACAGTATACAAATGCACAAATAAAGTGACTAACAGAGAACATACACACACCTGCCTACTCCGCACATTTGGACAAAAAAAAAAACTTGACTGCCGGGAACAGTCCATTTTGAAGCATTTCCCCACCTTCCATAAAACCAAGTGCTGAGCTTTGTTTGGCGGCACACATGCATAAATGATGGACATATTTGGTTGTTCTAGTACTTGCTGAATTGAAAATACTAGGCCAACACACGCACACAAACAAGCACACACACACACACACAAACAAGCACACGCGCGCCCGAGCACACACACACACACACACACACACACACACACACACAGGCATATGCACACAGCTGACAAAAGGCTGTCACGGTTCAAGAAGATTGCCGATACAATCAAGTGTTATAGATGTAAGATAGGGAGCCTTTTAAAGTGTCACTCGAGGAAAGGAGAGGAGATAAAAGACATGCCAGGAGAAGAGAGAGAGACCAGGAGAAATATAATGCTCCGTTTAAATGTTCCAGGAAGGATTCCTCACACCTGTGCCAATCACACCGTCCGTCACCTACAACAGTATGGAGTCTGAAAGCAGCCCAATTCCCAAGACGACCAACTAGTCCAAACCGCCCTGAGCACACTGACCGTTCTCTCATAATGCCTCCCAGCTGAAAACAATGGACAAGCAATCAATCAAATAACATGGTGACACAAACACACAATGGACGTCTGCTCTCTCTACATTGACCATACTGCTGAGCCAGTCGCCGACATTGACTGGAATCTGGACTGGCATCCGTCTCTGATGCTCTTTTTGCCAAAAGACAAGACTGTATGTTTCCCATACAGCAACGACACGAATGCTGCAGTCAGGGGCGGCCTTAAGGATCGGGAGGCCCCGTTCATGACAGTCATGATTTTAATAATTAACCCATTCTGGGTGTTTTAAGAATTATGTTATACTTTAGCTATTGAAAAATACCAGATCTATACAAGCTCGTAGCGCGGCACCGAGTGCCGCGCTACGAGCTTGTAGGTCTGCTATTTTTGAAAAATCGTTAAAATGTGGAGCAAATCTTAACTCAAATCTTTGCTTCTGGGGGGGCGGGGGAGGTGGGAGTCGGCGGCCAAATAATTCTGGGGCTCCTTGACATTAAATAGTTTGAGAACCGCTGATATAGAAAACTGGAAGCTCGAGGCCCGTACATTTTTTTACGATTGAAACACATATAAGGCCGCCACTGGCTGCAGTTTGACATGGTATGCTTGGCATGCGTTCATGTTTGTTCCCCAAAACAGCAGGAAGCTAGAGAAACTGTAATGATGCATTTTTTAGGTCACTTGTAAAAGGGAATGCATTCATAAATAATGAACACCAAGGCATTCCTGCCCTTGACAGAATATAGTTGAAAGCATTTATTTCAACATGATGCTTAAACTTTCACTGCATTGCGACCAAAACGGGTGCAGTACTTCGTTTAGACAGTTTTTGGTTTAGACTAGTCACCCTCACCCTAAACCTAACCTCCCACGGGGCAGCACACCTAAACCTAAGGGGTGCATACTTAGTTTAGAATAGTCATGGTTAGACATGGGTTAAGGTTAGGTTTAGGTGTGCTGCCCCGTGGGAGGTTAAGTTTAGGGTGAGGGTTTGAGATAGGTTGTAGTTGTAGGACTAAATGACCGGTCTCACCAATGACTAGTCTAAACCAAAAACTGTCTAAACTAATTACTGCACCCAAACCTGGTTAACCTTAACCCATGTCTAACCAATGACTAGTCTAAACTAAGTATGCACCCCACCAAACCGGTCCCATTTGATATATTATTCTTCTCAATTCAATTTGAATCCACGCTGGCATCCTGTGTGACCAGTATAAATCAATCAATCAACAGCTACGACTGAACATATATTTACATGCGAGAGGTGTGGTAGGAAATGAAACCACTCCTCCTGCCTCCTACGTAGGGAGGCAATGGGAACTACGCTACCAACAGCAGGTGGCTTCCAAGCGTTATATAGTAAATACAGCCTTGCTGCAGTTCAACACGCCATAACGTGAACTTATCCCACAGAGAGATAAAAGGCTGTGTTTTTATTAGAGACTCCAGCGGTTGCACTCCCACACTGCACATGTGGGACCAGATGGGGGTAATGCTGTTAAGGGGCCAGGGCCAAAACCCTTGCAGCCTCACACAGCCCACAGACAGACTGCACAAGTGACAGCTTCACCTTAAATTAAGCCTGGCCCTATGGCTGTATACAGTAAACGCCACCCCCGGTTCCCACTGCTGTAACTCAAGGCCAGCCTGCCCTGGAACATGTATGGTTCGCCGTGACAAACAATGGACGTCTGTGAGGTATATAGCCTGTTTGATCCAGCAGAGTGACAATACAAAAAATCACACTTGTGTGAAGTGAGGGGCGCTCTTTTATTCGTCATACATCATCATACATCACATTCCGCACTCAGCCAATCAAATCATCACGAATGGGTTTTTTTCCGGCCAATCATTTTTATCTTCAATATGTGCTTTGCTCAGCCAATCAAATCTTCGCTATGGGGTGATCAGCCAATCACAAGCCAGCGTTTGTTTTCACAAACACCCCTCAATAAAAACGTCACAAACTGCAACATAATAGGCTACTTACTATATGTCACTCTAGGTTGGAGTAAGAGATAAAAAAGTCCAAATGTAAATGTTTAAAATGTGTAATAGCCGTCTGATTTTATTTTATTTATTTTTTTACAGTGTACACTGTACAGTATGTGGACCATGGTGACATTGATCAATTCTTAATAAAACACTTCTAAGATATTATTTAGGCCCCAGAATCTATAAATGTCACACTATTAACCCATTCTGATCGGGAATCCATTTTGGTGTCAGCATCATGTTATGCTTTAGCTATTGAAAAATAGCAGATCTACAAGCTCATAGCGCGCCACCGAGTGGCGCGCTACGAGCTTGTAGGTCTGCTATTTTTGAAAAATCGAAGAACGACTGACATTTTTAGAATCTGATCTCGGGTCAGAATGGGTTCATCAGACCAGTGTGTGTCCAGTGGAAACCTCGTATGAATCTGATCTCAGGTCAGAATGGGTTAAGGCAACCGGGCCGGTTCCACGCGCTGCACAAGGGTGCCACGTTTTTTTCACTTGAGCACCGGCCCCTCTAAATCTAAGTCTGTGCACGCCACTGCAGAGCGGCATGCAGTAGAATGAGAGTATAGGCTCATGGTGATGATAAGCCACTCATTTGATATCAGAAGGATGCTCGAATGTACACACACTACTGTGCATACTCTCCCTCCCCTCTCTCTCTAGTGTGTGTGTGTCTTTCTCTCTGATCTACTCTGGTTGTCTCGGTCCCAAAAGGCATTGCTTTAAGCCAGTATGGGACACTACAGAGAATATTTGCAGATTTCACCCCTGTGAGACTGACTCAAGTAGGCGGTTCGGGGACTTGTGGCTTTCTTACAGCATGTTTGATCAAGTTCTATTATATGCACTTGATGTTTTTCATCATGTGTACGGGCGGGGCATGCACACAAGCACACAATTTACAATTTAGCAGACACGCTTATGCAAAGCGACTTACACACCTGTGCAAGATCAGAGTAAACGGCGTGAACACTATAGTGAACAATGACGGGGTAAAATGGTCACATAAATAGTGCAGACAGACAACGATTGAGTGCGCGCAGCCACGCTCACTCTTATGCGATCTTCTAAATCCTGACAGTTTTCTGTAGAAACCTAAGTTTTCTATTTCATGTCAAGGACCCCAAAAATGATATGAAACTGGCCAGCCGACACCCCATCTGAAAATGTGTTGTTCCAGGGACCCCACAGAAGCAAAGATTTGAGTTAAAAACTTTCGCTCTGAAAGAATATACTGTATGTTCAAAGATTTGCGACACATTTAAAAAAAAAAAAACAGTTTGTAGATCTGCTATTTTTCAATAGCTAAAGCATAACATAATGCTTAAAACACCAAAAGGGGTTTCCGTCCAGAATGGTTTAAGCTACATGAGTAGTGAATTCTTGAATCTAATCTATTATGTGATGTCCTCTACCGGCCTACAAAGATATATATATTCATTTGTTAAGGTAAAAGGCTAGAAGAGATACAGGCTATAGCATGTTGAGGTCACAATCTGTGGTAAATGTAAATACAAGCTCAATCAGTCAATATGACAGGATGGAACTACAGGGCCCTCCGGTGGTCATTCTGAACAATTACACATACACATACATGCATTTAAAGTTGTCAAATAATTGCATTCCATGTACAATGTATATATTTGACTGTGAAATACATATTTTAATGGAATACATATTTGTGAGTCTGGCTCCCCTATGTGCACCCTGATATCTCCACATTGTCTCTCTCTCTCTCTCTCTCTCTCTCTCTCTCTCTCTCTTTCTTGTAGGTATTTTCTGCTAAAACAAGTTGACCATGACTTACAAAAAAAGATAGTCCAAAGTGCTATTCCTATAAAATCCATTTGAAGAATTCACATATAAAGGTATATATTAGATAATACAGTATTATCTAATAAATAAATAAAAAAGTCTTCTCTTATGGGGGTCTCTGGCATGTCTTTTCAAATGGGGGTGTACATTTGGGTGGTCCTTGACAGGAGAACGTTTGGGAACCACTGGTGTAGAATAGATCATCATGAAAATCATTCCACTGTATACCTCCCAGAGGCACAGCTCAGTTGTAATGTGACTGTATACAGGACATATACCGATACTATACACAGTCAAATGTTCATTTATCATTTTGTGCACTCTCAAGAGTTAAATTATAACACTGAGAGTGTACTGTGTGTGTACATCTCAGACACGCAACTGTCTTTGTGGTTACTGGCTATGGAGAAAACAGAGGACTGCACTCAAACTGAAGAAACCTCTCTCACACTTTCAATATCTCTCTCTCTCTCTCTTCTGTACTGGAGATGGCCATATATGAAGCTGTGAAGCCACGAGGCGTGACCATATATGGAGGTGTGATGTCACGAGGCGTGACCATATGGAGGCGTGGGGTTGACTAACTGCCGTAACTTTCCGCCGTAGTCTGACAATTAACTCACGTCAACAGACTCCATCTTGGCCCGTAGCACTTGCCCTAGCCTCGGCGACCTTATACAGGCATATGCAAATAAGGCTCAATTTATGTAACTTAGATAGCATTCTATGTATAGACACAGCACTATATAGTATATACTGTTAGGCAAAGTTTCATTATATAGATATATCCACCGTTACGTTCATAGCCTATACGCATGATTCATGAATCTCATGATAACTACTTTTATGTATATGATGTATATTATGCTTATGTTCTTGCTTAATGTACGTCGCTCCGGATTAAGAGCGTCTGCTAAATGCCGTAATTGTAAAGTGTAAGTGACGGAGGGACGGACTGGAGATGCAGGTTTTTATAGTAAATGCGACCTACAGTCGCAACAAAGCCACAGAACTCTGGCACAGGGAGGTGTTTTTAATTCAATTTCCTCCAAACACAGCGGCTTTAAAATTATTGTTTATTCTGGGGGAAATCCACCCTGAAATCTCCGTATCCATCTCCAGATAAGAAGCAAGGAAACAGCGTCACGGGGAAATCCAATAAGGATATCCACTTTTGCATAAATTAAATTCCCTCCCTGATTAAGACATCAGAAAATTTCACTGCACACACGCATGCGCGCACGCACACACACACACACACACACACACACAGTGAATCCACGCGCATACAGTATACGCACGCACACACAAACGCACACACACAAAGTCATCTGTGCCCCGTGGCGTACAAGGACTCTAACGTGATTAGAGCATGCTTGAAGACACGCGGCCATGATATGATTTCACATCAATTGTCTCTTCCCACAAAGACAGGATTAGCAGCGGCTGAGAGCATATACGGCTTCGCTGCAACATGAGAGAGTGTTCATTTAACTGTGGGCACATAATGCAACCAAATGGACCCTTACTGGGGTGCATTTGCATTATTCTCTCAGACATACAAATGAATGGATCATTCGTCATCAGTGCCCATATACCCGAGGCGGGGTTGGCGAAAGGGCCTTTCTGTGTGGAGTTTGCGTGTTCTCCCCGTGTCCCCTATAGGGAAGGTATACACTCACAAAAAACATACAGTAATCCTGGTCTCTAAAACTATACCTCCCCCCTGGCCAGCCGGGGCGCCTGATGGAGGGGAAAGGAACTGGTTGGAATAACGTGGTCCCAGCTTGGACTCCTCACCAGTTGATCCAAGTTAAAGTTAATGACACCAAGCCTATATGACTCACCGAAGAGTATCCAAATATTTGTCACAGTGAACCTGCTGCTGCTCCTGCCATGCTGCTGTCAAACATTTCGGCCATCTTGCATAGGTGGAAGTGGGAGTGGGGAGTATAAAGACCTGATGTCACTTTTATACTGCCTTGATTGACAGTTGACATGGGTTGCCATTCGCGGGTTGCCATGTTGGCTGGGTTACACATAGAAGGGGGCATGAGGTCAGTCCGCTGCCCCCCCACCAGGTTGGCAGAGGAAGTGTATAGCGCCCATGGATTACATTAGATAATTGACACTGGGTGAAACAAAATTGGTTGCAAAATCGTGGGATACAAATTATATATATATATAAAAAAATCACACCCGTGTGAACTGAGTGGTGCACCTCTCTCTCTCTCTCTCTCTCATTAGCAGGCAACAGTGCAGCACTATCCCTCTCTCTGTTTCTGGCACAACAGCGCCCCTACTGGTACTCATAGTCATATACTGGTGCTCATTAACGTCACATAGGTACACGGACATTGCTGTTCCTTGGAGTGGTTGCACCACTCAAAAAAAAAGAATGGATCATTAACATTGAGGATTTTACGGTATGCAGTGATATCGCTACTGCATGTTTAATTAATGTGTATAATACAGTATCATAACGCAACGCCAGAGCACGTACGTAAATACACGTGCAAAGATCTTGACATTCCTCTGCTTGAAGTGGGCAAGTATACATTCCCCTGCAAGGCTTTGGGGCTTAGCTTCCTTCCTCAAGGGCACTTCATTTGGTTCATGCAGCCTGGGTACATTTAATTAATTAATACTGTACGCGTACGTTACATCAACACCACCAGGGGAAATCATGGGTGCAGTACTTAGTTTAGACAGTTTTTGGTTTAGACTAGTCATTGGTTATAGACCAGTCATTAGTCCTACAACTACAACCTATATCTCAAACCCTCACCCTAAACCTATCCTCCCACGGGGCAGCACACCTAAACCTATAACCTTAACCCATGTCTAACCAATGACTATAGTCTAAACTAAGTAATGCACCCCGAAATGATTCAATACGTAAATGTAACATTTTGGAGCTGGGCGAACTGAGAGGCTCTATACCTGAACCCACATGCACACAATGTGTGCTGTACTCAGTCGACCACTAGGTGGAGGCATATTCAACTGACACATCAGAATGCTAAATGGAAGCATATAGGTAGGGAGGGAGGGAGGGGAGGGAGCTGCACATGGACTGGTGTTTACATTGCTTCTTATTGGACATGCAAGAACACTAAATATATTTCAGTAGAGATACAAAATGGCAAGCGCATAATGCACCCAGAAACAAGATTACAAAACAAAACAAAGCAAAAAGTAATATCTCTTCTTGCCTCTTTCTCCCTCTCTCGTTGTACACATCAGGTGCATGCAGGCTAACCTATGCTAATCTCTGCATGTATTTGTAATGGTTGATGAGTTCATTCTATACTCCGTTAAGAGGTCACAGTGAAGCACAGCAAATCAAAGGACCTCTTTTTTTTCTTCTTCAAGCGCCACAGCTCAGCACTCCATCTATCCTCTCTCTCTCTCTTTCTTTCATGTATCCCTCCCTCTCTCTCCCTCCCACCTCGCTGTATTCAGCTACCCTCTCGCCTTTCTCTCTCTCTCTCTCTGACCACCACAGCGTCTCTCCTTCTCTGTGGTCCCCCTTACGTGACGTCCCTCCTGTTCCTCCTCATGCTGTCCTCTCATTCTCCTTCCCCTTCTCGTCCTCCACCTCCCCCCCCCTCCCTCCCTCCCTCCGTCTCCCCTTCCCTCTCTCCCTAGTTCTCTCCTTCCTCGGCCGCATTCAGGCAGGTTCCCATCGACGGGGCAGAGCCAATTAAAAGAACCTCCACACTGACTATGTTTTCACACCCGCACGCATGGATGAGCAAGGGGGGGGGGGGGGGGGCAGAATGTGGGGGGAGCAGAAGAAGGGTGAGAGATAAAAGAGAGAGAGAGAGAGATTAGAAGAGTGGAACAGGAGGAGAGAGAGAGCAAGAGCAAGAGGGAGGGAGGGAGGGAGCACGATGGAGAGAGAGACTGGGGTAGCCTTGGAAACATATACAGCAAAAAAAAAAGGAGTGTCTTTATATTGGCTATGACTGATGTCAGAGTGAGAGAGAGAGACAGAGAGAGAGAGAGAGAGAGAGGGGGGGGGGTTTCTGGTTCTTACAGTGGTGGAAAGTGCAAGTACAATGAATTAAGTACTGTATAGAATTATGCAATAATAACAATATTGAAATGGGGACATTCTGCATAATGACTACTTTGTACTGTTGGTAAACTGGTACATTTTGATACTTATTATACTTTTACTGAAGGGCATTTTGAATTCCAGACTTTAACAGGGTATTTATGCATTGCAATATTGATACATTTACTTAAATAAAAATGTGAGTACATTTTTCACCAGAGAGAAAGAGAGAGAGAGAGAGAGACAGAGAGAGAGAGAGAGAGAGAGACACACACACAGCGAGAGAGAAACAGAGAGAGAGAGAGAGAGATACAGACAGAGAGACAGAGGGTTTCTTGAGTATACTGTAGATAGATTCTTTATTTATGTGTCATATGATGCAGCAGAGGTGCCACGCCCACATGGACTTATAGGACACAACATACAAATCATTGCATCAATATTGTATAAAGACAGTGTGTGTGTGTGTGTGTGTGTGTGTGTGTGTGTGTGTGTGAGAGACTGTATATCTCTGCATTGTGACCTTCTGCCATCCTCAGTTTTTCATGTGTCACCTAAGGCATGTGGCACGTTTTGAGAAATGACATCTGAAATAGCAACGGTACAAGAGGCTAATGTGTGTATGTGTGTGTGTGTGTGTGTGTGTGTGTGTGTGTGTGTGTGTGTGTGTGTGTGTGTGCAACTGTGCGTGCGTGTTAAATGACCGATCCGATTCACCTCTGGGAACAAGAGGTGGGAGGGGTCTGATCTAATGAGACCATTAGTGGCCTCCCACGGCCCCCGGGTGCACACACACATGCACACACACACACACACACACACACACACAGCCCCCCAGGATGATAAAGTTCTTATTGCATTTCAGAGCCAGACACCTGATCGTGGTACAAGATTCTGGCCAAATCATAGTTGAATTATAGACAATATTTCATTCTCTCCACCCTTCCCCTCCAGCACCGTTCCTCTCATCCCTGAACCGCTCCTATAAATAATCCCCTCTCTATACATATCTCTGGATAAAGGTGGTTGCACACTATGTTTTCTTGCGTTTTTGTTATCTGATCACAAAAATTATATTTAAGTGGCCGCCGACCCCCATCTGAAAATGTGCTGTTTCCCCAGAAGGAAAGATTTGAGTTAGAAACCTTTGCTCTAAAATAATATATTCAAAGATTTGTGCCACATTTTCAGGATTTTTCAAAAATAGCAGATCTACAAGCTTGTATGCTTAAAACACCAAATGAGGTTCCAGCCCAAAATGTCTTAAGCCTAGAATATATATACGTATATGCATGTATACTGTATATATCGTTGCTGTGGGGGGCAACTATATATTTCAATAATATTTTTCCATGAATTGAAATTTCGTTTTTTTCCGTTGTTCCAACTGTTTTGGACATTAAAGGTTTCTGCCCGACAGTCCCATGAGTGACAATACTGTGATTGTAATCTGTCTCCCTCCTTCACCTCTCCTGCAGTCTGTCCTCTCTCTCCTCTCCTCAGCTCCTTTCTTCTCCTCTGCCCGAGCACCGTTGCACAGACATTTCTACAGCATTGCACCACATCTCCACTTACTGTACACCAAAGGTTTATCTCACGCATGCGCATGCGAGAGCGCACACACACACACACACACACACACACGCAGGCACACACACACTTTGTCCTTTGCCCCATCGAACAGTAATTGAGTGAGCGATGTTATATTCAAATGCGTTTACTGAGTTCAAAGCCTCCTGCCTGTACATTGATCTCCAACTGTGGTTGCTAATTGGCCCTACAAGCGTGCAAAGAATCTCAACGGCAGTGCAGTGTGGGGGTCACTGATTAGACAGTTTGCTATCGATACTTCCACCGCTTTCCATTTCAGCTGTGTAACAATTATTAACCATAAAAAAAGCACTGCACTCGCAAAACACAAACGCACACAATTCCAAAGCACAAGATTTCTTCAAAAGTTCTATACCTTGAGTCAATGTCACTGTGGAAGGAGGTAAAAGGTGGCAAACTTAAAAAAAAGGGTCCAAGGCAGCTCTGTCCAGTTCAAGTGGAAAAATCCTTTATTTCATTAAAAGGGTTAAAAACACGACCAGCGCGTTTCGGCCTATACATGGGCCTTCATCAGGGTCGACAACGGACCCCGACCCTGACAAAATAGCAGATCTACAAGCTCACAACGCGTCGCAACGCGACACATGGTGAGCTTGTAGATCAGCAAGTGTCATTTCAACGGCATCAAAGCCCGTCAAAATGCATCTTAGTCGACTGAATCAACCGTAGATTTAAGTCGACTAAAATCTTATGACATTTAGTCAACTAAAACTAGACTAAGACTAAAACATTCCGGGTGACTAAAATGTGAAACTAAGTGAAAACTATTCAAGAGACTACGACTAAAACTATAAAATAGAAATGTCCTGCCCAAAAACAACACATGGGCAACAACAGACTGATCCATAACTAGATGAGTGAATGCCAACATACCATCGGGAGGAGGAGGCATGCATGCTCCAGTACGTGATGGTGCTTGTGGTGTTGTTGTGTACAGTTATGCGTGTATGTGGGTGTGTGTGTGCAGTGCATGTGGGACTGGGTGTATGTGTGTGTGTGTGTGTGTGTGGGGGGGGGGGGATGTGTTTTGGCAAAGCAGGTCCGCATGGCCTTTCCATCTTCAAGCCTTCTGAATGAGACAGTCTGCTGGGACCAGCCTATAAGAGCCCACACCCCAATCCTCTCCTCTCCTCCCTCCACTCCCCTGTACTTTTTCCTATATCCATCTCATCCCTTGATCTCCCGTTCATCTCCTCTGTGCATGTTATTTCTCCCTCCTCTCGTCCAGGTCCTGTATACTATACTGCAGTGTGGAGGCTGCTCTCATGGCCCGCGTGAATAATTCATCTCAAGTGGCAGGATAAGGCAAGGAGGGGACCCTCGCTGACAAAAGGAAAGCCTTGCGCACACACGTGCATGCGCGCACACGCACACAGACACACACACACACACACACACACACACACACACACACTCGACAATAACCATTCTGCAAGCTCACAACACGTCACATGCAGCGCAACACGCCGTATATAGAACGACTATATTTTCAGCACGTGACGAGTCGACACCGACAGACAACTATAATCAGACTGGCGTGCAGGGCACAGTGAACCGTGCGTCAGGTTGTTGTATACTTCACCCCAAGTATACACTGACGTGAGATTCCCCACGCCACACCATGCATTCACATAGTCTCCCTCCCTCCGTCCGTCTCTCTCTCTCTCTCTCCTCCTTATACTGCATCCATGTCTTGTATACACACACACATCATCCAATTTCCGTTTTGTCATGATCGCTCCGATAACGTTTGACTTTGTCTATTGTTCAGCCTATTGGGTCTCCATCACATCTCTCTCTCTCTCTCTCTCTCTCTCTCTTTTCCCTGATCCCTTGAAGCGACGGCAGCGCTCCAAATGGGATTACATGAAATTCCCATTCCCGCTTACACACACACACACACACACACACACAATCACCCTTCTTCCCTTCAAGCAGGATTTACCACAAACCGCAACAAACAGCACAGGGGAGAGGGGAGGGGTGAACAAATCCGGTTATAATGTGTGAAAAAAAACGTAATCATGTTTCATCAATGAATCCACGCCTTTCTTTTCCCCCTTTCAAAAAGGCCCGGGATGGAAAGCTTTCATTCCAAGAAGCACCAGAGAAAGAGAGAGAGAGAGAGAGAGAGAGAGAGAGAGAGAGAGAGAGAGAGAGAGAGAGAGAGAGACAGCAGCCTAGGCCTCTCTCTCTCTCTCTCCCCATTGATTCCCTCCGACTATACGTTTGTCATTTATCTGCGTGAGAGCGACGTCCGCCCTGTTCTCACCCCCCCATTGTCCCCGAGCGGCCCCCTTTTCCGATTCATCTTGATAACATTCCATTTCTCCTTTGCTGACAGGGCGGCTCTCGTCCACCCTGTCGTCGTCCCACCCCCACCCCCCGGTTCCTCCTTCACCCTCCTGCGCCCCACCACGACTCCCACCAACCACCCTTTCGCCTTAAGCTCTTATAGCCGATTGATTCTGCAGGGGGCTTGATCTGAGGCCATAGCAACACTAATAAACTGAGAGAGGGGGGGGGGGGGTCGATGGCCCCCCTGATCGATGGCCCCCTTTGCCTGCCTGTTGCCAGATAACAAGACCGGGAGGAGAGGAGTCAAGAAGAGACGCACTGAGGGGTGAATGAGGACAGAGTCAAATCTAAGAAAAGAAGACAAGAGGGGAACCTCATTTTGCCCCCCCCCCGCCCAACCTGAGACCGCAGAGACATCATCTGGCCTACTTTATCCTTGAAGTGTGTGTGTGTGTGTGTGTGTGTGTGTGTGTGTGTGTGTGTGTGTGTGTGTGTACGTGCGCGCGTGTGTGTGTGTGTGCGCGCGTGTGTGTGTGTGTGTGTAATGATGTGGACATAATGAGGACAGATGAGGTTATATCACAGCATTGGGGGGCAGTACACCTGTAGGGGGCGGGGCCAATACAAGGTGAACAGGAGGAAAGTGTATAGTATACGGGAGCTGGAACAGACGTTATACATTTACACATTGACAGTGATAAAGTCACTATATGAGCTAGGGTATAGGATGAAACGTTACTGTAAACCATGAGAGGGAATATTATGCGACTGCTTCTACAGTTAAAAAGCATGCTCAGCAACAAGAAAGGTCATAGACAGTATATGACCCAAAACAACAACAAAGTAACAAATCCCAACTCCAATTAGACTCATGGACTCTCTCTCTCTCTCTCTCTCTCTCTCTCTCTATATCGCTCTCCACTGCAAAATAACCTTTTTTTTTAAAAGAAGCAGGTTGTTGCCTGGAAGGTGCTCACTACTCAGTCTGAATCCCCAGTCCGGCTGAGGGAAATGCAGTCAGTACTGTATCAGCTGTACCTGAGTGTACAGTATACTATCAGCTCCCTCAACATCTGCTGCTGAAGTATACACTTGCGGGCAAGGCCCCTTGCTTGTCAGCACTGATTTATACTTAGTTGCACACAGGTGGTGCTATACCGGAAATAGAAGAGTCTGATATACTATAGCTTTGCTGGCATTTTTAACCTCACTTACATACCTGCTACTGTATGCCATATGTACAGTATCATATTAGAACATTTGATTACTTGCTGTTTCTGTTTTTATCCTGTTTTGTTTCCTTGCTCTGTCTCCTATATATCTCTTCTCTTCCTCACTTCCTTCAAACTGTAAATGGAGCCTGCATGTATTCACCCACAGCTTTACATTATGTAAAGCCGTGATATGACAATCTGACAAGCTGGTTGTGATTATTAGTGATGCACCGAATATTCGGCTGCAGAAAATATTAAGCAGAAACTGGCAAAAAAAGAAAAAAAGCATTTTCGGCCTACTCGGTTTCGGCCCCGAAAAGGCAGAAAATATATCACCAAATAGTGTATGCAATTGATGCATTCAAAAGAGCTGAATAAATGTTTTATGGACCCATAATAGTGATTATTAGTTAAGTTTTATTTGGCCATAAATCAGGTATGCTTTAAGGTACGACCATGACAGCAATGGTAGGGAAAAAATATCGGATATCGGATCGGATATTCGGCCAACTGTTTCCTATATCCGGTATTCGGTTTCGGCCAAGAATGTCCCTTTTGGTGCATATCCTGTTTCCACTGGTTTAATTCACACTGACACCAATTTCGCATTGGGCCATGAAATCACAAGCCATATATATTCAACCACCTCCAGGGAAGTTGTTCCCTGTGTTCAGACACTGAACGTCTCGTTTCAACCCCCTGGTCGGGAGTCTGTCTGGCACCAGGCTAAAGGTCTGAGTCCCCTGGGAGAGAACGTCAGGCCGACCCAGAGGGCTTCTGACCTTTCACTGGGCAGAAGAACAGCACAGTCCCATCCTCACCACTATACATTAGAGCAGGGGTGGGGCAACCATGACGATGGAGAGGGCCACTATAGTTCCACACTCACTCCAGAGGATTACTGTCGTAGCAAAAATAGCAGATCGACAAGCTCAAAACGTGTCGCAGTGCGACGCGCTTTGAGCTTGCAGATCAGATATTTTTGCTATATTTGAATTTAAATCTTGATTTTTTTTTTGCTATTTTTTAATTGGAATCCTGAAGCCGAGCTACAGTATGTGTAGTATCCATAGGCCAGGAGCCGAAATTAAAGACCAAACCACACCAAATGGTCGAAATGGGAAGAGAGGGTTTTAGCGTTGGCCCAGCGGTGTGATGTGTCCTGTTGCACACCAGTGGTTCAACTGATTCAATTAAATGGCCCAAACCACACCAATGGGTCACCATGGGTCTAAACCACACCAATGGGTCACCATGGGTCTAAACCACACCAATGGGTCACCATGGGTCTAAACCACACCAATGGGTCACCATGGGTCTAAACCACACCAATGGGTCAACATGGGTCTGAACCACAGCAATGGGTCACCATGGGTCTAAACCACACCAATGGGTCACCATGGGTCTAAACCACACCAATGGGTCAACATGGGTCTAAACCACACCAATGGGTCAACATGGGTCTGAACCACAGCAATGGGTCACCATGGGTCTGAACCACACCAATGGGTCACCATGGGTCTAAACCACACCAATGGGTCACCATGGGTCTAAACCACACCAATGGGTCACCATGGGTCTAAACCACACCAATGGGTCACCATGGGTCTAAACCACACCAATGGGTCACCATGGGTCTGAACCACAGCAATGGGTCACCATGGGTCTAAACCACACCAATGGGTCACCATGGGTCTAAACCACACCAATGGGTCACCATGGGTCTAAACCACACCAATGGGTCACCATGGGTCTAAACCACACCAATGGGTCACCATGTGTCTAAACCACACCAATGGGTCACCATGGGTCTAAACCACACCAATGGGTCAACATGGGTCTAAACCACACCAATGGGTCAACATGGGTCTAAACCACACCAATGGGTCAACATGCATCTACTCGCAACCGTTTTGGTTGCAAGGAGTTGCATTCAAACTAGAAGTAGATATACACTTTACAAGCCCACAGCGCTTCTCTCGGCACGCACGCCTGTGTGTGTGTGTGTGTGTGTGTGTGTGTGTGTGTGTGCACGCACGGACATTTTTAACACAAATATTTAGCTTCTGGGGCACAAAATATCTTTAGGTGGGGGTCCACGCCACGGCCCCACTCAAAACGTTTGAGAACTACTTTAGTCGACTGAAAAAGCAGACAGGTAGCTACAGTGAAGTGAATAATTCAACAGGCCAATCAAATCCACATAATGCCTGGAAAAGTGCTTGCTCATCATGACCTTCATTTCCGGTCATGGATCTGCACTGTATACAGTTTGGACGGTTTTAGGAGCCAACACTCACTTCTGTCTCTGTCCCAAACACCCCCCCGTGCCCCCTGAGGAAACAGAAGTGATGAAATCAGCCGTCCTCAACATTTTAACAAGCCTCTTTTGGAATGCTGACAACAGCTATTGGACAGAGTACTTTCTCCTCTGCGCAAGATGCCATCGAGTTCATCGCAATCGACAGCTCCAAATGAAGGCTGGTTGAGACAGCAAAAAACTAAGAGGAGCGTGTGCTTGTGTGTGTCTGTGTCTGTGTGTGTGTGTGTGTTTGTGTGTGTGCGCGCGTGCATGCGTGTGTGTTAACCCATTCTGAACGGGAACCCATTTTGGTGTAAGCATCATGTTATGCTTTAGCTATTGAAAAATAGCAGATCTACAAGCTCATTTTTGAAAAATCGAATCTGCGACTGACATAGAAGACATTTTTTTTAATCTGATCTCAGGTCAGAATGAAAACTGTCAGGATGTAGGAGACATTTTTAGAATCTGATCTCAGGTCAGAATGGGTTAAGCAACTAGTCGACTATTCAACTAATCGACTAGTAAATCCACTAGTCAACCTTGTTGGTACTAGTTGATAAGAAAAATAATAATAATAATCCCCTGATTTTGTATAGGACTCAAGATCAGGTAGATTATAGTTATAGTCACCAATGCACACAGTTTTTAAATGCACAAATATGTTTTTCCAAACTAGTCGACTAGTCAACTAGTAAAAATGACTAGAAGTGATTGCCCTATAGTGTGCGTGCGTGCGTGGGTCAGGACTAGGACGTTATACATCGCAGTCTGAGTACCACTCCATGGTGACGACTGACTGACTCCGAGAACAGTCCGTGTGGTCGCCTGGCGGTCGGAGAAATGTTTCCACAGAGATGACAGGAAGATTTAGCTTTGTCATTTTGACTTTCCTCATCATGCCGCTCCCGGCAAGCCAAGCATGTTACACAACCTCAGGCCTTTGTTCCAAACATAATAAAAGAAAAGTAAAATAAATCACACCCGCGTGAAGTGAGCTCTAATCAATTATTGACCTTATTATACCAACCTTGAAACATACCAAGAATTGGTGGTCCCTTATAGATCGCCGCAGTCCCGCCCCCTTTCAGAAAAGCGAGTGGCCCAGGAAGTGGAAGCCCCATGCATTCTCCCATCGGCACTTTTAATATAATTTATTTAAAGACGGTTACGCCGCGGACAAAGCCAATTCGGATCGTGACGAATCATGACAATGAACACAATATTTTGGGCCGATCAAATAATTTATAAGACGAAAAATAAAACAAATAGTGTTGTCTCCTGACTTTCTTTTCTTCTTTCTAATGATTTGATCGTCCCAAAATATTGTGTTCATTGTCATGATTCGTCACAATCCGAATTGGCTTTGTCCGCGGTGTAACCGTCTTTAAATAAATTATATTAAAAGTGCCGATGGGAGAATGCATGGGGCTTCCACTTCCTGGGCCACTCGCTTTTCTGAAAGGGGGCGGGACTGCGGCGCTCTATTGGCCAAGGGTTTCCACCGACATACTGTCAGCCGATTTGCTCAGACACAAAATTACGTAAATTCTCCATTCATCGTCAATGGCTTTTAATGTTTGTGTTAACCCATTCTTGGCGGGAACCCCTTTTGGTGTTTTAAGCATTATGTTATACTTTAGCTATATTGAAAAATAGCAGATCTACAAGCGCGCTATGAGCTTGTAGGTCTGATTTTTTTTTTTTAATCTTAAAAATCTTTGAATATATTTTCTTTCGGAAGACTTTTTTTTTTTTCTTTTTTGACGTCAGGTCAAAATGGTTTAAGACAGAATCTACACTATAGCTGTTTATAGGAGGGGCTAGCACCCCTCAAAAAGCTGAAAGAGAAGTTGTTTCGTCACAGGGAAAAGATAATGCACTGCTGCGTCACGCGTATAGCATAATGAAAACCAAAAGGAATTAGTGGGGGAAACACTCTAAATAGCCATGGTATAGGAGATGCCTGGACGGACGACCCAGCTGTACTGATGACGGGGAGGGTTTATGGGATGCAGAGGGGCCGCAGCGACGACGACAGCCCCCTTAACGGCCTCATAATGCAGCGATTAGCCTCCAAATGGGATGAGATGTGGTGAGCTCTGCCATTACTACCGGTGATGGGATTGCTGGACTATAGAGCCTCTGGGGAGCAGAATGGCCTGTCAGAGAGAGAGGCCCTGATCCGTCAACGCTGTCGCCTGGGAGTGGAGTTGGCAGAAACCCCCAGGGCCCCGGAGCCGGCCCCCGGAGCCGGCCCCCGGGGGTTTATAAATCACCCAGAGGCCCTGACAACAGCAGCAGAAGAGGCATGAGGGAGGGGGGGGGGGGAAGTCACCTTGGGCAGTGCCAGTGGCTTGTGCACAGGCAGTCACACTCTCTCTATCTCTCTCTCTCTCTCTCTCTGCATTCCTTATCCTATTTTGGCCTGAGGTCAGATTCTAGAAATGTCTTCTATACATCCGGACAGTTTTCTGAAAAAGCTATGTTTCTATGTCAGTCGCTCTTCGATTGTTCAAAAATATGAGCTTGCTATGAGCTTGTAGATCTGCTATTTTTCAATAGCTATAAAGCATAACATAATGCTAACACCTAAAGGGGTTCCCGCCCCAAAATGGGTTATGGTGAGAGGTGTACATCCTCTCCGTTTAGAGCATCGTGGACACAATACAACAGCTAAGTGGAATTCATTATTTGTGAATTATAACCATCATTCTTTTTTTTTTTTTACCCGGGTGGCAATGCTATAGCTATTTTGACAAAAGGTATCCTTCCTCCAAGTAGTATACTGCTTGCCAAAATGTGAATTGCAGACTTGAAAAGAAAATAATCAAAGGCACTCCGTCTTTGGTGGAAAATGAAATAGTTATTTTGACACAGTCAAATTGTACATTGCCAAAGTTTTTCAACATTTTCAATCTGATCAGTGTGATCGACAATGCAAAAAAAAGGCATTTTGGAATAGGGAAGGGGCTAAGTCACGCCGCTGCACACTGACTGCCTGGTGTCTGTCAGACCCACACACACAGTGTCAACAGACCGATAAGAAGAACCAGCTTCTAGAGACTCAATGGCTGTCTTACACCTGCTACATCTTATACTACCTCCTCCTCGCCTGCTCCCATGATCTTCCCTCCTGATACAGCCCACACTGGGAGGGAAGGAGAGATTCCCATTTACTGGTTTAGCGGAGGAATAACACTGGCTTGTCATGTGTTGTGTTTCTCTGGTCACGGAAGGCTAGTTGCATTTCAATCAGGCAGTTGAGTTGAGAAGCTGCCGCTGTTGATGTCATTCAATGTGCTAGCTATAGCATAACGAGTGACGGACGGACACTGTAGCGTCTTGGATAGCTCGCCTCTGGTTGCTGCTCTCTCTCCGTTGCCCTCACCTGGCCCAGGGGTCGAGGCT
Source organism: Protomyctophum bolini (assembly GCF_963924005.1). Lineage (NCBI taxonomy): Eukaryota > Metazoa > Chordata > Actinopteri > Myctophiformes > Myctophidae > Protomyctophum > Protomyctophum bolini. Next base: position 50,572,028 of record NC_137862.1, on the reverse strand, counting down.
TTTGGATTTCATCACTAGTTGAAGCCAGTATTGTCGACTATACCTTTTTCCACTGACGAAAACTAAATGGAAACTAAATGAAAACTATACGCTATGATGACTAAATCGAAGACTAAATATACTGACAATTTCGTCAACAAATAAAATCTAGACTAAACTGTTATAGGAAGGGACTATAGTGGACAAGAGATCCAGTATAAGTCATTTTATAATTAGTTGCATGCTGAAAATAGCCGATCTACAAACTCACAACGCATCGCAGCGCGACGCGTTGTGAGCTTGTAGATCGGCTATTTTCAGCAAGTCATTACGACGGCATCAAGGCGCGCCAAAATACATGTGTTTGACTAAATCAACTGTAGATTTTAGTCGACTAAAATCTTATGATATTTAGTCGACTAAAACTATGACTAAAACAAGAGACAATGACTAAAACTAAAATCAAAATGTGCTGCCAAAAACAACACTGGTTGAAGCCACTTCACTGTACCTGTCTGAGAGGTTTCTTATTTTTACCTAAGTATAGCTAGACAGACAGACCAAACAAGAACACTATGAGCCTGCTTCTTGACATTCAAAATAATTGTTAGCTTGGTTTATCTTGGGTAAGAAGTAAAAAGTCAGCCGGGACTAATTGGTTTATGAAAAACAATGCAATATTATTTTCCTTGTTGTTTTACAACATATAGTTGTCGAGGGCTGGTTTCACTAAAACACTAAAAAGAAAAGGTGGAAAGGTGCAAATTAAATTATATGTCCAGTTTAAAAAAATGATTGGGTTTGCTCTTGAACATTGTTTCTCCCATCTTAGACACATGTTGTTGTTGACCCATTCTCAAAAGGTAGAACATGCAGGTAAAAACAACAAGCATTGAACATACCGAAAATTATGAATATTTATAGTAGCTCTTGTCAGTGTTTGATCATGAACTCAGGCAGCGCACTGTGCTGAGGTGTGTATCACATTGCAACATGGCCTTGTTCCTGTGACAGCACTGTCAAGCAGTCACATAACCTGTGTGTGTGTGAGTGCGCATGTACGTGGTGGGTGTGTGTAATCATCTAAAATACTGTTAATTAGAGTGCGGTGTGTGACTGGTTTCAGCAGGAAAGGCTTTCAGTTTAATTTTAAAGGAGAAACGTATGTGAGCAAGGAGTAACAAGGTCTGTCAGTGTCAGCCAAACACATTTTAATCGCTGCACCTGGTATACTGTATGATTGCAGACAAATATTAGGGCATTATAAGATTGTACGTATATATATATTATAAGGGCATAACATTTAAGTTTATTAAAAAAGAGAGGTTGTAGTATTTGCTAGTTACCTATATCAAACAGTTGCTGTGTGTTTTTGCGTGCACATTACTATACATACAGTATAATATAATAATTATATTATACTGTATGGCATCCTGTATATACTGTGGCATCCTAACCATATATTATATGGTTAGGATGCCACTCGGGCATCTCCATAGGGAGGTCCTTGAGACCCTGGGACAGACCAAGGCGCAGTTGGAGGAAACACATCGACTCACTGGCCTTGGAACGTCTCAGGATCCAACCCAGGAGGAGGAAGTCACTAATGTTGCTCTGGAGAGGGAGGTCTGTGGAGCTGTTGCCCCCGCGACCCGACCACGGAAAAGCGGTCGAAGATGGATGGACGGACAATGGAACTGACATACGTCAAAAAAACTATATTGCGTGGCCATAATAGCACAACATTGAATCATCATAGAATAATATTACAGGCTTTTTTGAAAAGACATATACTGTAAATATGTCTGAAAATATGGTTCTATGTGACCACTAGCCTCGATACCCAGGCTTTCATTTATGTACGCATGGGCTGCACTGGCCTAAAAGTGGGAGTCAACCCTTCCGCGTAGGTAGGCGTCGCTCCAAATTATGTGACGTCAGGGCTCTGAGCGGTGTGTGCACGCCTCAACATAACACCGTGAGGAAATCAGTACCAGTGGAACTTCAAACGAGGCTATGTGAGGAAAATGAGGAGAATGGCTGAAGAACCCACCACGCCGTCTAAGAAAAAAAACAAACGTGTGCCGACTCTGTGGAAATATAACTTTGACAGTCCGTTAGAATGGTATATACTCCAGCAACCAGTGGTTTCTGCTTCTGGTCGACACAATAACAGTGCTGCACTGGGGGGGGGGAGAGACCGGGGCTGACGGACAGATCGGTGAACCAATCAGGATGTGCGCAAACCAGAAAGGTCTAGGCTATGTGACCATTGACCACAGAGGTAGAGCAGGCTAAACAAATGCCTCACATTGTAATGTATTCGGTCAAAGGCTCAGCTTTCAAACCCTGTTTCACCTTGACAAGGAAACAGGCCACATCATGCAGCCTCAGACACAGCACTGGAACTAAAAGGGGGAAAAAAAAGAACTGCACTCGTAAAGTATATAATTAGCTGTGGTTCGGGAGAACAGTGGACTTGTAATTAGGCTGCAATCTCTAAAGTCCAATCCTGATTGAAAAACAGAACAATGAATCCAACCACTGGGGCTATATGGGAGAAAAAGTGCAAGGAAATTTGCATGCTGTGTGGCACACACACGCACGCACGCACACACACACACGCAGGCAAAACCATGAGCGCACATAAACACACAAGGGCACAGGCAAATATACCATGTTGCACGTGGGAAGCACCGAAGCGCACACACATTCACAGCCACACACACACACACACACACACGTGTGAATCTGTGTGCGCACATACTGTCTATATACGGTCTCACACACACACATACAGATGCATGCGCCGCACAAGCCTCAGTTACCATAGAGACAGGCACTCTGGACATATTGAGGATTTATTAAAAAGCCTCTCTGGCACTATTATTCCCTCTGCAGAAAAACAGCCTGTCGCACGCACGCGCACACACGCACACGCACACACACACACGCACACACGCACACAGCTGAAGTAAGTCTCCAAATAATGGTCTCCTTTAACCCAACCTCACCACCATTATGCCACTACACAGAAACAACTATGTGGCATTAGTGCAGGTGACATTGAGCACCTCGTCAGAGATAATGGGAGGGTCAAAGCTAATAACGCGGCACACACATGTCCGATATACCTGTAATTGTGTGCCACTGTATGTGAGGTTAAATGCAATGGATCCTTCTGATGCTCGTATAGATTACACATTATACGTCTCCACAACAACACCTGCTGGAGAACAGCTATACAGTCACACAGGAAGAAAGACGCAGCAGCATCACACCACTGCAGTGGTCGAGGCGTTAGATATTAGATATAGACCACACTGCAACGGAAAGGTCACACATTTGAGCATGGCGAAGCGATCACTGATGCAGTGTCTCCCCAGCGGAAGGTATACTGTGCATGATGGGTGTGTGTGTGTGTGTGTGCGCGCGTGTGTGTGTGTGTGTGTGTGTGTGTGTTTGCATGGGAGCTTACTCTAGTCTATACATGACACTGTCAGGCATGCCATGCATCTTGTCAAAGTGACCTTGAGCACATTGAACTGATGTATACCTCATGTCCTAAACAGGCTCTGGACAAGAGCAACTAGACAATATCACTGAAATAATATGTTTGAGGTTTTGCATCTGCTTGAATTCCGATTACTTCCGCTAAACGCTCAACTCGTATGAGTAAACAAGGATGGGACAGTTGAGGCCTATATATAGATCAATAATGTGCATTTTGTTTTATGCTATAAATACAGATTCTGAAACACCAGAAGCTCAAAGAAAAAAGTGTGTTCATCTCTTGAGTAAATGAGACATCAAAGTCGATGAATTAAGGGTGATTTGTACTTGATTTCAAGTCGCGTGCCCCGAGTCGTGACCTGGAAATAGCAGATCTACAAGCTCACAATGCACCACAGAGCGGCATGCTGTGAGCTTGTAGATCTGATCTGATCACGCGACCAACTATAAATCAGACATCAGGGCTTCCCTCTCACTCAAAAGCAACAAAAAAAAAAAACCCAGAACAAACAAATGTTTGTCTCCCTTATTCCGGTGAGAAGTGGGCTATTATTCGCTGTGCGTGTACATTGGGACATGTTGAATGTTGAGCATATAGTGTGATGGAGATGGAGAGTAAGTAGGAGATAGATTAATGGAGGTTTTGTTTTGGCAGTGGAGAGATCAAACATGACTTGCTGTAGAGGACAGGAGACGGAGATGAGAGCAGACAGCCACTAAACTAAGAGAGGGTAGAGAACAGAGGAGTGTGACTGATGGCATGCACTTTATGAGGGAGACGTGGAAGGGTGAGACATGGATCGAAGGGCGTTGACCCATTTAGACCCGAGGACGATTCTACAAATGCCTTCTAAATCCTTGACAGTTTTCTGAAAAACCTCATGTTTCTGTCAGTCGTTCTCACACATTTTCATGTCAAGGACCCCCCCCCCCCCCCCCCCCGAGATTTTATGTAATTGGCTGCCGACCCCCCCCCCCCCATCTCAAAATATGTTGTTCAGGGGACCTTCCCTGCAGAAGCAAAGATTTGAGATGAAAACGTTCTCTCTGAAAGAATATATATTCAAAGATTTGCAGTAAACATTTTCACGAATTTAAAAAAAATAGCAGATCTACAAGCTCGTAGCGCGGCACTCGGTGCCGCGCTATGAGCTTGTAGATCTGCTATTTTCCAATAGCTAAAGTAAAACATAAATGCTTAAAACACCAAAAGGGGTTCCCGCAAATAAAAACATGCACATACAATGTACCATGCAGCACCACACACACACACACACACACACACACACACACACACACACACACACACACACCTCCAGCAAACAACCTCAACTCGCACAGAAACTGAAACTGGAAAATCAAGGAGATGTGGGGGAGGGGAGACGGGCACGCCCAATGTGGGACACTCCACGGCGCACATGTGCACACACACCCACACACACACATACACACACACACACCCCCCCCCCTCCCTCCCCCGCCCCTGCAGGCTGCAGTGTGTGTGTGTGTGTGGGGGAGGGAGGGGGGACGACATGTGGGAATGTTTGATCGCCTTGCAGGCACAGGTATAGTTCTTTAATGAGATTAACCCTTCGAGCTATACCTCCTTCGCCGAGCCCTTGCTGCTCCGCTCCCACACTTTATTATGTGCCCCTTCTCCCTGGTTGGCACACCACCCATCCTTCATCACTCCCCCCATGGCACGTCCCCCCCCCCTGTCGTCCGTCCCCCCCCCTCTTTTCCTGCTGATGCATCCCGACAGGGAGATAGTCCCGGGACGTCACGTACACAGCTTGATCTCTGCACCTCGTTAAGCCATTCTGACCCGAGATCAGATTCAAAAAATGTCTTCTATACATCCTGACAGTTTTCATTCTGACCCGAGATCAGATTCTAAAAAATGTCTTCTATCCCAGTCGATTTTTCAAAAAATAGCAGACCTACAAGCTCGTTTATTCACCCGCTCGTCTCTTCCTCAACTCTGCTTCTTCTGTTCTCTCCACGCGTGATTCTCTGTTCCCTTCGTCGATCTTCAACCTAATTCCGTTTGCTATAGTCAATAATGTTCGTCAGGCGCTATACGGATGTTATCAGTTAACAGTAAAATTGACAATTCTGCGGTTGAATCGTTGGCCCGGTTTTCTGTGAATGTAATGATGTGACTGACAGGACATGCGGGCCGGTTATAGCCACCTTAGTAGCCACAGAAACGCCTCTGCTTTTGCATGTGATGTGACAGACGAGACAGCTGTGCACTTTTCACGAAATTGTATTCCTCGTAAAAGATGTCATTGCCTGGTCCTCCTGTATCTCAAATGGTCCAAAATAAATTGGATTAAGGAATATAATATGCCTTTTGTTATTAGATAAAAAATAAAAAAAAAATGCCGCTTATCAACTAACCGGTAAATCGATCGATAATGTTATCAATGATCAATGAATGAATTAAACGATCGTTAAATTTGAATCCCTACCATTCGCCATGCAGGTCTTTTTTCCGACAGCATATTGATCCGAAACCTCAATCCTAACCTAACCCTAACCGCAAGCACGGGGGCAGCGCATGTCGGACCATCGCTTTTTCGCATCGCAGCGAATGTCCCCCCGCTGCGGATCGGATCGTTGCCCCGTCGGCTAGAATGCTGTCGGAAAAAAGGCCGCCTCCCAAACTGTAGCGGCCTAGTTTAACTCGTCATACCCGATCAACTCACAAACAACTTACTGCAGTCTATACAATATACATGCACTGCGCCAACTGGCCAGCGTCAGTAACATAAAGTGACAGATCAGGGGCAGAGAGTTATAATTATAATAAACGTATGAACTTATATCTCCCTCGTTTCGACTCCTCTCTCTCACTTTGCCCCGCCCATCTCCGTGGTTCTCACTTTCTCTTTCTCCCTCTCAGCGTGTCTCAGTCCCGCGTTCTCTATATGCGGCTCTTTTCTTTTGCTAGGACCGACTGACAGACATTTCTCTTCCTCATTCCGTCAGCACCCCCGAGCACCCCACACACCCCAGTCCTCTCTCTTCCCAAGCCCTGCTTTCTTCGTCTTTTCCCACGGGGTGATAGAGTGTGTGCGCGCATGGTGTGTGTGTGAGTGTGTGTGTGTGTGTTTTGTTTGTGTGTCTGGGATACACATAATTAACCCATTCTGACCGGGAACCCATTTTTGTGTTCCAGCATCATGTTATGCTTTAGCTATTGAAAAAATAGCAGATCTACAAGCTCATAGCGCGCCACCGAGTGGCGCGCTACGAGCTTGTAGGTCTGCTATTTTGAAAAATCGAAGAACGACTGACATTTTTTTAGAATCTGATCTCAGGTCAGAATGGGTTCATCAGACCTAGTGTGTTGTCCAGTGGAAACTCCGTCTGAATCTGATCTCAGGTCAGAATGGGTTAAATCAGTGCTGGGCATGCAGAGCGTGTTATGCATGGCGACACCACCCGGTGCAACAACACAGACGCAGCTGGCCATCGTTCACCCAGAAAACATGCATGTCTCCCTTTCATATACAGTACACACACACACACACACAACAGGCACAACACACACACACACACACTCACGCGCACACACACACACGCACACGCACCTCTCTCCGTCTCTCAGACATACACAAACACACAGACCCCGCCTCTCTTTCATCCAATTAAAAACGTGTTCAAATGAGCCGTTCCTCAATACGAGACGGGGCTCTGATAAAGCCAGAGATGGCACAGTAACACAGTATAAAGACACAGTCTCTGGGGGGGAAGAAAGCCTCCCTGTGGAGCGGAGCGGAGAACTGACAGCCTCCACGGCCGCCACAACTTTAGCCTGCATGGCAGCAGTGTTGTTTTTGGGCAGCACATTTCTATTTTAGTTTAGTCATAGTCTTTGGAGTGGACTGAAACTTCATTTAGTTTTTGTCATATTTCAGTCACCTGGAATGTCTTAGTGTTAGTTTTAGTCGACTAAATGTCATAAGATTTTAGTCGACTAAAATGTATTTTGGCGGGCCTTGATGCCGTCGTAATGAGTGTTTTTACACTTGCTGAAAAATAGCCGATCTACAAGCTCAAAACGTGTCGCGCTGCGACCAAGTGTAAAATTACTTATACTGGATCTCTTGTCCACTATAGTCCCTTCCTAACATTTCAGTCTAGTTTTTATTTGTCGACAAAATTGTCAGTATATTTAGTCTTAGTTTTTAGTCATCGTAGCTTAGTTTTCATTTAGTTTCCATTCGTCTTTGTCAGTGAAAAAAGGTAGTCGACGAACATTTTTCGTCTTAGTTTTAAGTCGACAAAAACAACACTGCCCTGGCAGACAGACAAATCTGCAACAGGACAAAAAAAGAATGCCTGTGGAGATTGGTCTGGCACTACATTACGCTCACCCCAGAGTTGTGGTGTGACCAAATAGTGGGGATTTCACTGGTAACAACCACACTATTCTAAGAATAATGATGAAATATAGTTGCACTGCTCACCAAAACTCTGCTTCAGTGCAGTCCTGTTGGAAGTTCTGTGTCAGTAAGGATGGATTCTATCTAGTGCTTCTCTGCTCTCATCCCTGTTCGGATTCAAATGTTTTGCCACCGGCCAATCTTCAGTCAGTATACAGGGATATATCGGTCCGACTCTGAACTTGGGGACTCTTACAATAAATCTCCAGGGCATCTACCCACAGTTAGTATGCCCTGCATGCCGTTTCCTTATTAGCCCGCTGTGTGTGCCATGAGCAAACCGAAAGCTTTTCTAGACTTTACTGACCCCAGCAACGTGAGCGCCGTTGAATAATTAACTGACCTGCTGACAGACAGCGAGGATGATGTCATCATCATATGCCATAAAACCATTAAGGACTTGTGAAGGAAGACGTGCACAGAGACAGAACGCACGCACACGCACACGCACACGCACACACACACACCACACACACACACACACACACACACACACACACACACACACACACACACACACAAGTACAGCCTGCAGCTGATCACTGGCCTCTACAGTATATACTCCAATTCATATTTTTTCCCAGACAAGCAACACAAGACTGGCACACATGGACATTTTGTATATATCATCGCTATCGGGCACAAACTTTGTATTTCATATTTTTTCCTGTTTTTCCATGAATTAATGCCCTATTTTATACTTACGCAAAGCAGAGACAATAGCTAATCTATACTGTACAAGCCCACAACACTGCAAGCTTGTAGATCTGCTATTTTCACTAGCCATATTTACAGGTTTAATGTTTGCGTTTAGTTCAATGTTTGTTTTAAAAAACTTTAAAAAAGTTGTTTCCATCCGACAGCGACAATAGTGGTATAAATTAGCGACATCGGAGAGGAATTAAAAGTGTTCCTTACCTGTGTGAGGTAATGTTCCATGTCATCACACAGGGGTAATGGTGGAGAGCATGGAGAGAGAGAGAGAGAGAGAGAGAGAGAGAGAGAGAGAGAGAGAGAGAGAGAGAGAGAGAGAGAGAGAGAGAGAGAGAGAGAGAGAGAGAGAGAGAGAGGAGAAGGGGACAGGGACAACAGTTTAGGTTTAGGTTTATTTATTTAGCACATAGTATAAAAACAAGTATCAAAGAACAAAAAAAAAACAATGCAAGGAAAGGTGTAGACGCCAGCTGGCGTATATGGAATTCCTTTCCTGTATGGATGAGGTCATTGATTAAGCAGATTAAAGAGTTGGCAAAGGGAGCAGCTGTGCAATAAAGAAATACCAGTAAGACGCGCAAACGCGGGAAGCGAACGCAGCTCGTACATATTTGGGTTTTGGACGTATAGCTGCTTTGGGGACTCCTTATATGGTTATGGCTGAGTCATGGTGACGTAATCACTCAGCTCCATATATGGGCACAAAAGCGGGACAGAAACCAGACAGACAGACAGACAGACAGACAGACACACACACACACAGACAGACATGATCTGCTAGGTCTCATAGTAAGTGCTCACTGCATTCGCAAAAAACACAGAGACTGCACAAAAAGTGCACAAAGAGTAAGTAATGGAATGATAGAGAGCCACTGCAGAGCATTCGTTTTGACGGCCACCAACCAAAACAGTTTTTCGCACTATAAGGAAGGAAGACGTGAGGGGAGGATTAAAAATGGGCTGTGAATTTATATTCATTATGATATTTCTGGGGCATGTTCAAGCCCTAATTATTTTGACAGTTGTGTGACAGTGGAGACAGAGACAGAGAAGGACATTCAGCAAAATGGCCTCAGGTTGGATTATAGAACTGGTGCTCGGCTGGTTTGCACAGCAAGGACTGTCTGAGCCTTTATATGGTTACAGAATCCCCATCCAGCCACTCTCTACCCCCTGAGCCACCGCCGCCCGACACTGGTGCAGCGACAAAGATCGCTTCCCTGCTCCGAACATGGCTCATTGTGTTTGTATAAATGCACAGCCAAACCGGATGCACCGCAGTGGAATTCAACCCCCCTAGACTATAGTCTGCAGTGGTGAACAGGTACACTGTGGTGCCTGTTATTATGGCAGAACTGGACTGTCAAATATTGATCTATCATTTCATGATTAAATGCATGTCCAAAAGATTAACATGTTGAAGACCTTGGAGACACACACACACACACACAACACTCTCTCTCTCTCTCCCCCTCCCACCACCCACCCCCCTTTCTCTCTCTATCTCTCTCCACATTGTAATTAGCAGGCAACAGTGCAACACTATCTCTCTCTGTTTCTAGCACAACAGCACCACTTTTGCCCCTACTGGTAGTCTAAACATAGGGACATAGGGACAGACATACACTGTAACCTATAACTGTAAAATTAGGGTGGATTTGCAACAGTATCTTACTGTTTTTCACCAAATTGTAAAATACTGTTAAATTGTCATCTCTTTCCTGTAAATTAACATTCTATTCTGTAAATTAACATTCTATGCTGTAATTGAACTAATAACAGTAGAACCTGTTATGTAGCAGTACAATACTGTTAAATAGTCATCCCTTTCCTGTAAATTAGCATTGTATGCTGTTATTTAACTAATATGAGTAGAACCTGTTATGTAGCAGTACAATACTGTTAAATAGTCATCCCTTTCCTGTAAATTAGCATTGTATGCTGTTATTTAACTAATATGAGTAGAACCTGTTATGTAGCAGTACAATACTGTTAAATCAACAGCCTACAATGGTATAGAAGAGGAGACTGACTGGCTTGCTGGCTGACTGACTGACTGACTGACTGACTGGCTGGCTGGCTGGCTGGCTGGCTGGCTTGCTGGCTGGCTGGCTGACTGTTAGACTCATATAGGTTGGAAGGAGATGGATTTTAAACTTTGTCATAGAACATCAAAGCCTTGATTGATTGATTGAAATATGTATTAACACTAACAGTTTGCAGAATTACAGTACATTTCAAACACAAACTCAATACAAAGACTTTAAGCAATTAGGCATTACACTTGTTTACAAGAGGGTCCACCTGTGTGTGTGTGTGTGTCAAGACATTTGATTAGCAACTACACACACCTGTTGCAAGGTGTCACTGTGAGCTCCTCTCCTCTCCTCTCCTCTACTCTCCTCTCCTCTCCTCTCCTCTCCTCTCCTCTCCTCTCCTCTCCACAAACAGACCTTTAAAACATGTTTTTTAATGTTTTTCTACGTACACTAGACGTATTCTTCATATTTGGAGCATGCCGAATTCAATGGCGGCGGTCTCAAATTTCCACGACGTTTGCAAAGGTCAAAGGTCAGCCAGAAGACTTCACTCAATCCATATTGAGAGTAAGCCGGATGTAATGGCACCGGGCCTGATTTTTTAGGCCACTGATAAAGGTCAAAGATCAGCAAAAAGACTGCAAAATCTGACCATTTTCTGGAATTAATCGCTCAAGATATTTTTTTTAAATCTGAAACTTCACTCAATCCATATTGAGAGTAAGCCGGATGTAATGGCACCGGGCCTGATTTTTTAGGCCACTGATAAAGGTCAAAGATCAGCAAAAAGACTGCAAAAGCGGGCAATCTTTCCCTCTCAATAACTCCACAACGATAAGGACTTGGGGTCTAATTTTTATATATGTTGTTCAGTTTTTCGAGACGATCAAGTGGATATCTTGTTTGTCCTGGTACGACACTTTTCAAAATTTCAGATCTTCCTTCAGTATGGTGTTAGGTTGTACACCTATATGTACCTTCCGAAAGTGGAGGAAGCCAACTTAGGAGTGGCGTACCGGGACAAACAAGATATCCCCTTGTTCGTCTCAAAAAACTGAACAACATATCTCGAAATCGGAATCCAACTTCTTATCGTTTTCGAGTTATTAAGCGAGATAGCGAACCTGTAACCCTAATCAATTAAGAGAACCGTATGTCCGTGTGGGAGGAAACTTATATTGGTGTTTTCAGAGCAACGAGCTGATCAAGAATCTGGTCTTGGTTTTGCTCTACGACCTCGGCAACCCTAACCCTAACCCTAGCACGTTTTGGTGGCTGGGTTAGGGTTAGAGAACAGTAAGTCTGTGTGTGAGGAGATTTATATTGATGCGTTCAGGGCGACACGCTGATCAATAATCTGGTGTTTGATTTAGTTTTCGACCATTACTTTTCCCTGTAGATACATATTTATGATTATCTCTAAGACGATTTGACAAAACTTTACAATTCTGACATATGTCAGTCTACCCTCATAATTTATGAGTCTGTCAAAAAAGAAAGTAAGTCTCTAGCACATTCCTGTCAAAAGTTATGATTTTTTAAAGAAATATAAACCAAAATACTCATTCCCAGTTCTGAGCTAGTCTGATTGCTGTCAGCTGTGCTCAATTCAATGGATTGAATGGTGACGCATGTCCCCCCCCTCTCTCTCTGCTGTTGCATGTCAGAGTACTATATACTTCTCCAGTACAAGGGTCTATAGCCGAGGGACCATTCAGTTCACAGCTTATGCCGTTATTTTACTAGAGACTGTAATTTAACAGTAGAATGCAGTATTTTATGCAAAGCCACATGGAAATAGGCCACACCCAGGTTTTCCCTTCAAAGTTCGTCAGTTGATTGTTGTTGGCCATGCAGTGAAGGAGCCTTGTATAATCTTTTTAGCCAACAGTTTTTTGCCAAGCAAACTAACAAAACAACACAAAAGAACAAAAGAAGAAGCATAAAGAAGACTGAGAAGAAAAGGAGACTAAGGTAAGAACGTTTCCTACAGTCTATATATTTTTAAACAACATCTGCTAGCTGCTAGCAACATTGCTCAAGCTACACAACTTACTTTGGCAAATCTAACCAACTTTAACAATTTCTGAAACATCAATACATGAGCAAGATGATATCATGTGATATGTGTACATATTCTTGCTTTGATATGTTAACGTGAGGCACATGAGGACCCACAGTTGCACACCCAATGCTTCTTTTAAGTGTGTTCATCCTGCAGATGTCAAAGATTTCCAAACATACAGAACATTTAAAGTGTATAATTTTTCCCAGGGCTTGGATGGGGATTTGACTCTTGTAATTCAGCTTCTTACAACCCATTTAGGAGAAAGCCAAGATGGACTGCTGATTTTGGCTAATGTGAGTATTGATCAATTATTGTTCAATATTGTGATTGTACACATGCTACAACATTATTATTTTTGTCCTAATTTATTTTAACTTTTCAGTGGTCTAACACAAGTGCTGACGTCGAGGGACAATTCATCCTACCAGCCAGTCCTCGACTTGTTCTGCTTGGTATGTATTTTTGTGTAAAAAAAATGCCCTTTGTGTAAAATGAGGCAATCATAGAACCTTCATGTGAAGATGCCATGCCTTAATTGTATTTTAAGTGAAGATACATCTTGCTCAACTGAAACTGAAATGAAAAGTAGGGAGAGTCTTCTGTTCCATATGTATTTCCTGCCCTTCTACAGATCCACCTTGCAATCCAAGCAACTGCCATTTCTCATGTTTTTGAGAAATATTAAAATGGAATCAAATGAATGTTCATGATAGTAACTACTTCTGTAGTCTCAATCTAATTTCAAACTCTGTTTGTCATGGACTCATTCCCTGTAAATAGTAAATACAGCCAGTGGATGATCAGCGTTGAGGGGCACGTGATCTGTGAGGGCATTCGGGTCAGGAGTTGCTGCACTGTTTGCGGTGTTCTACATTTTCAACCTCAAGTACCAAGACGAGGCCTCCAGAACCCTGGAATTCATTCAAAGGTATCTATTGCTGGTGTAAACATCATAGGTAATCCAAGCTCAGATATATTGTATATATCTCTGCTGCCGGGAGGAAACCTCATAATAAAATGTTCATTTTTCAGGAAATGGAAATTAAGAAAACCTTATATTTTTAAAACTAAGCAATACAGCCTCATCAAAGTTGGTGTTGTAACTGTATGTCAATTACTTCCATGAGAGGGGGAGAGGTGGTGGAGTTAGTTGCTTTAGCAGACATTTTGAGGGTCCAAAGAAGTTGTCCAAAGCACTTTTTACTACTAAACCTCAAAAATGGAGTTATGAGGTTTCCTCCCAACAGCAGTGGTAATGGTAAAGATTAGGGCTCTTCAATGATTTTCAGGCTAACAAAGGACCCGTAGCTGAGAGAGATGCAGGTACCCACGCACACTACATAAACTTAATTGAATAATATTGTGTTTCAGATTAAACCTTTATAGGTAGATTCATAGACTTGTTTCACAGCAGTATCATCAGTGTTGTGTAAAATGTTGTTTGTTTGTCTTTTTTTTATACCAAACCTCTAATGCATATATCCAATCTACACACTGACAGTACAAAACGCCACAGTGTGATGCATTGTAAGCTTGTAGATCTGCTATTTTCTGTAGTACACCTATAGTATTTTGGACAAATCATTTTCCTTATTCCTTTCCCATAGATGGTTCATCCGTATTCACCCTGAAAGAGGTACCAAGGCCACCACTGGAACGGTTGTCTCCAAGAAGATGGTAGCCACACTGCTGAAAAAACTGGTTGATTTTGAGTTGGAATTCATTGGTAGGTCACAGCTACTACTGTAGCAGCACTGTAGCACATTACCAGTCTACTGATGTATGTTAATGTTAATGTAAATGTACCATTTTCAAAGCATACTTATTTACACGCACATCGATGGTGGGTGCTGGGCCAATAGTCTAGTCTAGTAGAGCTTTCACACAGGTTTCAGGCAAAGGATTTACCTTATTATTGCAACAACATTTCAATCTCCCAGGATCTTCATCAGGTCATTCATTCTAAAATATGCACACCTGTTCCATTATTTTTAACCCTTGTCCCCCAAATGTTTTATGTTTTTGAGAAATATTTTGTTCATCTATTAAAATGGAGTCAAATGTATGTGTATGATAGTAAATACTTCTGTAGTCTCAATCTAATTTCAAACTTTGTATTTACTATTTAACAGGGAATGAGTCCATGACAAACAGCCAGTGGATGATCAGTGTTGAGGGACACGTGATCTATGAGGGCATTCGGGTCAGGAGTTGCTGTTTTTGGTGTTTTCAACTTCAAGTACCAAGACGAGGCCTTCAGAACCCTGGAATTAATTCAAAGGTATGTATTGCTGGTGTAAACCTCATAGGTAATCCAAGCTCAGATATATTGTATATATATCTGCTGCCGGGAGGAAACCACATAACTTCTAAATGAAAAATATCCATTTTATAAATATTTAAAATATTATTTATCAATATACACCCAAATTGTGTACCTCCCCTACTGTGTACCACCCACACAAACAGCAGGTGAGTCTCATCACTCTTGAGGAGCTGGGAATTTGACATTCTAGAATATACAAGTATACCAGAATACACAATAGCCTTTTTAAAACCAGATGAATGGCCCTTTTAGATCTATAGGTTGGCACTTGTTACCTGACTGCAACATTGTCTGTAACTCTACACTACTGGTGTGCAACCTCTATTATATACCTCCTTTCAAAGTTTTTCATTTTGAACCTTTTTAAATGTATTTAGCAGCTACATTGTTTTGCTCAATATTTTTTGATTTTTTTTTACAGGCACTCCTGATTGAGCCACGCGATGCAAACCAAGCCAAGGCCTCTTCCTTTCTCCATCGCTTCCCAATGTCTCCCTTTCATGTTAAGTATTTGCACTTCAACTGTGATGCACTGCTGTTAAAATGATTGTATTGATGCTGCATATTAATATTGCGTATGACGCAGATGATGCTGTTACCTCTCATGTTAAGTATTTTGCATGTTGGCTAGACTGATACAATGCTGTTAAAAGATTGTTCTTGATGCTGCTGTATTAATATTGCATTATAATGCAGATGCCATTTTTGCCATGTCCTGTCATTCAGGATTTTAAATGACAGTTTGTTAATTTAAACTGTTTATCTTTTATTTATTGTTTTTTTGGGGGGTTAATTGAGACTGTTTGCTCATTGTCTACCCATGCATGAGTCTGTCAGTCAGTCTGTCATTTATTATTGATTGCATTTAAAATAATAGAAAAAAGTTTTAATGGAGACTATTGTTGAATAGCAGCTTTAATAATAAACCAACTGTGTTGAATATCTATACCTGTGTGTTTTGTATTAGTTGTATATCAATAATTTAATTTTTATTACATTTTATTGAAAACATGCATACTGGAACATACTGTAAAATTACAGTAAAACCCATAGTTATACTGTATTTTTACTGCATTTCAAAATACTGTATGCTGTTAAATTACCATGAACCCACATTTAATTTAAAGTTATATACTGTAATTGAACAGATGATATGCTGTTAAATTACCATGAACAGACATTTAATTTACAGTTATATACTGTAATTGAAAAAAAAGTATGCTGTTTAATTACCATGAACCCACATTTAATTTACAGTTATGTACTGTAATTGAAAAACGGTATGCTGTTAAATTACCATAGGCCCACATTTAATTTACAGTTATATACTGTAATGGAAAAAAAAGTATGCTGTTTAATTACCATGAACCCACATTTAATTTACAGTTATGTACTGGAATTGAAAAACGGTATGCTGTTAAATTACCATAGGCCCACATTTAATTTACAGTTATATACTGTAATTGAAAAAACTGTATATCTACTGTAAAATGAATTACAGTAGATGTACTGTAAAATAACAGTAAATTGCGGGCGTCAGTGCTGCCAGTAATTTACTGTAATAGTACAGTGAAATCTCTTACAGTGCACCACTCAAAAACCCAGCAGGAAGAGACAAACTGGAGACAAGAGAGAGACAAAGAGAGACAGAAGTGACTGGACAGAGACAGAATCTCCTGAATATTTCTACTGTATCATCAACAGGTCATTATTTCACAACACCCTGTTTGACTCATCCTTTCCCAGTCTATAATAGACGAGGCAATGGTTTGCACACATTTGCGCCACATTTCCACGATGTTACGAGCTTGTAGACCTGCTGTTTTTCAATAGCTAAAGTATAACACAATGCTTGAAACACCAAAAGGGCTTCCCGCCCTGAATGCGTTAATAAGAAACCACCTATGCTAATATGTTAAATATATAACATCCATCAACTAAATTCAAATTCCTCCTAGTAGTCCCACACTGATTAAGGACATGGTTGACAGTATCCAATATTGATGACTTGATCATTAAATTATCAGAGGCTTAAAAAAAAAAAAAAAAACACTGGCGCTAGCTTGCTCTCTCGCCTTCCCTCCTTTCATACCCCCGAGAGTCACAGGTATGCATGTTGTTCACCACACGACACACGTAGTCGTAAACAAAAGACATTAAACGTGCACACAGTCCACACACACAGTGGAGACTGTGGCTCAGGAGGTAGAGCAGATTGTCCAATGATCCATGGGTCGGCGGTTCGAAACCCGGCTCCTCCTGTCTACATGTCGAAGTGTCCTTGGGCAAGACACTGAACCCCAAATTGCTCCCGATGTGCTATGGTTGGTACCTTGCATGGCTTCCGCCGCAATCGGTGTATGAATGTGCGAATGTAATGCACAATCTATGTAAAGCGCCTTGGACAAAGGCGCTATATAAATGCACCATTTACCACACACACACACACACACACACACACACACAGCAGCGAACATCCTAAATGAGGTCTTTACCATTTAATCAGAACACAGCATACAGTTGGCCACCGTATTGAAAGCGATCATAGAAAGGCGTTGGGGGGGAGGGGAAGAGGAGACTCACTGGAGACTCCATTACCAATTACTAATTGATTTCATTTATGCCGTTCGGAGGCTGATAGTGTGCAAATTTGCTCCAAATAAGCTTAGCAGAGAGGCGCTTGCGTCTGCAAGATTTCCACGGGGAAATGAAGCAGCAGTGATGTCATGTGGTGTGTACGTGTGTGTGTGTGTGTGTGTGTGTGTGTGTGTGTGTGTGTGTGTGTTGGGGGGGGGGGGGGGGTAAGAGATATGGGTAGCGTCTGACAAATCCATGTCTCTCTTTCCCTCTGAACTTGAGACTAATTAAGTCAGTGTGGAGTGATTCGATCCTATATGGCTGAGTGATATGTTAATGAAAATGTATCACAATATGTTTGCCCAAATAACTCAATATTGATATAATCATAATATACTAGTTTTATTTATTTTTTACAAAATATTAAAATAATTGTGAAACTAGATCTGCAAGCTCACAACGTAAATGGTAAATTGTAAATGGTGCATTTATATAGCGCCTTTATCCAAGGCGCTTTACATAGATTGTGCATTACATTCACCCATTCATACACCGATGGCAGCGGAAACCATGCAAGGCACCAACTAGCACATCGGGAGCAATTAGGGGTTCAGTGTCTTGCTCAAGGACACTTCGACAGTAACTCTGGGGGAGCCCGGGTTTGAACTGGCAACCTTGCGGTTCCCATCCAGGCACTCTACCCCTGAGCCACCGCCGCCCCCTGTAACTGTGTGATCCATTGTGAGCTTGCAAATTAGAAAATGTATTACTAAGCAATTAAAGCACAACATAATACCAGGTATAATATTGGACCTTGTGAAACAGGAACACAAAGAACATACTGCTTATTCACCATGTCACTAAGGCTTGGTACTTTAGTTTACAAGTAAGCACAAAGTGTACATAGACAGAAATAAAATATATCATCTAGAGCTGCAAAACACCCAGTATAAATACACAAATATACGTACAGTACAGTGTCACATTATAATAAGGTGAATTGTTCCACGGTTATTTCTACATCAATTTATACTCTAACAACAAAGCATAAATCAGCCTTCAGTTCCTTCGTGGAAGGTTGGGAGAGGAGGAGGAACTGTTAAAGGGCCTTGCAAACGTGAAGCGAGGAACGCAGGCGTCGTTGCCTGGATTACACAGGTCTCCTCCAGGTCTGTTGAAGAGGGGCGCAACAACGCAAGCGTGAAGAAAAAGCTAAACAGAATCCAGGTCTGGTGAGTGCACGTAACGACCACGCGCGCAACAAAGTCACGGGACCGATACGCTTGCGTTGTCGCACCGCAACTTCTCAGCGCAAAAACGCAGGTCTCATTGAAAATGAACTATAGGCGTGTTTTATCGCTCCCCGTTTGCAAGGCCCTTTACGGTGAGTGAGGAATATAGGACCAAAATGCAGACGAACCGTAGAACTCAAAATATTAATGAAAGACTAAAGGGCAGGGGGGAAAAAAAGACAGATACAGGAATAAGACCTGCAAACAGACTGACATACGACGAACTAGCAAAGAGGACTAACACCGGGGCTCCACCGGGCACGTCAGCGTCGCGCCTCCGTCACCGTCAGGGAATGTTCCCTTTTTAATTAATGAAGGGTGGCTCCACTGCCCGGTGGAGCCCTGCCGTAACTAGACACAGGAGAACTCAACTGACAATTAACACTGAGATAGACTATAGGGGACTAAGAGGACACAGGTGACATTGACAAAATCCACAAGACTGGTTAGACAAGACGGGCACAGATAACTAATGAAAATAGGAAACACTAAGAAGTAGCCTACAGGGCTAAACCAACAGGAAACAGGAACAGAATTAGGCCAAAATATCCTAAATAAATAAACACAGTCCATATACGCTAAGGAGCGGACTGTGACAGGAACAGAGAGAGAGAGAGTGTGAAATAAACGTGGGCAGAGAACGTGAGGGTGGAAGATAAGCCAATGGAGAATGATTGAGCTGCGAGAAGAAAGAAAATTGACCGTAGGTTTAACGACTACGTTACAAGATAACTCTATCAGATAGGTCCTACAAAATTCACAAATCATCCCTTTGAAGAACAGAGGGAAATGTGCATAATATTGCAGATATCGAGTGCACCAATGGACGTATAATTATAACAACAACTAGAGCCACTACCCTATGTGTGAGGTCTGAGTGTAGCAGAAATGACTGGCACTGTGATGAATTGGTCCTGTTACAATCTGTCATAAAACAGTCCCTCAGATGGCCGTGGAGCTGTAGATTTGACCAGGCCGGGGATGCCTGGACACATAGATGTCAGCGGAGCCTTCATTAGCCAGTGACAGAACCACAAAAGGCCATCAATGTGTCTCCTAAACGCTTTCCCACTTAGCCGTCGGTCTTCAAATAGCATTACAGCATTACATTCACACACACACACACCCAAGGGCCCTGACTATAGGAAGCAGCACGGAATGTCGATTCCCAGCAAATTAGCAAATCTCTTCAGAGTGCATTCAGCCTGCTAACCTTGGCTTTTTTCCCAATTAGGCGGCAATTAGCCAGGTTTCTGAGGTGGTCTCACTCACTCTTGGGTCCAAGTCTTGATTCAAGGGGCATGCTCCTCCTCTGCCAAAAAAACCCCGTACCCCTGCTATTTCGCCTTGCCACCCGAGCCAACCCTCTCACGGCTCCAGACAGAGTTGGGTATGAAGGGGCTGCTGGTGGTGGTGTTGGTTGGGGTGTGTAAACAATAACAGCTGTCAGACGCACGTTACCCCGGCAACCATTTCTCCGGTAAAAACTGAAGCAGCCACATATTATACAGTACTATACTGCACTGTAAGAACAAGAAACGTTGAGAGGAAAAGTTCAGACAGAGAGCGAATGCAAAGATGAATGGGATGTGAAACAAGACCTTCCTTCTCTCTCGGTGCTATGCTGCTTCTGTCTATAAGAAATCTGTCTAGGGAGCAGCGCTATTCGGTGATTTGCGTCGCATTAGGATAACATTGTGTGTATACTGGAGACATCGTTGGCTCAGCAGCTGGATTAGCTAGGGGGCTTTATACAAGCACACAAAGAAAACATCATTTGTTTTCAAATGCCAGACCTGTTTTGGTGGGGTGACGAGACAAGGTTTTGGACACGTAATGGAGGTGTGTTAATTAAAGCGCACGCCTTTTCGGGGAAAGGAATCTACTTAGACATTTTCTAAGGTTGGCGACATCGACCACCGCCATGAATATAGGCTGCCCTTTGGGCGAGGTCGCTTCTCGCCCTGAGGCGTTTTACTGGTTAACATATAAATATGTCAGCAGAAGACAATGTGTCAATGCAAGCATGGAATAAGTCAATAATTTAATAACATAAAAACCTGACAGACACGGAAAATACAGATACATGATTTTGCTGATATTGGCAAGTTTAGTATTAAAAGTATGAACCGCTGGGGTCTGACTTGGTAGAGATGTAGTCACGCTTCTTCCAGCAGGGGATAGCACTGTTGACCTGTAATCTGTTTCAGATTTTATTTTGTTCTGAGATAAACACTGCTCAAGGATTTAGCAGAATTTATTTATTTTTTGGTGAGAGATTACATCTAGGCATCTATAAATGCACCACGTCACATGGGTGGAACGGGTATACAACGGGTATTGCATAGCCGGGCGGGGCATGGATCTCCAACTTCCATCGTTACCGACTCTGTGCTCTACAGCCTGGCAGCGCTCTAGTGACTCTGTGCTCTACAGCCTGGCAGCGCTCTAGTGACTCTGTGCTCTACAGCCTGGCAGCGCTCTAGTGACTCTGTGCTCTACAGCCTGGCAGCGCTCTAGTGACTCTGTGCTCTACAGCCAGGCAGCGGTCTAGTGACTCTGTGCTCTACAGCCTGGCAGCGCTCTAGTGACTCTGTGCTCTACAGCCAGGCAGCGGTCTAGTGACTCTGTGCTCTACAGCCTGGCAGCGCTCTAGTGACTCTGTGCTCTACAGCCTGGCACCGCTCTAGTGACTCTGTGCTCTACAGCCAGGCAGCGCTCTAGTGACTCTGTGCTCTACAGCCTGGCAGCGCTCTAGTGACTCTGTGCTCTACAGCCTGGCAGCGCTCTAGTGACTCTGTGCTCTACAGCCGGGCAGCGCTCTAGTGACTCTGTGCTCTACAGCCGGGCAGCGCTCTAGTGACTCTGTGCTCTACAGCCTGGCAGCGCTCTAGTGACTCTGTGCTCTACAGCCTGGCAGCGCTCTAGTGACTCTGTGCTCTACAGCCTGGCAGCGCTCTAGTGACTCTGTGCTCTACAGCCTGGCAGCGCTCTAGTGACTCTGTGCTCTATACAGCCTGGCAGCGCTCTAGTGACTCTGTGCTCTACAGCCTGGCAGCGCTCTAGTGACTCTGTGCTCTACAGCCTGGCAGCGCTCTAGTGACTCTGTGCTCTATACAGCCTGGCAGCGCTCTAGTGACTCTGTGCTCTACAGCCTGGCACCGCTCTAGTGACTCTGTGCTCTACAGCCTGGCAGCGCTCTAGTGACTCTGTGCTCTACAGCCTGGCAGCGCTCTAGTGACTCTGTGCTCTACAGCCTGGCAGCGCTCTAGTGACTCGGTGCTCTACAGCCTGGCAGCGCTCTAGTGACTCTGTGCTCTACAGCCTGGCACCACTCTAGTGACTCTGTGCTCTAGTATATGGACAGGATAATGTTATTGTTAGACCCTTAAAATATGAGCACAGATTGTATACCTTATAGTAAAGCAAAGAGAACAAAAACCTACAGTAGCTTTCAGCTAACTAACCTATAGTTTTCCTAGCTTGGTATAGTATGTATAGTTTCATTACATAGATATCCCACTGTTACGTTCTTAGCTTACACATGTTTCATGATAACTACTTTTTATGCATGTGATGCATTGCCATGCTTTTTGTTCTTGCTTAATGTAAATCACTCTGGATTAAATTGTATAGTGGGAGATAGACATTGAGATAGACATTGCTGTGGCAGTAGTAGTAATAGTCATAATAGTAGCAATAGTCAGCAGTAATGCCATTAGTAGCAGTACAGTACACTGCACTGCAGCAGCAGCAGTAGTACAGTAGGCATATTAATAGTGGTATTCTTTGACATTCCTCTCCCAGCTATTTCCCAGGTCTCTTTGTCACTTCCTCCGTGCAGTTAAATGAACAGATCCCAACCTATCGCAGTGCTGTCAGCCGCATAATAATAAGCCCATTATCAACAGGCAGTGTAATGAGAGCACAGTTAAGACTGAGTAACCCGTCTCCATTATGGGGCTCCTCAGCCCAACCCTTCAACATGAGACGTCCATTCCCCCGCAGGCCGGGCGCCTTCTCTCTCTCTCTCTCTCTCTCTCTCTCTCTCTCTCTCACAGTGCGATGGCATTTCTAGAAACGGAGAAACCCCAGCAGAGACCATTCCAAAGGAGAACCGTGCGAGCGGGGAAGGAAGGTGGAGACGAACTCTTTTTTATTTGCTTGCCGAGCGCATCCCCGAATTATGACGAATGTGTGTGTGTGTGTGTGTGGGACAGAGGGGGGGAGGGTGTTGGCGGAAGACAGCTGAGGTCAAACAGGAGATGCTGCGTTCGTTTGTGTGTGTAATGAGGTGCCACTGCTGCAGGTGAGGGGCATCGGACGAGCGATTGGAACCTGAATACTATTCTTTGCATGACTGAACTGACTGTGTTGGCGAGATCTGGGGCTAATATATAACCCCGCTGGACACAGTGGGTCGGGGCTTGATTTAATTACCTATACCGCCAAGAAGGTAATGTTTTCACCTCATCTGTCCGTCTGTTTGTCTGGCTGTTGGCAACATATCTAGTAGTCTATAGTTACAGATACTGTATGTACGGATTTACACAAAATGTGGTGGAAATGTTGGTGCCGGGCCAAGGAAGAACTGATTCTTTTTTTCCCCCCATGGCAATTTCATTCCGCCCAATTAAGGACCTCCAAGACAGTTGGTACCTGCAGACTGCAGCCATTTCTCCCGCCTGTCTTGTCTCTCTGCTCACTGTTTCATCGGTTTAGAATAAAGCAATAAATGCCAAAAGGTGTATTGAGTAAATCAATGTGTGTGTGTGTAATGTGATATTAACATAATGTTGTCCAACTCCTTTCCCCAATCTTCAGCTACAGCTGCTGAATGAAGCTGCCAACCACTTTAACCCATTTAGACAATATTCAGAAAAATCTGTTTCTGTGGCAGTGGTGCTCAAACAATTTCATGTCAAGGACCCCCATCTGAAAATATGTAGTCCCCCCCCCCCCAGAAGCAAAGATTTGAGTTAAAAATGTACGCATACATGGACATTATATATGAGCACAAAAACATAATATAAAACAAGGATAGACAAGATAAACAAATTAAATTAATTAATTAATTAATGTAATTAAAATTTTAAATTCGCTTTTTACACGACCAAACACACAGCATCATCAAACGTATCATATGTATACTAAGACAGTAAACAATCAATAGGGCATTGCCTGACCATGGATACCAGCTCTGTGGCCTTGTGGTTAGAGTGCCCGCCCTGAGACTGGGAGGTCAGGGTTCGATCCCTGGCCGGGTCATACCAAAAAAAAAGGGACTTGACACTCAGCATCAAGGATTGGATTGGGGGTAAGTCCCTGCGAAATACTATAGCGTCATGTCCAGGGGGTGTTACTTGTACATCAAGCTGCCTCACGCTATACAGAAACAGGAGATTCCTGCCCCTATGGGCCTCATGGCTCGGCAAGGCTACAGGCTATTGATCATAGATCGTCAACATCAAGGACCTTGAACAGTGTGAATCTGAATTAGTATTTCTGTGTAGCCACTCATTATCTAGGGCTAGGCCCTCCTGGGACGGGCGGGCGGGCGCATGGCAAATGAACGGAAGGGGCGAACGATACTGTAGATGTTCACACCGGCAATATTGCATTTTGCTCAATAAATATCGAGATATCGAGAGTATACTCCTCAGCCCAAAGTGCAACTATAAGTCACTTACTGTCAGCCACACAGCTAATGGCATTATAGTCTGTGTGTGCAGCTAGTCATTTTTTTATTTCCACCATGTATGACAGCTTTGACAGGCCCAGCTGTTGTACTGTCTGCCAGGCTAACCGTATAACTCTGCAGGCTGCTAATCACCAGGATGAACTCCACGGAACAATTGCATACGCCTGCACACACACACACACACACACACGCACGCACACACACGCAAACACACACACGAGAACACATACACAACACTATACTGTACCACAGCAAAGCCCAAATCTCCAAGACCTGGTAGCCAAATCTCTATCTCTGCTTAAATGTGGCACCGAATCCAGGCATAGAGCCATGACATGAAAAATCACGAGTGCCACGGACATGACTTCCGCCAAATCACATCCCTGAGTCTGGAGCAGGGAATGGAATGCCAACAGATTATAGTGCCCACGCCTTTGTCCAGAGGCCATGCGTTCACATAACATGCATAAAGGGTGGGGGGGGGGGGTGGGGGGGCACACAATACATGTATTCTCATCTAAAATTGCCCGTGCCAACTCTATCCGTGGGGGAAGGGTAAAGATGGATTGCAGACCACCTAATATGCATGATTATATATGCAGGGAGGAAGAAAATGCTAAATCACGCACCGAAAGTAAATAATGTGCATCTTGTTAATTTTAGCGTTGGCCTTTGCTATATAGCCAGACGTGTCAGAGGAACATTATATAACACACACATACACACGTGCGCAGCCGCGCGTGCACGCACGCATCCCTCGCCCCCATGGTATGTCAATCCCTGTAGTGTAATGATTGGCATTCACGTGGCATAGCCAGCCATGGTAACGCACACACAATTACACCTCCCATTACTGGCTGAGACGCCCGACCGGGGTTCTTCCAGGGCTCTGGCTCCTCTCCTCTCTCTGCGTTAATCCAGGCAGGTGCATGGCTCAGGATGAGGGCAGAGCACTGAAGGTTGGGTGGGGGGACGACGACGGGGGTGTTTGGGGCGGGGAGGGGGGCTCTCTGTGGCGTTCTCCCTCTCCTCTCAGTTAGAGGGTCGCGAGGCCAGCAAGGCCGGGTTTTACAGCTGTAATCCAATGTTTGTCTGACACCAGCGCTGATCCCCTTAATCCACACTGCTGCTATACCCCATCTCTAAGTATCCAGATAACCCTAGCCGCCGATAATGTGCGAGCACGTGCGCACACACACACACACACACACACCAGCTGCTGGGCTCAGCTGTCTAGCAGGCCCTTGACGTGCTGTGTGTGTGCACGCGCATGAGTGCGGGTGTATACGTGTGTCCATACACACACACACACATACACACACACACACACACACACACACACACACACACACACACACACACACACACACACACACACACACACACACACACACACACACACACACACACACACACACACACACACACACACACACACACACACACACACACACACACACACACACACACACACACACACACACACGGGTGAAAGCATGATCTCCCGTGGCAGAGATGCAAAAAACGAATGTATTATACAGGTACATAGGATGAACAAAAGAAAATGGAGGTGCTGGTAGCATTTCTGGGAGGAATTCACAGGGAATACATGATTAGTAGTAGGATATAACAGTGTAAAGTATGAAGCAGACTGCCAAAACCTTGGTCTATACTCTAGACTGTAGGCGTAGTAGGTGCAGAATAAAGTGAACACGTCTAGAATGTTGTGTGTTGTTGACAATCATGCACTGTTTTGTCTATGTATTGTATTCATTGTATTGTGTTGTGCCCCCGAGGACGACCCCCTCTAAAACGAGATGATGCATCTTAACCCATTCTGACCTGAGATCAGATTCATACGAGGTTTCCACTGGACACACACTGGTCTGATTAACCCATTCTGACCTGAGATCAGATTCTAATAATGTCAGTCGCTCTTCGATTTTTCTAAAATAGCAGACCTACAAGCTCGTAGCGCGCCACTCGGTGGCGCGCTATGAGCTTGTAGATCTGCTATTTTTCAATAGCTAAAGCATAACATGATGCTAACACCAAAATGGGTGCCCGGTCAGAATGGGTTAAGGAGCTTTCCTTTAAATCAAATTTCAATAATAATAATAATAAAATGATGGACGAGTCCTCGGAAGCATCAGGTTATCCAATGTGAGAGATATACTATTTAAATTAATGATATAAAACATGTTACATCAAGGAAGATACCCGTGGAAATAATATATTCTTACTGGACTTCCACTGCCTTTTTCCAACTCAGCAACGCCACATTCCCTCCATCTCTCTGTCGGCTCCCCTATTAACACAACGGATGCCGCCGGCATCTTTCAAAATATAAGCGCCACAGAGTGCCAGCAGATTTTACTCTGAAAGGTCCCCCCCACTTCCGTTCCCCACCGAAACCGGTGAGGCATAATGTTCCATTCTCACCTCGCGCTGGTCACGCTAAAGTCTCTCTGGAAGCGTTAATATTCCAAACGAGAGGCTTGTAGAAGTCAGAAATGAAGACGGAACATCGCCCATGTGGTCAAAACCATGGAGAGTTCCCTAGATTAGGAGATACGAGGCATTCTTTCTGAGCCGTAAACAAGGACGTGAACGGCAGCGCGGCGCGAATGAGCCAAACAGCAAGGAGTGCAGAAGGAGAGGCCAACCAAAAAGAAGAAAAAAATAAAATAAATGTTGATATCAATAAAAAGCCCTAAAGATGTGTATACACGTCCAAGGCCAAAACTATGTTAACTTGTGTTGTCCCTTTAAAGATTGTTGATGGTCTGTCTGTCGACCCACCCATCCATTCATCCATGCTAGGGATATTCTGTGCTGTAGAAATGCAAAAGCGCCGCTACACACTCTCGTAAACCCACTCAAAATCCCTTTATTCAATTACCAAAGCGAGACATTTTGACCCGAGCGGCCTTCGTCAGATAAATCTCCATCAGTTATCCAATCCTAGTCTAATGTGCTGTGAAAATATAATAAGGCTACCTCATACCTTAATATAGAGCAGCAACCTTCAGTGCGGTGCATATAACCCTCATTCATTGACTGTTCTGTCATGGAGCTGTTAGAGAGCTCCGCTCTGGGATTCTCAGGGTCTACTACTGTAGGTGAAAATTGTTCACAGCTGGCAGCAGACTCGGGAGCCTCTGTTGTTTCATCCCATAGGCATACTGTAGATGTATAGTATATGAAAAAAACAGATCCCAGGTACTACAGACACAGCCTTCTCACTTAGCTTAAGTGGAGCTTTCAACACATGGGTGACGTGTTAAGAGTTCGTCATTACGAACATAAAGTGCAGAAAGAAGAACCATGCCGTTGAAATGTCCTTGCTTGGTAGGAACTTTCTGTCTTCTCACACACACACACACACGTGCACCGCCCACACACTCCGCTTCCTTGCTCCCTGTCTCCCGCCTGGCGGCCCGTACGTGGAACGAAGAGAAATGCCCACTTTGACACTTTCCATGCTGGCTCATCAGGCAGGTAATTAGAAGCAGCCTCCACATGTCAGTGATTTTGTGGAGAGGGAAGGTTGTTTGGAGAGCCGACCTTATGTATACACAATGTAGGTGGCCTCCACCAGCCCCCAACGTGCCATAACGTAGTAAACCAACAGAGACAATGAGTGCGAAGTTTTAATAAGGCCAGGAGAACAGACCTCTCTTGTCCATATCTACTGTAGTACACTAGTACATTTTCAAAGTCAGGAAAGACGTAGTGCCAGGTATGGGTTTACATATAGAGTAGGAAAATGGCTTTGGGCTTGAGGTGATGCTGGCAACAGTAATGTTGGCGAGGAATGCCTAGAGGTCAGATTATACAAGGTGGCATCTTGATTATATAAAAGA
Source organism: Protomyctophum bolini (assembly GCF_963924005.1). NCBI lineage: Eukaryota > Metazoa > Chordata > Actinopteri > Myctophiformes > Myctophidae > Protomyctophum > Protomyctophum bolini. The sequence goes on along the minus strand of NC_137862.1, from coordinate 50,543,499 downwards.
TTTGGTGTACAATGTGTCACATTGTTTATATATGTAGGGATGTCCCGATAGTACACTTTCTTCGTTTCCGATCCGATCACGATACAACAATTTCTGTGTTAGCCGATACCGAATAACGATACCAGGAAATAATATTTATAATAATACAAAAAGAAAAAAGATCTTAACTTTGAAGTCCAGTTATAATGTTTATAGCTATCTAGTTGAATATCTCATGTTGTGTTTATAGCAGACTCCTCACTCAAATGTGCACTTTGCAGTTTGGGGCAACTCGAAAGCAAACTCCACATTCCCACAACATTGTATTTACCTGCCATAGTGTCAACCGCTTATACCCCTGTGTCACATCGGGAGCTTAGACTGGCATATTCGCCGATACCGATATGACCCGATAATATGACCGATACTTTTATCCGATACCGATACAGTGTCGGGGACATCTCTAATCATAAGCATATATATCGTCGTCAGCGGGTTTTTGTCTGCAGTGGTGACTGCCTGGTGGCATCTTGGAAGCACCCAGCGTGGAGTTACCACCACAGTGCAGCCCTGCACTGGAAACAAGACACTGTCCCTCGTGTTGTTCTCTGAGGTGCTGAGCAAACATCTCTGTGACAGTATAGGCTATAGGCTTGGCTGAGCGGAGAGGATAACAACATGTCATAACTCATATACGGATGGGATGCTTTTACAATAAGCATTTCAAACCTTCCGCACGGAAACTCGTGCTCTCCATAAAACAGTGTGTTGCTTTTAGCTGTGAGGGGCGGCCGACAGCTCGGTGTATCGGACATAATGGGATGGAAAGGTATTCTCACTCACTTATACATGTTTATAGTATAATTAGTGAAGTGAAGAGAGAGAGAGAGACGTGACATGAAGTGCAGCTTATATATGAGCCACAGACTGTCGAAACCCTTTTGGTGCTCCACTGGTTGGTTCCTATAAGCCTGATGCCATTCATTTAGATAAACCAGATAGTGTTAGTGCTATTTTGGACATGTATGTCAAATGCATCTTCAACCCTATCAAATATTTGTTTTGTAGATCTACAAGCTCACAACGTGCCGCGATGTTTTTCTCTATCCGGCATACGACAACATACAGTACTGTATATACAGTAAATAACCCCTTTGTGTTTTAAGCATTATGTCATACTTTAGCTATACTTGTAGCTATTTTTTTTATTATGAAAATGTGTCGCAAATCTTTGAATATATATATTCTTTCAGAGTGAACGTTTTTAACTCAAATCTTTGCTTCTGGGGGGGATCCATCTGAAACATATTTTCAGATGGGGGTCGGCGGCCAAATACACATGTATTTTTGGGGGTCCTTGACATGGAAATGTTTGAGAACTACTGACTTTCAGAAAACCGTCAGGATATAGAAGGCATTTGTAGAATCGTCCTCAGGTCTAAATGGGTTAAGGGGAGTTTGTTCTCAAGGTCAGTCCAATAGGACACATGTTACACACATACTGGCTATACAGTATAGGCTGTGTGAGCATTCTGATAAAGTACACAGAAAGTAAACAAAGAGAAGCAGGTGAATAAAAGCTATACACATGAGGGTATAGTTTCCACCCAGTGACAGCCAGGCACAGAGAGGAGGTGTTGACAGGCAGTGTAAATCAGCAGAGACTCATTGCAGTGAATGAGAACGTGTTCTATAGTACCTTCTACCTTCTGTGGTGATTTAATAAAAAAGTGTTAACAGAGAGTTCAAAGTTAAATTAACTCATTGCTGTAGGAATGTGTTCTTGGCCAACTTAATAGGTGGAATTAAAAAGCCTTCAATGCTAGAAAGTATACTAGAAATGTAATCAGATCAGGCTCATTCTTATTTGAGAAAAAGCCCCCGTAGGAGACAAACAAATTGATCGGGTGAAACGAAAAGTGTTAAAAGCGAGTTGAATTTAAATGAGGGATTTCCCAATACACTTTTTTCGTTCCGAATCCGATACCTCAATTTCTGTGTTAACCGATACCGAATACCGATAACGGAGAATAATATTTATAATAATACAAAAAGAAAATTACTTATTTCATCTTGTGCTGTTAATATAGCAGACTCCTCACTCAAATGTGCACTTGCAATTTGGGCAAAGCAAACTCCACATGTACCCAACATTTTATTTACCATGCCATAGTGTCAACCCCATACGCCCGTGTGTCGGATCGGTGGTTAGACTGGCATATTCGCCGATACCGATATGACACGATATGACCAAAAAGGGCCGATACCAATACCGATACAGTATCTCTAATTTAAATCTTTCTCATTGCTTTCAAAAAGAATAGTTCTTAGTGAGCATGTTTGGTGGTGAATGTGCTAGATGAAGCAAACAAAATGAATGTCAGTCACTTCTGCTGTAAATAAGAGCATAGGTCTATAATAAACATGTAGCCTACAGTATATGCTGAAATACTATTTTCTTTAACTGTCCAGTGTAAGCTAAAACAAATTCTATCTCAATGATGAAAATATATACATGCTCCAACTTTCTTTTCTTTTCTTATACTGTAACAGTAAGCTAAACTGAATGTGCCATGTGCTTCTGCCAGGCTGGGAGAATATCCACCTCCTCCCTCTCAATCTCCACAGCAGCAGCACTCCACAGAGCCCTTACACTCCTCTCGCCTCGGCTGATAGAAGGTCAACTTCAACCCTGTGATCTCCACAGTACACTCCACACTGGAACACAATCACAAGCCAGCACAGCACAGACGCTACACTCGCATCATCTCCAACCACACACCACGCCGATATATAGGCTGCTGTGTGTGCACGTGTGTGTGTGTGTGTGCATGCGTGCACGTTGTAACACAAGTACAGTATGGAGACCATTAACCAAGTAAACACCTCAGGCTTGTGTGTGTGTGTGTGTGTGTGTGTGTGTGTGTGTGTGTGTGTGTGAGTGATGCTCACCCCCCCTCTTTGGGAAGGGGGGGGGGGGGGGGGGTGTGTGACTGTTGAATGAATGCTGCTGAGGCAGCCTTATCTGTGTGCAACAAACCTGCATCTGTTTACCACTGTGTGTGAACGTGTGTGTGTGTGTGTGTGTGTGTGTGTGTGTGTCCATGCATGCACAGTGCGTGCGCGTACAGTGCCATATCAACCAATACCATGCTAACTGCTCTTCTTTAAAGACCTGGCAACTCCCCCTCTAGGATCAGCTGTAATGAGGGGGGAGGGGGGGGGGGGCTCACCAGGGGGACAGTTTCACATGAAAGGATGAGTCGGTTTAGCTCCGCCTGTATTGCATTGCGGCGTTCATCCAGCAACCTGCCTCTCCTCCATCACCGCCCCGCCCCCCAACACCTCCCTTCTCCTCCTGCCACGGCAGCACCCCCTATAGCCCCCCCCCTCCTCCTCCTCCACCTCACCCGTCAACTGTAATGAGGGCTCACTGCACTCTGAGGAGAGGAGAGGAACGAGGATAGACGGAAGGAGGCATGACTGACCGAGGAAGAGGAGACAGGAGGAGTGGACAGGGAAGGAAGAGTGGGAGGAAAAAAGGAGCAGAGCGTATATATAGGAAGAGAGGAAGACTGCAGGGAGACGAGAGAGATGCAGAGATGCAGGGTGGAGCCATGAGAGAGAGGAGGGAGGAGTTATAGGGAGGGGTATGAAGACATGGACGGTGAGATAATAATAATAACTTTATTTATATAGCACCTTTCCAAAAAAAAAGTTTACTAAATGCTTTACAGATAATAGCAGTAAAAATACAATAAGAATAAAAAAAAAACACATTTCATAAAAAGGCTGTGCAATAAAGGTGAGTTTTTAACCGAGATTTAAAAGGGGATACTGAGTTTGCCGGTCTGAGATCAGATGAGGATAGAGGAAGGAATGAAGTATGAAGTATGAAGGAAGGAAGGAAGGAAGGAAGGGGGGGGAGGAAGGAGGGATAGAAAGGAGATGAGAGGGAGGGCAGATAAAGGAGGATGACAGACAGGGGGAGAGAGAATAATGAATATAGCCATGTTGCCCCACAGTGATCGAGGTTGCATGGATGGTTGGATGGATATACTGTACATACTATACTGTATGTATAGGGATGGATGGACGGATGGACGGACGGACAGATGGAAGGATATACGTATATATATATATATGCAGGCAGGGATAGATGGATATAGATGGGAAATTAAAGGGGAACAGCTCAACGCTATCAGATCTCACAAAGACAGCACAGCCAACAATGCAGCCCTCCCTATAGTCCCTGCATACATGCACGCACACACACACACACACACACACACACACACACACACGCACGCACGCACACACGCACCCATAAGGCTTATACATTAAATACACATTACAGTGTCCCTTTTTCTGGTGCTTTCAATCAAAACGACGGATGGGGAGAGCGAGGCGGAGACACAGATGAGACACATCCTTTATTAGCAAAGAACACACACACGCACACACACACACACACGCACAGTGCACGTGTGGGTCTCCAATTTAAAGCAATTCTATCAGATGCCAATTATTCTGTACATACAGTATAATATGTGACTTTTTGCAATATCCAGACAGTAGTCTGTATTTTTTTTATTTGGTTTATAGATATAGTAGAATATGTATTATATTGTACACAATAATACCGTGAGGGTGAAAAGTCTGAATGAAGGATTTCAAATACGTTTTGGACATTTAGTGTGATAGCCTGAGGTCTATCACCTGCTCTATGACACACATGCATGCACGCGCACACACACACACACACACACACACACACACACACACACACACACACACACACACACACGCAGGACTTGGGGGCATGAGACAAGAAAATGCAGCAGATGCAGTTTGACACCAAGGTGGGTCACACAATTAAGCCCTGTCCACACACACACACACACACACACACACACACACACAGTCAAGGCCACATGTCAACATCAACCTCGGCTCGGACTGAAATGTGTCTGGTCTTTCAGGGATGAAAGCAAACAACATGACAAGACAATGAACACAAGAAGAGAACGGGAGAGAGAGAGAGAGAGAGAGAGAGAGAGAGAGAGTGAGAGAGTGAGAGATACAGACAGACAGAGATGTGTGTAGCAAAATTCTATTGGCAGTAAATAGATCAATGCATTAAACACACGATTGCACCCACATAGTCCACACGCAGTATAGTGTGGTTGTGCATTCATATAGTGTCACTTGCAGTGAGCTGATATTTTTAAAGAATTCTGACAATTTGTGCAAACACACACACACACACACACACACACACAGAGAGAGAGTATGTGTCGTCTGACATTTATTTATATCTCTTTTCTCCATCTCCTCTGTTCTCTTCTGGCTCTCAAGGCCATCACAGTACCTGCAGGAGGCCTCGGCTACCTCACTGCTCTATTCTCTCATTGATTCTCAACAACCACCCCCCCCCCCCCCACCAACACACACACACACACACACACACTCACACACACACACACACACACACTCTCTCCCCATTTGCACCTTCTACATTGTCGTTCTTTTCTGTCCTTTCCCTTTGTCCTTGGATGAACCTCCTTCCGACCACAATGTCGATTTGTGCTGTCCGCAGCCAGTAAACAGTATACAGTTTACAGTAGCCTTTTCATTATTGGTTGTTTTACCACAGGGTAATTTACGTTACCTTTATTGAACGCTGGGAATTTATGTTCAGCAACTACTTTGGTCGTAAATATGTGTTGGGTTATAGTGCTAAAAGCGTGTCAAGTAACAAAAATTAAAAAAAACAGAAAAACTGTTACAAAATGCACCAAATCACCACTAAAAAAAAGGAATGAACAGCCAGCACAAGAGGTTTTTTAACTAATTATGTAAAATAATTGACATATTTCTAATTATATTGGACTTAAATAGTAAACGGTAAACATACGTCACTAAATGTCATTCAGTTACGTGAATCTTCCAGGTCATATAAACGTGATGTGATGATGATAAAAACTGGACCCCGGCAGGCAGGTCACGTCAAGTGGAAGCCGAGTCACTCATTTCCTGGATTCCCCATGAATGCCCCATGCACAGCAGAGGGCATATAGGCATTCATCACATACATGGAGCTGTGTCTACTGTCTATGGCCTCAATTACACCTATACATCTAGCATACAACAATGTTGCATGATGGTAGATGTAAACAAGTTGTAAGTGTCATGGACGCCCCAATGCATTTCCAATGGAAGTCACATGGTTTGACAACATTTTTTGTTTGATGCGGGGGAGGGGGGCACGACACATGCCATCAAACAAAATGTTGTGTCAAACCATGTGACTTCAATTGGAAATGCATGGGGGCGGCCATGATGACACTTACAACTTGCTTACATTGTTGTATATAGGTGTAATTGAGGCCTATGGCTGCACAGATAGGTTGCACAGCACAGCACTGTAAAAAAACACCCAGGTACAAGCATTTAGAATATTTTTGTCATGCAGCTTGTGTTTTCGTGTTGCACATGCAAAGAAAGGAATAGGATACACTACTACACTATGTGCCTTTAACAAATTTAACCCTATACTTTGCTGACCGGAGTTCCCCAGGGCTCTGTCCTTGGCCCACTCCTACACCAAATCCCTTCGGCACAGCATTCTAAAAGGGGGTGCAAATGTTTGCAGATGATGACAGAAAGGGACGGTACGGTATAAGTGCTCATCAATGAAAGTTGTCAGGTTGTGGATAGACTTCTGAATGAGCATCAGTCACACAGAATCTCCTACAAAAAGCTTATTCAACTATATACTGTATATAGTGTATACTAGGGCTGACCCAAAAAAATCGATTAATCGACGTTCAATCGATACGCACGGGAATCGATTTTTAAATTTTGAATCGAATAGTCATTTAAAAAAAAGCGTCCGCTTTTGGTCCGCGAGACGGCCCCATTTGGTCCGCGAGCCATGCTTGCGCCTCGCAGCACCTCGCAACGCCTCCTCTTTCCCCGTGTTAACAAGGAAGGCAAGCGCATGCACCACAGCTCAGTGGACATTAAATATAGGCTACCTTGTTTGATAAGTCATATAAAAACATTACTTACACGAAAATGAAAATATAAACTTCACAGATTATAGATCACTTGGAATTATAACAATCTGTTGAGTATTGCCTGAATAATGCCACTATAAAATCTCAACTTTTATCGATGAGCCATTACGCTGCTTGGATTCACATGGTGAGTGCGCTCAGTGCACCGAAGAATTGATATTTTTTGCTCCTACAGACCCAGACCAAAACACCTTTTCTCTTTGGCATTTAATTGCACCTGATCGTATTATTGTAATAATGTAGCATATACTATTTGCCTGTGTTTTGTCTTTTAATTATGCTTTTTTTTTTTTGCGCCGATGGTGATGCGATGCTCCACTTGTTTCAGCCTGCAGGCCTACAGCACTTTGGTCAGCTTTTATTGTTTTAAATGTGCTATATAAATAAAGTTTGATTTAGGCCTATATTGGAGCAGGTGCTGGCAAATAACTAATTACTGTAATGCAGTGAAGTTGCGCAAATGTCAACTCAATTAGCAAGTGGAGCTGCATGCATTCTGCACTGCAGTCTGCAGATCTCTTCTTAGAGTTTACTTTAATATTATGGTTTACTTTCAACCATAAACCATAATATGATTGACAAACCTTGGATTATAATTCTTCATCGACCAACAGCGCATGCAGCATGACTATGAGGTAAATTTAACTATGTGGGATTTCTCCATCGGCATCGCATGTCGATAAAAAAATGGGATTTCACTAGTGGCATTATTCAGGCAATACTCAGATTGTTATAATTCCAAGTGATCTATAATCTGTGAAGTTTATATATTTTTTCCCATACGCACACTCACAGTCACATTAACTTTATGATCAATCAAATCAACCGTGGTTGATTTTATTTCTGACAAGTGTCAGGCTTGAAAAGTTCATTCATGTTACCGTTAATTTACAATTGACAGAGGAGTTTGGATTATATATATTTTTATTTGATGGAGAGGTAATGCCTGTTTCAGGCAGTTGACTTGTTACGGTCGGATGTTTTATTAAGCCAAATTATTTGTGCGTCACTGCTTTCATGAAGGCTGCAAGCCTGCTACAGTTGTTGCTTATTGTTTAAAATAAATGAGACCAATACAAGCATGCCTTTCTCTCCGCTATATCGTTGTTTAAGCCAAAGAGTCACTGCTCGCGCGCGCACCCCCCCCCCCCCGTTGACGTTTCGAAGCGTCGACGTTCGAAACGCGGGAATCGATTTTGAATCGATCATCAAATACGGAATCGAAGGTCAGCCCTAGTGTATACACAACTTGGAATTGCTCCTTTTTATTCTGAATGTTAAAGGGACACTTCACCCTTTTTGCAAAAAAATATATGTTAATGACGTTTAGAAGCTTTAGATCACTTTCCTGGGGGTATTTATGTGTGTAATATGTGGTTTTAGATATTTTAGATTGTAGCAGTGAGCCTGTTGTCTCTGATGTCATGGACACTGGTCTCACTACCTTCCTGGACTACAATTCCCATAATTCTTTGGTGCACTGCTCCTCCTTGTGGATAGGGGGAGAGCTGTCTTACTGAGACAACATGTAGTCCAGGAAGGAAGTGAGCCCAGTGTCCATGACATCAGAGACAACAGGCTCACTGCTACAATCTAAAATATCTAAAACCACGTATTACACACATAAAGACCCCCAGGAAAGTGTTCTAAAGCTTCTAAACGTCATTAACATATATTTTTTTGCAAAAAGGGTGAAGTGTCCCTTTAAACAAATCTAAGCATTATAGTGTTCAGCCTTTTTCAGTAATAGAATATTCTGTTTTCCTGCACACCATGGCCTAATAAATCAATCTACCTCCACATAATGCTGTTTTCAGTCAATCATGCTGCTAACAGCTGGCTGCAATCTGGCACACAACCATCTCTTTCCTCAGTTGGTAGCGATCTCGGTTTAGAAAAATAATGTTACCACTATTTTATGCGTGTTTAAAATACAGGCTTAAACATAAAGATGCGAGTCCACCTTCTCGCACATGAATGCTACCAGTATACTGTATATTAGCAAGACTGACTCGCTACGATCATGTGCACATGATATTTGAGTGAAATAATCCAAAAGATGAACGCATCTGGATTCCAGGCGGGCTAATATTGTGCATGGTTTTGTTTAACCTTTTTAATCTCAACCTCAGGGAAAGAAGATAAGAACAAATCTTCGTTTGGCTAAAGAAGGTTCACGCCACAGACTGGTATTGCTAGTTATTGTGTAGTATCTCTGCTAAATGAATGAATTAAATGAATTGCACACAAGTTCTTTATTCAAACCTCTCCTCCTCCTCTCTTTTGTCCCTCAACAATCCTTTGTCTCCCTCCTCTCCTCTGCCGACCGCCCATCCTCTATTCTCTAGAAACATTTGTCTCCTTTCAAAGGTCAGAGTCATGTCTTCCATGATAAGCTCTATCTGTCCGTCCGTCCGTCTGTCTGTCTCCCCCATCTCCCCCAGAACTAACACTAAAAAAAAGATGTCCATCTGTAATGGCAGCAGAAATATGGAATAGTTGTGATAATGACCACAAAGATTGCAATTCAATCTATAAATTCAAGAAAATGTTTAAAAGTAATATATAGTAGAAAAATATAAAACATCATCATAAACCTCTTATATTGCATCATTTCCATCTCAAACGTATTCCTTTGCTTGCCTGTTGTAAAGAAAATGTTTATTCTATTATTTAAAATTTTAGTTCGTTTTTTTTATCATCATTTCCACTAATGTAATGTAATATAATACGTCAAAAAGGGTAGGCACTATATAAGCTACGGCTTCAGCAAATATACCTTTTCGGTCCAATTTTCTTTTTGCTGTAATAATCATGTACATTATTATTTTAAGACCGAAATAAACTATTCATTCATTCATCACGCACGCATGTGCGTCACACACTCACTCGTAGGTATGTGAAATATACCTATTTTTAATTCATCGGTATATATAAACACCAAACCCTGTCCAAAAGACACATGCAGCCTTCTTCACAAAATATATCAAGTGCACCTGCAGAGCCTCGTCAGGTGTGCAGCTGGCACGGAGTCAGCAGAATGGCGTTGGAGCTAATTGAGAGGGGGAGGCGGTACAAGGGACGGAAAATGAAAGGGTTCATTTCTCCAGGCCAGAATGTAGCGGCTCGTTGGAAAGGAGATAAGAGACGATAAAGCCGTGGTGATAACAGGACAGGGTCGGTGGCAGTATGCCAACAGAGGAGACGGAAGGAGAACGTGATTTAATACATTTATAATGGCGTGGCTGTGCACTGGCTGGCAGGACGTGACTGAGACCTGCTTTTTTTTTTTTTTTTTACGAGGCGTGTTTTATTATTCATAAAGAGGATGCAGGACTCATTGTTGGCTGGAGACCCAACACCGCTCCATTCATTCACAAATGTACACAGACACACACACACACACTTTCGGCTACAGTAAGGCTGACTGCCAGCAGTTGAGTGAGAGCGAGGTAATCCTCTGTTGGGACTCCAGGGGAAACACTGTGCCAATCCTCCATAACCTCACATCTCACTAAAACTAAACCCTAGTACTGATTCACCGTTCAACCTGCACGGTGGGCTCCTGGAATGACCATATAGAAAAAAGAAAACAGGGACCTACAGTAAGTGTCCCGTCATTAAAAAAAAAGACAGTAAAAGTCCAAATCGATGCAGCCCAACGACCACATTCCTCTGTAAATGCTGCTAAAAGCCCCGTGTTCGATTGCTCACGTCACCCGTGTTATACCGGCCCCGGACACAGACGCCAACCTCCCCCACCTTTTAATATTTTATTAGTCTCTCAACTGCCTCTCTCTCTCTCTCTCTCTCTCTCTCGCTATCTCTCTCTCTCTCTCTCTCTCTCTCTGGCTCTCTCTCTCTCACACCCAATCGGTCAATATCCTGACAGGACAGAGAGGAGATAGTATAGCAGTGTCCACCGTCAATCATTTTTACAGGCCTGGACAGAAGGAAAAAAACACATCTAGTCTGTGAGACTCGGACAGCAGCACAGACATGACGGACAGCAGCACAGACACGACGGACAGCAGCACAGACATGACGGACAGCAGCACAGACATGACAGACAGCATGCACAGACAGCATGCACAGACATGACGGACAGCAGCACAGACATGACGGACAGCAGCACAGACGTGGCGGACAGCAGCACAGACATGACGGACAGCAGCACAGACATGACGGACAGCAGCACAGACATGACGGACAGCAGCACAGACACGACGGACAGCAGCACAGACATGGCGGACAGAAGCACAGACATGACGGACAGCAGCACAGACATGGCCGGGGACCACCAGTGGTCCATGAGGGGGTTCCAGGTGGTCCCCATCAGCTAAATGATGGAAAGTTTGCTAACCAAATTGACCCTAGATATAGATCTTTAACTCTTGAGTGGAAAAAAAAAGTACCAACATCAATACAGCATGGAATTGGGGAAAAAACCTTATCAGACGATAATAAAATACCGGTATCCCTTAGTCTTGGGTCCATTTGGAGGCTAAATTTCATCAAATGTTGGGCCGTGGCTCAAATACCAAATAAATAATGGAACTTGACATGAAAAGCATTGAAAACCACTGTCCATACTGGAGGAATACATAATGTTATACAACATTAACATAATATTACACATGCAACATTGACGCTGACTATGCCATTAGCAAAGAGCATAATTCATGGACTCCTTTCACACTGCTATAGAACAGGGGTTCTCAACGTGTTTGGCTGGGGGGGACCCCCCATGGGGACCCCCGGCAATGCTTTGGCCAACTAATTACAAATTACAAAGATGTCTGTCATCTCAATCTTTGACGTTCTTTAGCCAAAAATAAGTGTGTTCCATAAAATGATTATAATATGCCGCCTGCAGGTGCTGTTGTCTCCGATTAACAATCCATGCCACCTGTTACAATAGAAACGCTGGCCAGGTGCCAGAGATATGGGGACAAATTAACCCATTCTGAACGGGAACCCATTTTGGTGTTAGCATCATGTTATGCTTTAGCTATTGAAAAATAGCAGATCTACAAGCTCATAGCGCGCCACCGAGTGGCGCGCTACGAGCTTGTAGGTCTGCTATTTTTGAAAAATCGAAGAACGACTGACATTTTTTTAGAATCTGATCTCAGGTCAGAATGGGTTAATCAGACCCAGTGTGTGTCCAGTGGAAACCTTGTATGAATCTGATCTCAGGTCAGAATGGATTAAAGAATACATAACCGTGGGCGCATCCATGTGCACATTGCGTGCACGTCAGAAAAAGTATTTATTATCATTTTTTAAGACGTAACTTTACGTCTTGGCACAGGGGGGGTTTTCACTGCTTAGAACGTAACCTGACGTTCCTGGCACAGATTGGGTTTTAATGAATGATGTCTCTTCCTCTCTCTCTCTCTCTGCCTCTGGGCATGCTGTCCTGAGTGAGGTGCTCTCCCTCCCCAACCAGGCCACCTGCCGCTGATTAAAGGTACTTAACTGGGTGATTGGCCGCCCGCTTAATGCCTGGGCTCCCACCGATGGCGTGGAACACAAAATAAATTACAACCGATTATTGGGTGCGGACACTTCTCATTGCCCGACAAAGTGAACAGAAAGAAGACACACACAGTCACACACACAGTCACACACACTTTGAATTGTTCCAGTTATTATATTGGAGCTGTTCAGCCCCAGGGTGTGTGGCATATATCATGCGTCAGGTTGAGGGCGAAGGAGAGAGGAGTGAGAGGAAATAATAATAGGAGAGAGGAAGCAAAGAAAAAAAAGGGGTGGTTGGAGTCAGAGAGAGAGAGAGAGAGAGAGAGAGAGAGAGAGAGAGAGAGAGTCAGTGTACCATCACAGCCCCTCATCCGTCAACCCCCCCTCCCAACCACCCCCCACCCTCCCACAATCACCCTCCACCCAACCTCCATCTTTTTATCCCAAGAAATGTTTCATATAAAGAATGTAAAAAAAAAAAATCACACCCGTGTGAACTGAGTGGTGCAACTCCCCTCACCCCCTGCCTCCCTCTCTCTCTCTCTCTCTTTCTCTGTAATTAGCAGGCAACAGTGCAACACGATCTCTCTCTCTCCGTTTCTGGCACAACAGCGCCACTTTTTCCCCTACTGGTACTCTAAACATATAGTCACATTGCACCACTCAAAAAAAAAAAGATATTTGTCATAGTCACTTTCCTGCTGCCAAATGTACATAACGTATATCTCAAAGAGAACGTGTGTGTGTGTGTGTGTGTGTGTGTGTGTGTGTTGGGGGGGGCATTATTTTCTTCTTTCTTATGTGACTTCTCATCACTTGCATGCAATAAACGGTGCATATTGGGGAGCAACATCCTGATTAGATATAGCATGCCAGATAGAATAGATATAGAATAAATGGTGAATATTAGAGAGGGCAAGGTCCTCGTTAGATAGCATGCCTGCCTGCTAGCCTGTGTCAGTTAGCGTTTGCACAAACACCTGCCCACGCTGTCACCAACACACACACACACACACAGATCCTCCACGCAGCAGTTATGCAGAATGAGTATATAACCCATTCGGGGCGGGAACCCCTTTTGGTGTTTAAGCATTACTATGTTGTGCTTTAGCTATTGAAAAATAGCAGATCTACAAGCTCATAGCGCTCATGCCGCGCCACGAGCTTGTAGGTCTGCTATTTCTGGAAAAACTCGTGAAAATGTGGTAGATATCTTTGAATATATTATTTCAGCGCTGCTGGGGGGGGGGGGGCTGGAACAACATATTTTCAGATGGGGACCGGCGGCCAAATACAGATAATTCTGGGGCTCCTTGACATGAAATAGTTTGAGAACATAGGAACATAGAGACATAGGTTTTTCAGAAAACTGTCAGGATTTAGAAGACGTTTGTATAGAATCGTCCTCAGCTCTAAATGGGATAATGAGAGACTATATAGGGAGAGGAGGCCGTTTGTATGCAGAGCAGGTGGGAGGAAGAGAAGAGACGGTATAAATGTATAAATAAAGAGACAGGAGTTCATATCAGTTCACAATATAACTACCAGGATATACCGCCTCAGATGACCTCTGTATACGGAAGCAGTCAGCGTCATGGGCAGAATATATCACAATGCGCGCCGTGGTGACCTTGTATGGATCGGCTATTTTCACTATTTGAAATCATTTTTAAGATAATAATAATTAATAAAAAAAGGAAAGGTTTTGGACACAATACTTCCACCGGACACCGACGACGCGCTGTGAGCTTGTAGATCGCCCATTTCGCTAAAATACCAAGGTCAAAGGACCAGAGGACCTTGTGTACCTATACCATGCATGTTTAGTTTTTGTCTTTTTGTCACACGAGTATGTGTGTTCCATTGCAACAAAAAGAACAAAAAGATAAATAACGATGTGAAATGAATTTTTATCCCACGATTTTTTTTCACCCAGTGTCAATTATCTAATGTAATCCTGGGCTCTATACATTCCCTCTGCCAACCTGTGGAGAGCAACGGACTGAATTCTTCCTTCTATGCGTGAGGAGTCCAAGCCACTACTTTTCACCTGACAGGGGGGGGGGAGTTTCCACAGTAGGACTTAGCGCGTGGAACGTTATTCTGAGCATGCCGTTCCTTTCCCCTCCATCAGGTGTGCTGACTGCCCAGGGGGAGGGTACCTATACCAACACTAGGGAAAGGCCCTTTTGCCAACCCCATCCAGGGTATATGGGCACTGATGACGCAGAGGCAGTGTCAAATAAATATAAATACTATTCCAAAAATATCCAGTTACTGTAACAGAACAACTTCCAAATGTCAAGCTAGGAGCTGTGGTGTGTGTCTGTGTGTTCGTGCGTGTGCATGTGCGTGTGTGTGCATGTGCGTGTGTGTGCATGTGCGTGTGTGTGCCATGCGCGCATGTGCATCAACTCCATTGCTTCAGTTCATGCTTTTCTTTATCATGGTCTTATGTTTGCACCATGTGCACATATGATTTCAGCCTCGGTCTCCTTCCCATTCCTCTCCTCTCGCTTGCTTGCTTGCTTTCTCCCAGGAGACCCCCAGACAGAGATATGCGAGCGACAGTAGGCCGACATTCTGCCGAGACTGCACTGTCTGTCTGTCTGCCTGGATCCTCAGGATTACTCCACGGGGAAACAGCGAGAGAGAGAGAGAGAAAGAGAGAGAGAGAGGAGACCAGAGAGAGAGAGAGAGGAGAAGAGATGAGGCTGCAGATGCCGCCTGACAGCGTGTCGTGGGTTCGAATACCAATCGCGACGACTTCTCTCCCGATTTCCCGTCAGACTATCCTATACTATCCTATAAATAAAGGATATTTATTCTTTGATTTTTTTTTGTTGTGGTAATTACAGTATTTCTTCCAGTAGGATAAAGAAATACGAAGATAGGTTTTCTGTCAGATCTCATCGTGTAATATGAACTGTCAATTTAGAACAGTATAACGGTTTTTATTGCAACCAGTAAAACTGGAGTGGATTCCATTTGCAGTGGCTTGGTTGAATAGTCTTCTCGCCGCCCCTCATAACCGGAGGGGCAAATAAAAAACACACACACATTGCCTGCACTATCGCTTCAAAAGATACGTCCATACCATACGCAGTATAGTGTGGTTGTCCATACGCAGTATAGTGTGGTTGTCCAATGTCCATACGCAGTATAGTGTGGTTGTCCATACGCAGTATAGTGTGGTTGCCCATACGCAGACTGCCTATGGACAACCACACTATACTGCGTATGGACAACCACACTATACTGTGTATGGACAACCACACTATACTGTGTATGGACAACCACACTATACTGGCAGTATAGTGTGGTTGTCCATACACAGTATAGTGTGGTTGTCCTTACGCAGGCAACCACAGTATAGATAGTATACAGTATCCCATTGATATGCATCGGCCATCCTGTTGCCTATAGTTAGTTTTACTGAGGTTAGGTTTAGGTATAGTTTTACTGAGGTTAAGGTTAGGGTTAGTTACTGAGGTTACGGTTAGGGTTAGGTTTAGGTGTAGGCTGTCAATCACAGCGACTGGCCAGTCACAGCGCACCATTTACTCAAACCCGCAGATGAAACCATGGTAGCTTCTGAGGCACTGCACAGGGCTAAGATGAGGTGAAGTATAGTAAAAGAGAGCGAGAGTGTGTGTGTGTGTGTGTGTGTGTGTGTGTGTGTGTGTGTGTGTGTACGCGTGTGCCAGTGCAACTCCAGTTCCATATTATGTGTTCTTAAGCCGCAACCAGTTAATACCTCTGCCAGGTGTCCTACTGCTCCCCAGTCCCCGCTGATGCACGGACGCCACGAGGTCCCCCACAGAGGAGCCAAAACCACCAACCAGGCCAGGGAGGGGGACGTCTCGTCTAGGGCCAAAGCCATTATGCAATTACAGAGTGTAGTAAAGTGTGAGCCAGCACCAGGTAGAGAGAGGGAGGGGGACGGACTGGAGTGTCTCTCACAGACAGCTAGGGGAAATCGATGGGAGAGAGAAAGCCACTTCAGATAAGAGAAGACCCTCAGGCCGCGAGAGACGACCGAGAGAGGAAAGAGGAGGAGATGCAATGAAAGGGACTAAAAAGGGGTGGGGCGTCTAATGGAGAGACAATGAGAAAGAGAGAGAGAGAGAGAGAGAGAGAGAGAGAAGGGAAAATGTTGTAATGGAGAGACAATGAGAGAGAGAGAGAGAGAGAGAGAGAGAGAGAGAGAGAGAGAGAGAGAGAGAGAGAGCGAGAGAGGAAGAAGAAGATGGTGTGGATGGGGATTTAATCCATAATAGTAACATGATGGATGCAAGAACCAACAAGAGGGCGCAGCACACACACACACACACACACACACACACACCTTATGGCTTCATTTATTTACAGGCAGATACACACACATGTCACCAGACAGAAGGCGGAGACCTCTGATCATCTGGCTATATGCCAGAGTGACGGGGAGAAGAGAGATAAAGACACCACTGTGGCACATCAAAAGCATGTATATATCTTGTCAGGTGCTGATACAGCTGAATGATATAGTATCTAACCACCACCACCAACCCTGCACGCACACACACACACACGCACAGTCGCTCTCCTTCGCACAGTCCCTCCTCCCCCAATTCAACACCCAATTAGCAGGTAGGTACCATGGCGAGTGATCCGCCATAACACATCTTTCACAACATAACACCGGAGAGACCCGATGATTACAAAGATGAGGGTAATACAAGAGAGGGAAGGGTGTCCGTGTGTGTGTGTGTCTGTGTGTGTGTGTGTGTGTGTGTGTGTGTGTTTGTGTGTGCGCGCATGTGCATCAACTCCAGTCCAGAAGACCCAATTTCATAAAGTATAGTCCAATTGTGGGTTTGGATCTTATTTCTGTTAGCGACAAAAGGTTCTCATTCTTCTTTTGTAAATTATCTGAGTTTTTGTCTCAATGTGACACAGCTGTCTTTATTCTCTTTTAAAATCGTACACACATTTCCTATATAGTTTTGATTGTTTTATTTCAGAGTCATTCTCACATTTGGCCTCCTTTGTGGTTGTACCATCATATACCGATGTCGCGAACGCACACACCAGCACCGCGTCACACTCTGCTAGCATACGGTTACTGAAATAATGATTTCAAGTCCACACTCTGCTAGCATACAGTTAGAGGCTGGAGACTGAAATAATGATTTCAAGTCCACGAGTCTGTTAGGGACAAACAGGCAACAATAAATCACACACAAACCTCTACACGCATAAGGACACGCACGCGCGCACACACACACACACACACAGAGAGGAGAGGTTCATAAGGTATTCCCCGAGCTGAGTAAATGAGTTAAAGTGCAGGGGAGCGGGAAATCAATTTAAAACATGCACTATTCATGGCTGGCGTTGTCCCACGGCCTATTTACTTCACCCGCTACTTATTTACATATTTGCATCTTCATTTATCTCTGCCGGAGGCGCACGCTAGCTCTGCCCCAACAACTGGACGTATGGAATTTCAACATGTTCATTAATATTCACACCGCCTGCTTTTTTACACTCCACTCCACCAGACTCACACGCATACATACAGCATTAAAGTGAGAATAAGGAATCAGCTGGGGGCAAAATAAATGAATCCGGTGAGCTATAGGGGGGTGGTCTTGTTATTTCTGCGTTATTATAGTCTAGTGTTCTAGAGAAACCCACACGGTGTAATGGGAGGCTAAACCATTGAGCTACGTGGAAGCTCGTACGGGTTCTGCGGGGTAATGAGTGTAAAGTGCCTGTCGGTGGCGTGCTGTTTTAAGATGCATGCTTATGGACCCACATGGGCCCGTTGACTAGGAGGAATCCAATCCCACCTACAGTACCTCCTGTTTCTCTCTCACACAGATGTGTATGTACTAGGCTGAATAAACACTAAAGCAATACACAGATAATAGAGGCTGTGTAAAACAGTCCTCTCTCTACCTTTGGACTTTTGTTTTGCGTGTGCCCATTATATGGGCTCACGTTTTCCTTGGTCTTGTAAACTCTTGCTGTTTAGCTGTAATCACTTCAGCAGCATTGTGTGTTGACACAGAAACCTGGTTTCCTTTTGGGATAATAACGTCTCTCACATCACACAAACAGATGGTGAGGTTATAGCCGCCGTCTTCGAAATGGAACGTACAGAGAGGATGATAGAGGAGGACGAAGAAAAGGGATGCTGGAAAAGGACAAAGAAAGCAAGAAAAACAGAGAGAAAGTCAGCAAAAAGGAGAGAAAGATGAGGATTGAAAAACAAGCTAAGATGTAAGACAAATATGAGCAAACACTAAATGAAACGAGAGACGGTAGTGCGATCGGTACAGTGTGTCTGTGTACACGTGTGTAGAGACATGGTGATTATGGATCCTAGAGGGAGAGGTAATGGATGGAGAGAGGTGTCATGGGACGGAGAAGTAATCTCCCCGTTAGCTGATGGACGTCCCCACCTGCCTCATACATCATCAGGGTGGGGCGGGGCCAACAGCATGGACGTCCCCACCTGCCTCATACATCATCAAGGTGGGCGGGGCCAACAGCTCCATATACATCTTCGCCTCATGTTGGTTGTTCGAGACATTCTTACCCCCGTCACTACATGGAATGTTTTCAGGGGATCATAGGCTTGCACAATTGCTACCACCGTTTGAGTCACATCGACATGTACTGTAGCGTACCTTCATGGGGTCACCCCCCCCCCCCCCCCAATGCTTTCCAAATCCATTCCATCCATGACCGCTGTGCTGCGCATTCACCTTTCAGTGTGTGTGTTTAATTATGACAGAATGCTGGTGCCAATAAGCCAATAAGTAAGCCTAAAACTCAGGTAAAAAGACAATTATTTAGCATTATGTATTACTATTATTATGACTTTGTTTATTCATTAATTTATGTCTAAACACATTTCGGTGTTGTGTCATGAGGACCTGGGTGACCCCATAATGGTTAGGGGAAACACTCGATGTATGTACTGTAGGCATGCTGGTCCATTAGTAGGTAATGAACTTCTGGTTCAGCAAACTGCATGTGTCCGCTGTACAGAGAGGAAGTGCTTCCCTATAAGGACACTCCTATGCCACCGTGTAATCAGAAACAACCCCGGGAAAAGCAGGTAACTGGGCTATAGGCTAAGTTTAGCCAACCAGGCTAATGTTCCATTCACTCAAAGTGGGTATTCATCATCAAACCAAAGCCCTCCCAAAAATACAACAACACCGCTGAGACTGGCCATACTGCTCTCATTTGTAAATTCTGACAAAAGCTCTCATTCCGAAAGCCAGAGCAGAATGAGGCCAGTTTTTTCCAGTATAGGACAACTGTTTTGGGAGTCCATTCTGTTGGCTTCTGGACACAATTGAGCTGCATGCTATACAACTGAACACAGCAGAGACCTTGAGAACTGCTCTTTGTAACAGTCAACCTTGGTCAAATAAAAATAAAACAACCCACCAAGCCTTGGGTGGGAGGTTGCCTGGTTAATAGGTCAAGCTATACCAACTACGTACCAACTACCAAACAGCAAAAAAGACCTTGTGCTGTTCTTTCTTAAAAAAAAATGCTGTAGCACATTCAAGGTGAAAAATGATCAATATCTATGGCACAGAGAGTACAAGTGCGGAGTTGCAGTTTTGCTACTGTGACGATATCCTTTTTGAGTTTTGTCTCAAAATGTTAATGTGTCATATATGGATGTATGTATCATGTATGTGTCATATATGAATGTATGCATGGGTCAAAAATGAACGGAAGTTGCACTAGTATAGAATTAGAAATAGCTAGTTTTGTGGATTAATTTACTTTATGCGTGGCCCCCTGTGACCCCCACAAAAATCACTGCAGGGAACTACTTAATATTTCCCCAAAACCAGAGCAGAACTCCCACCACGGGACTCAGAGAATCAATTAATTGCAGTTGCAACCACTATACAATAATGGCAAGTATTATATACAGCTTAAGTTAAACGATGTAAGTGCAAGAGGTTGAGAATCACTGGCGTATAGAGCACCTGGGTTGTTGAGCTCGTAGACAGTGCTTGATCCTATTGCTTCTACGTGTCACACTGTCTGTCGCACAGTCTGTCTCACTGCATTTCAATAGGCCATTTTCTATATATGCTCCACTATGCAGCCCTCTTATCAGCCATCGCCAACTGCGAGGAATGGTTGCAGAGCCTTATTGCCTTTCCATGGGGGAGCGTGAGTGTTTTTGGGAGCCACGGAGCAGCGCTATCTCAGGGCAGCTTATGGTGATCCTTCACTGGGACTTACTCGACTCATCAATTCTACCCGTCGCTCCACTGAACCCTCTCAATCCCATTGGCCGGCGCTTCGGACCCCCCTCACCGCAGAGGCCGGTTTTCATTGGCTGGGGAAGGTTCCTCATTAGAGAGCACTTGAGAGCGGGGGGCTGACCCCCCCGGAACGTGTTTTGACAAATGAGTTTTCTTTGCTGTCATGGGCGCACACACGCACACACACACACACACACATGCAGGATGCACACACAGAAACACACAATAGGTATGGGTAACGGGTAACAGAAATACACATGCACTCACGTGTCGCACACTCACACACGCATGTCAGTCTTCCCCTCATGTCCTCTGAATACTGCTCGACTTCAAGCGAAAGGAAAAAAAAATAATCTTGCCTGCAGGCACATGGGCTTTTCAGTCAACACCACGCATTGTGAATCGTGCTTACGGTATAGCTCAAATTAAGATCCACAAAGCGTCCAATTCATTTGCATTCCGGATGAGTCCGTGCATGGTGGTGGTGGTGACTGTAATGTTTGGCAGATGCTGGGGAGTAGCCAGACTTGACCTTGACAGTATAGCAGCAGCAGTGTTCCATAAGCAGACAGGCGCTCGGTGGGCATCACTGCAGCGCATGCTGTCATATACTGACACTCCAGCTACAGCCAGGGAGAGTATACTGGCACAGCAGGGGCTGCCTTCTTGTTGCACAACATCTATTTTTAGGTCTATTTTTAGGGCAGCATTTAACCCATTTAGACCGGAGGACGAGGTCTTCTAATAAGTCCTAAAGGTTTTCTGAAAAACCCTCTGTTTTCTCTGTGTCAGTGTGGTTCTCAAGCTATTTCATGTCAAGGACCCCCAGAATTATCTGTATTTGACCCCCCCCCCCCCCCCCCCACCATCTGAAAATATGTTGTTCCATGGACCTCCCAGAAGCAAAGATTTGAGTTAAAAACATAGAATATATATTCAACAATTGTTGCTTTTTTATAATGTTTTTTGAAATACGTATACAATGTAATGCGAGTTAAGTATATAGCATACAAAGCTATTCCTTGTTTGATTCATAATTGGAATTATAGCCTCTCTTCCTGAGTCCCATCATGCTATCATGGTGTCATCACGATGGCTGCAGGGGATCTGGAAGAGGAGAACCAACCAGAACCTTCTCCTCCTCTACCATTTCTCACTTCCTCCCTACGGCCCAGCTTCTGCCAACTCCACAGTTCAGTGAGCTTGCGAGTGTGTACAGTACACGTGCGTGCTCGCTCATGTGCGTGGGTGTGTGTGTGTGCGTGCGTGCGTGCGAGACTCTCCATGGCTGTGTCCATGAAGCTGAAAGGGAAGATAGACTAAAGCCTGATTTATGCACATTGTGTCTCACAAGTCACAATGAAAATAGCCAATCTACAAGCTCACAAGGCGCTGCAGCACGAAGCCTCGGGAGCTTGTAGATCTGCTCATTTCTGTGCAAGACAACCGGCAACAAAGTGTAAATCAGGCTATAGAGTACTGAATGGGCAAATTAACCCCCGAACCCCCGACAAGTCAACTGCAATGCATCCAGCAGAGCTGGCAGGGGGAGGATGCCATTAAAAAATAAATCATAATATTAAACACATATACCATCACGCCCATCGAACGCACACACACTTCCAACCCCACATTTCACAATAATCCTCTTATCCCTTCCACGAGCGCGGGAAAGCCAACCTCGCAAAACACCCAATAAATTAACATGTTTACATCTGTATTATCACGCGTAATTTTCCACCGCAGTTATTGGTGTTAACGATGTGCTCGCCCATCTGACAAATAGCACCGAGCTTGCTGGAGCTACGCTGCGAGTCTTCCTATGGAAGGCTTCATTCAGGCAGGAAGACGAATTAGACTGGAGTCGTCTCAGTGTGTCCCTCAGGTACAGGCCTGAGAGAGCAGAAAGAGACAGGCAGGCTGGAGAACTTCTGACAGGTAGAGAGACAAGGTATATAGGCAGGGAGGATTCAGTCAGACAACAACGATGGACATAGAAGAAACAGACAGTGTGCGAAACAGGCAAACGGGTCAATAAGGCATAGTAGGCAGCAGGCACGCACAGTTGACACAACTATAGGACCGTGGCTTTCAGAGTGAGGGCCGCGAGGGTTTTCCAATTGAAATTACATTCATTCATACGATTCTTCCTAGTTTGAGCCTCTCATTGCCGTCAACAAATGACAGAAATGTCGTGTGTGTGTGTGTGTGTGTGTGTGTGTGTGTGTGTGTGTGTGCATGCGTACTGTGTCACAGTACGATTGGAAAACCAGTGAGGTTGAACTGCACTACTAAACTGATAGAAATAGACAAAACAGACAGGCAGGCAGGCAGACAGACAGACGGATGGACAAAGAAGTTGACAGATGAAGGGATATATTGAGCGTAGAACAAGAGTAAGAGGGGCCAAAGACTGAGAGACAGGCAGATGACACGTCAGACAGACTAGTATCTATTCTCCTCTCGCTTCCTTGATAAATATTTGATCAGCAGAACTCTGATGGGTATCGATTAGAACCTTTATCCGCTCTTTATTGATCCCAACTCACTGTGATCACTGTTCAGATCAACGCGCCCGCGTGCGTGCGCGGCGCGCGCGCGCACGCACAAACGGACCTATATGACCAGTCTCAGACTGAAAGGTTAAGGGCTTAACGTATTTAAGCTAGCCTAAAGTGGTTTCTAATGACATGATAGTGAGGTAGTCCTCCTAATTCATAAAATGACATTGCACAATACAGATACAACAGAGGTCATAATTTCGTGTGTGTGTGTGTGTGTACACGTATGTGTGCGTACACTTATGTGTGCGTGCATACATATACGTGTGTTTATGTTTGTGCGCGCGTATGTGTGTGTGCGTGCGTGTGTATATGTGTGTGTGTGTGTGTGTGTGTGTGTGTGATTATGTGTGTGTGGTATGGGGGGCTGTAAGGAGCCTCTATCAGGTTGCAGTGCTCTTGAATTCTTACTCCCCTCAGAGGTCTAAATTACTGCAACGTCCTTCAGCAGCCTGTAGAGTGACCGCTACCTATGTGTGCTTACATACAGTACGCACACAACAGAAAGCACACTGTGGTATGACCACCACAAATATGCAAGTTTGTGGGTGTAAATGTTCCTGCATGATTTTGGCTGTCTTACATGTCACACATCACGATGGGGAAAAAAGGTCAAATCCTGATCGTCCACACTGTCAAATAAAATCGTCAGTATTCAGTTACCTATTTAGATTGAAGACGAAGGTTTTTAAAACAGCAATTAAAATACCCTGAAAAAGATTTTAATGTTCATTGGACTGTCACCTACTGTATGCCCTATAGCTTTGGTATCTTCGTTCGCATTCGGCTCAAAGAGAAAAGCCTGGGGAAATGCATTGGAAGATCTGGCATAGGAAGTGGGAGGCAACTTGTATTTCTCTAATCAATAACGTTGATAGGATCCACCGCTTATTTGGTGCCAGCACCCACCCCTCTAGACCAGAAATAACACAGGCTGGGCCAAGCTACCTATGCCCTAATATTATTCATATCATATTTGAGAATAAATCCATAATTATATTATATATATATATTATATTGTCATTCATGTAACAGTCAAATGTAAAGGTAAAGGCCTATAAAATGTCATTCATTGTAATGCAAAGTGTTCAAAATAATAAAATAATGCCCATTTTTACTAGCGAGTAATTATTTGCCTTATACAAGAGATTCGATTATGTCCATCTTATTCAACAAAACAAAGTTATTGTATTTGAATGTATTGTTATGGTTTAATTAATACACAGATGCACACAATAGTCAGGGGATATTAATACAATCTGGGAATACATTTCTTACAAAGAATATTCTTCACCAATGTGTTTGTAAGGGTGTCTACTAACATATCCCACATTGGTTGATATTCAACCACCCTAGGGGAATTTGTGACAGCTGCTGAAAGTTGGGGTACCATACAACCATTATAAAGGAAAAAAAAATTTCTAAATTTCATTATGCTTTAAGTAGCATGTGGCATGTCAAACTAGGGGGTTTTCATGATTCTGAATCCATTCCAAGCATTAGTTTTGCACGAAAAACACACCTTGGGCTTAAAAAGGCATTAGCCGTCATCACAAATGTGATGAAGTCAGCACATTTGGGCACAATTGGGCAAGTGTGTATGGCCGAATTTAGCCCAACAAGTGTTTTTCGTGCAAAACGAATGCTTGGAATGGGTTCAGAATCATTAAAAAAAACCCTAGGCCTAAAGTATTGACCTCCTCACACAGATTCAGAATGATGAAACCCCCTAGTTTGACACGCCACATGCTACTTAAAGCATAATACAATTTAGAACATTTTGCCTTATAACGGTTGTATGGTACCCCAACTTTCAGCAGCTGTCAAAAATTCCCCTAGGGTGATTGAATAGAAACTTTACAAACACATTGGTGAAGAAAATTCTTGGTAAGAAATGTATTGCCAGATTTGACATTATACTGATAATATTCCCTGACTACAAGGAAAAACACAGTATCACACAGTAACCGCAGAAAGGATAAACATTATTTGAATGTACAAGCTCTGTGTGAGTACAAGTACAATTTCATGGATATTTGTTGCCCGGCACGTACGCTTGTGTGTGGGTATGAGCGAACGAGCAAGAGAGAGAACAATAGAACCTGGGTAATCCGAACCCCACTGGAGTGGAGGTTGTTTGGGAAAGTGACAAAAACATACAAAAATACATCAACCGTATTATTAAATCAATGCAAATAATGTACTTCTGAGAGCGCACGGATGTGATGAAATGGACCTTAACCCATTCTGACCGGGCACCCATTTTGGTGTTGGAATCATGTTATGCTTTAGCTATTGAAAAATAGCAGATCTACAAGCTCATATCGCGCCACCGAGTGGCGCGATACGAGCTTGTAGGTCTGCTATTTTTTTTAAATTCGAAGAACGACTGACATTTTTAAAATCTGATCTCAGGTCAGAATGGGTTAATCAGACCAGTGTGTGTCCCGTGGAAACCTCGTATGAATCTGATCTCAGGTCAGAATGGGTTAAAGACCTCGTTCCGCTAATCTCAACATTAGAGTTTACCCATTCAGAATCATTCCGATCCTAAAGCAACTTAATGCAGTTCAATGCCAGATACGAGGCATTGAACTACTGTCTCTGGGGTGGACACTGTGCAGACACGAGGCGGTGATGAATCGTCCCTCTCCGACACCACAAATCCAATCCTGGAACGGTAAACCCAGCCAACCTTAAACCCTTAACCCCTTCCTAACCCCTAAGTGACACAATCTGTTTCTGTAATGATGGTGTACTCACTATTCGTATTTCGTACAAACGTGAAGTTCGTAAAAAAAATGACCTTCCTAAAGTCCTCTGTTCTGAGCTTCTGACAGACTCATGTTTTTCTGATGAATCAATAAAACATGTCTTCAATAAGAACTCTGTTATTGCACGATGGTGAAACAATTCAATTATAGGTTGAGGTGCCGAGCCCCTTTCCATCCGTGAGTCAGTCACATGCAAGCTGATCATATTTAATTTAATTTGATTATATTGACTGGCTCAGACAAGAGGGTAATAAGGCTGTCCGGGAGAAGGTGTAATTAAAGATAATTTAATTTCAGTAAACGTCTGCTAGAGTTGCGGGCCAAGCTCCCCCATCTGATGCTCCAGGCACTGTCTTGTACCGCAGCCAGGCCGCACTGAAAGCACTGAGAAGACTAGCATTGCCCGCCACTCGTCGTCAGCCACGCTCCTTTTTATTTGACCCATTCACCCTATGGCTGATGTGCGTTTTTCCCCCTATGTTACTCGCAAGTCCGGAAATTAAGACACTGACAACTTCAGTTTTTATCTTAGTTCAGTTAGTACATCAGCATTAGCTGCCTCTCCATTAATAATACCAATCTGAAATCACACTATTATACATTTTTTTCTTGTAAAGACAGATACAGTAAGAGCTAGCATTTGTTAATGAAAAGAAAACTCGATCTCATATGAACCCAAAGTTTGTCATAGATATCGATATATTCCTGTGAAATACAAATCCAAAAGTCAGTCAAGGACTACCAAAGCAAAGAAACATCCTGGGTTCCTGAGGCTATAGTCAAGGAAGGACATGAGGCAGCGGGACCAGGTGTTGTTGATCATGTGGGCTTTTCTAGGTCGTTGATTCCTATAGGCAGATGAGCGTGTCCTGGGCACAGCAAGGCTGTGTGTACACAGCCTGCCGTGGTCAATAAGGAGGAGAGCTGTGGTATTGATTATGTGTGTAAGTGATAGGAGAGAGGGGGTCGTTATGGTGAGTTGGGCTGTAATGAGGTAATAGGGATGTAGTCTAGCAGTGACCCTGTGTGTGCAGTGCAGTGCACGTGCCTGTGAATGGGGTGCTCTCTCGTTCCTCTACCATTATGTCCTCGAAAGAATAGAAACAATTAAGGGCTATATGGAAGGGCCTGGAAATGATGCTACAAGCTGTATTTCTTCTTAAGAGTTTAGATTTAGAACAGATTGGTTATTAGAGCCGGGACAGGGAGTTTAGGTATAAGCAAAGGATTTCTTTCCGTTTTAGGTTATAAGGAGTCTGTCGTGATCTATCCAGGCATGCAGGCAACTCGGATGATAATAGAATTCATACATTTTCTATTCTTACAGCATGGCTCTGCAGCAGTCTATGAGAAGGTTTTTGTGTTGACCACTGAACCGAAAAAAAAAAAAAAAAAAAAAAAAGAAAATATATATATATATATATATATATATACACACATACCTGTATATAGGGCTGTGCATAATTTCCTAGTTTTAGTTTAGTTGTGGGCTCCCCCCCATATTTATAGTAAGGGAAATCTCTGTTTTGTTGCAGTATTCAATGGAGTGTGACCCCCTGCATCGGTTTGATCTGAAACAAGACCCTCTGCTAATTGGTAACATGAGTAGAGTTCTGACATCCTGCAATGAGCAGCCTCTGTCTACTGAGATGTCCTATTGATTTTCAGCTATACTATTACCCACCACTACAATATTTTGGTCCCAATGTACAAAGTAAGAGTTTTCCTGGTAGCGATTGGCAAGCTGCTGGGATTATCTATGGTTTGATATAGTCAACATCTAGGATCGTCTTACTCTTCCAAACTGTGAGACAGACACTGTGATGTTTTAGGGTGAGTTCTACCACGGTCAACTCCTTCTCCATTATCAGCTTATTGGCCTCTCATTTCTGAAGACAGCAACACAACAACTCCATAAATATTTGCAGTAACTAAGGACTCATTTTAGCAGCTTGTGGAGCAAGCAGATCTATGAAATCAAATCATGAAAGCAGCGTCCGATTGCCGTGGAACTTTGCACGTGCATTCCCACTCTAAGTCTAAGTCTAATACAGCAAAAACACCCAGTTCCAAAATAAGAATTAGTACGGTAGCCTATTAATATCACCACAGCATCCCAATCAGTGATTTTTTTGGCAGCACATTTTGATTTTAGTTTTAGTCATAGTCTCTTTAATAGTTTTCATTTAGTTTCACTCACATTTTAGTCACCCGGAATGTTTTAGTGTTTGTCTAGTTTTAGTCGACAAAATATCATAAGATTTTAGTCGACTAAATCGACAGTTGATTTAGTCGACTAAAATGTATTTTGTCGGGCCTTGATGCCATTGTAATGACTGTTAACACTTTCTGAAAATAGCTAGCTCACAACGCGTCACAGCGCGATGCGTTGTGAGCTTGTAGATCTGCTATTTTCAGCATGAAACAGAGTGTAAAATGACTTATACTGGATCTCTTGTCCACTAGTCCCTTCCTAACATTTTAGTCTAGTTGATATTTGTTGACGAAATTGTCAATATATTTAGTCTTAGTTTTAGTCGTCGTAGCTTAGTTTTCATTTCGTTTTCGTCGGTGAAAAAAGGTAGTCGACGAACAGTTTGTCTTCGTTTTAGTGGACGAAAACAACACTGGTCCCAACTGAAACAACTTCACTGTCATCTTGAAATTTAAACCCTGGGCCGTCTGTCATCCCAGCTGCTGTTTATTTACATTGCAGTGCCATGTTTGGCTCTAGGCATCACTATCGCCTGAAAAACATCTGTTCTGACACCAACCCTGTCCCCCTGGTGCGCTCCCAGGAACCCCGTGGCTCAATTGTGAATACAATAAGTTTCACTGGTATATAACTGGAGCATCTGCCCTTAACACTCCTCAACATGTAGCGGAAATGTATTTCAAAGTTGATGATATACAGTTTCTGACAACTTGTTTCTTTCCAAAACATTCACCATTCATGTGCCTTCGCTGTGGTAGAATAAAGGAACAGATAAGAACAATACTCAGATAAAATTGGCACTTCCAGTTCATCATGCTCTTACAGACAGTGGTGTCATGCTCGTAGAATGCAGTACCTCACCGCGGTATACCAGTCATTTTTGACGTGCACGCGCAGGGACGGAACTGAACGGTGCATGTGCGTGCGCGCTAGAACGCGCCAAACTTTTGTGTTTCGCTAGTGTGCAGTACATGACTATTTTAAGCTATATCAGCTGTTCTGTGTGGATGCCGCGATGTGCACGTCCACGCACGGCGTGCGTGCGAGCTTGCACGTGACGTCATTAAAACGCTGTGGTACCAGTAAAGAAAAACACCATGACACCCCCCCCCCCCCCCTTAAAATTAGAACTGCGTAGTACTGGTAAAAATAAAAGGGTTAAGAATTCTTGAATACAATTTCAACCTATATGCAGCACGCATTTCACCTCCATCAAAAGCCAGGTTACAGTACAGTACGCTATCTCTGTGAGAGCACTAGGGACTATAGAGAACACATTGACATGCACAGTGTCTGCTCACACCTATACGCTACTGTCTAGAGAGGGAGTGGAGGGCGGCAGAGACAGAAAATCATTGTCAGATTCATCACCTCGGCTCGGAGCGCAAGAAAATCTATGCATTGAAGACAACAGTACTATTAATTCAGTGTGATAAAAAAAAAAGAAGACACTTGAAATAAATCTGCATATAGTGCTTCGCGGGGAGATGCCGTGGCGAACAGTTAACGCAATGAACTGTTTGAAGTGTTCGCGACATTGTTGCGTATGGATGTGGCAGACTGGAAAAAGTATAACCCAAAATATGTCTCATTCTCAAGATTAATCAATTTGTGTGGGTGTATGAAAAATAGTGGATGCTTGGGTGCTTATACCTCTGGAGGCAAACATACCCCCCTGCTTCCCATATATTCAATGTGATTGTCTCCACACCCTCTCAGGTTATAATAAAATACGGAATTCCAAAGGGGTGTGGGACTGTGTGGGCCGTGAACATGATATTCGGTTTTGCTTGTTTTGTGTGTGTATAAAATCATATCATCCCTACATATATGGGAGAGGAAAATGAACATATTTTCTCTCGAACATGAAGCTAGGAAAACATATCTGTCTTCTCTGAGTATGTACTATCCTTCATTGTCACAATGGCACATTGTTTTCCTACAGCTGCGGGCAACCAGTGTCTCACAATTATTCAGGGAACGGTCCCTGGCAAAGCTGTCCAATTCTCTGTGTTATTTTCCCCTCCAACCGCTTTGTCTGGAGCTAGCTTAACGATTAGGATTCCTCTCCAAACGTGGCAGATTTACACCAAGGACTTGCTGGTGTGGCTGGTGTGGGAGGTTGTGCATGCGTGCGTGGAACATGAGGGAATCTGCAGTTCCAGACTCCTGGGTATCCCTTCTTATCTATAGTCTGAGACAATAGTGTCAAATTGAATTCTGGCAATATTGTATTCCCCAGGAAAAGACGGGAGGACGTGGACTGGAGAAAGAGAGCATAATGTGGCCTCTCTTAAGCACATTCGCTTTCTCTCTCCCTCTCTCTATCCCTCTCAGACACACACACACAGTCACACACACACACACAC
This sequence comes from Protomyctophum bolini, assembly GCF_963924005.1. Taxonomy (NCBI): domain Eukaryota; kingdom Metazoa; phylum Chordata; class Actinopteri; order Myctophiformes; family Myctophidae; genus Protomyctophum; species Protomyctophum bolini. The sequence continues at coordinate 50,512,744 of NC_137862.1, read as the reverse complement.
ACACTGTAGACAAGAGATAACAGCGCCACTGACTATTTCAAGAACAAGGGCCAAAATGGGCTCTCAAAGAGGAAACAAACAACTATGATCGATACAGATCTGGCTAGGTGCATTTCCCTGTGGTGCCGTTGCAGAAGCCCATCCTTTAAAACACATTTTCAGCCCAAGACGTTCACAGACGTCCTGGGAATTACCACTATGCACTATGCAGTGTCAAAGACGTCTGTGGACGTCTATAGGCAAAAAAGGGAAAAATGGTAAAAAGTGTAATGTAAAGAAACAAAATGTGGTACATGCTAGAATCCATTATTGTCTTAGAAAGAAATAATAAAAAACACAACTGTCAAGGTGGTTGCATTCATACACCTGGCACAGGGTATAGCCTAGCCTCACAATTATCTCTCAAAAATAAATGACACACACCACACATCGGCATTCATGAAAACCTCATTATTTCCGAAGCAGTCCCGATATTCAATCACGACTCAAAATGGGAAGTGAAACTGGCCCCGATTCAAAACAACCTACCGATATGATTGAGTGAAGGTAATGGTGAGGCTGTGTGTGTGTGTGTGTGTGTGTGTGTGTGTGTGTGTGTGTGTGTGTGTGTGTGTGTGTGTGTGTGTGTGTGTGTGTGTGTGTGTGTGTGTGTGTGTGTGTGTGTGTGTGTGTGTGTACATGCACCACTCACACTCGTGCGTACACACACACACACACACACACACACACACACACACACGTACGTGTAGGTGGACACAATGGCCATGGCAGGCCCAACATCCCTTCACCACAGGAGCAGGCTCAAGCACCTGTTCAAAGTGTTCATCCCCCGTGCATCTCATGAACCAGACTGAAACAGATCCTATACCCACTGACCCAATCACCCTTGTGTGAGTCCGGACAGCCGGACCCTCGCACGCCCCCCCCGCTGCGCTGACGACTGTGTTACACAACACAACAACAACACCACTCCAATAGCCGTACAGGCTCTCGTCATCACACATCGTATAGGACCTGCAGCAATGGGCTCTCTATAGATGAACTAGTCTAATCACACCGCCATAGCCATCATTTTTAGTTACTGGCTCTCAATCACCAGTTCAACTGAACTTGGATTGTTAAATTAAACCCTAGTTATATATACACTTTGTCTATACTTGGTCCGTACTCTTGTCCCGATAGAGCCAAAACTCTTTGCTAAAAAATAGCCAATCTACAAGCTCACAGGGCATCGCAACATGTCACCTTGTATAAGCTTGTAGATCGGCTATGTTTCCCCCAGAATAGGGATGGTAGGGTCCATGCACTGCAGTCTTTTGGCAGCATGCCTGTGTTTCCAGACTCATCAAGAATGTGCGTCCTCCTGTCACTAACAAGGCACGATAAGGAAAGGGAAGGGCAATGACTTTTCACAAGGACGGCTTGTCCAACCATGTCGCCCCACTGTCAGAAAATGAGCCCATCGTCCCACCAGCTCCTGCCACCTGTCCTTCACCCTCCCTCAGGGTTGGAGAGGAGATGGGTGGTTGGGACAGATGGCTCTCTGAAGGGCCGAGCGGCATCCATCCTCCTCGTCCGTCCGGCCCCCACCCCCAGCCTCAGAGCTCCGTGGCCGGGGTCCCTCCTCCACCAAGCCTCTCTGACCCTCCTATCCAAACCCCAGAGCCTCAGTGCTCGTCAGTGCTGCATGACTGGGCAAACACAGTCCCGACTGCCGCCGCACCAAAATACCCCCCCCCCCCCCCTCCCATCTATTCTCTCAAGCAGATGTTGGGATTTTAGCACTCAAGAGTCCTTTGCTGTCAAAATGGTATTCGTGTGATTACATTTGTAACATCACATCTAGCCAGACAGAAAGCTGCTCATGCATATATGCTAATCTCTTTTGTGGCTATAACCAAGAGTCTTGAGAATAATGGCCATTTAGGTTTCAAGAAATGATTTGGGTGGTGGTCCTCAATTGTTTTGTTTTTTTTGCACTTCACTGACCATGAATTCAAGGCCACAACGTAACAATATTCATCAAATGCCAGTGTTCTGCAGCCCATCAGCACATGTCACCTCACTTTCGTTTCCTGGCACATTAGTTTAGAAATACTGCTTTAATGTTTGTGCTGAACAGCATACTGATCACTATCCAGTCGGGGGGTGACTGGAACCACAATTGTGAACACGTACTATAATGGCTTCTAGGCTTTAAATAATGACACACAAGGCTGCTTGCTCATCTTCACACAGACATGCAACAAACCATCCCATCTCCCAGACATTAGCTTTAATTAATTTCAGATATCAACAGTGCCATCAATCAAATCTTGTCGGCAGCAAATTGTAACCCGCTCAACCGTCTTCGTCTTCCCATACCATGGCAATCAGCCAACATTATGGCAAGGCAGAGAGAGGACGGAGACAAGAATGCTGGTCATTAAGGAGAGTGATTACAGACTTCAAACACTTTCACCCTGGCTGACGTTCACCCTATTTGGGGCACGATGTCATTACATCATTTTCCATATTTAAAAACAAATTACAGATCTGCAAGCGCAATGTGTTGCATCGCAAGCTTTTACATCAGCTTTTTTTTGAGCATTTTTGAATGGGGATTCTATTGTGGTTAATGGATTTTTCAACTTGGTATCATCAACAACACAGCCTTGCATCAATTCTCATAAAGCACAGAGACAGCTCATTATTCAAGACTGTTCAGATGGATCCATTAATTATTACGATGGGGCACTTTTTCTAGTTGTCATTATTATCATAATGAGAAAAAAATGCCTCTCGGGGCGGGGCACAGGTATCCAACAGGTCAGGTGAGGTTGTGGCCTCCTGGTGGCGCTATAATAGGCCAATGTGAAAAGGGTGCCATTTGTTCTTACACCATTGATGACTATAGAGATAGTGTGGAGTAGTAGTATAAAACAAAAACATACTCTCTCCCCATGCCTTCGGCCTGGTGGAGACAATAAGAGCCAGTCTCTCTGTTATGACGCGAGTGGTCATGAACACAGATGTTGCAGCTCATAGGAACAGGTTGGCAGCTCTTGAGGGGTTATGGCTTCAGTGACCGTGGCCATATGTCTAGAAGAAAGTGCAGTGTCAGGAAATGCCGTTCAAAAATGATTTAAAAGGCAAAACATCCAGCCCTATAGCGCTACTACAGTGCACAATAGAAGAGTGTTCATTTGTGTCCGAGAGTGTATAAGTGGACCCAAATGGGTACATTTGGTTCAATTTGAAGACTTTAATAAATAAATTCATAATCAGGATTATGCAGTGTAGATAACGATAGTCTCAGGAAGCAAATAATATCAATAGAGCTCAACCAGCTAAGACACTTCTTGGTTTCTTGTCTGTGCTTTGAGGCATGCCTGTGGAACGCTGCCTTGCGTCAATAATTGTACTTGGTTAACTGTAGACTGTTAAGACAGATTTTAGGTTCTTAGCTTGCTTATGATCCTGATGACAATTTTTATTACCATGTATGTGATGTAGTACCATGTGTTGTTTGTGCTTACTGTACGTCGCTCTGGACTAATAGCGTCTGCTTATGCCTAAATTGTAAATTGTTAACCTGCCTTGCCGCTTGCTCTCAAACTAAGTGTACACGGTGAAGAAGTGTGTCTTCGTGAGACCATCTTGTGAAATGAATAAACATGTATACTCTTCACCACCTATCTATACCCCCCTTTAGCTCAGTGTTTCCCCACACAGTGGTCCGGTCAGGACCCATTTTTTGCTCTTCAGCTAAAACGTTTGGCAACCACTGCCTTAGCTGATTAATAGACACGGAGGATGAGTCTAGAGCAGTCGTCGGCTCAAACATTCACTGAACTATCCTGGAGACTAAACACCACCCCCAGACCGTATCCAATACTTTTTAATGAGCTTATGGAATTGCATGGAAAAGATGAAAGCACCATCTGAACACTTTCCAGGACTGATCAGCGCCAAATGTATTGTTGCACGCTGCCAGTCGATTGGCTATAGAAGTACAAGTCAAGTATACTTTTTGAAATATTTAACTTGGATTTTATGATGGAGGTCAACAGCTCTGAGTGACCAGGCGGAAAGTAAACTTCTGGAGTCATACTTCACAGATGAAAGAAAATAGACTACAAAGTGTGCTTAAATACAACAAAATACTTAATCAGGTAAGAACATGAAATAATAACAAAAATATGATGCCTCTAAAAATGATGATCAACTATGACTTTGTGAGAGGCCGTTCCAAAGTATCGGGGGCCACGACAGCAATGGCACAAAAACCTTAAAGGTTATTATTAGCTTCATTCATTTCTCAGAACAGTAAAGCATCACGTGAATATAATGGTAATATTTAAAGTATAAAACATATGTGTCACTCTGTACAGTGTACACTGAGTGTACAAATTGTATACATTCTCAGAGTTATTAAGTAAGTACCGGTAAGTAAGAGAGGCATATTGTCGATATCAGGCAGGGTGTGGGAGTCTATCTCTGTTTCAATGCGCTAGAAGACCTCTGGGAGATGGATTGCTGTGGTGTAGCGCAACACCTACGATCGGCTCCCAGTGATGAAAATTGGTTTTCAATGTAATGAGTCCCGGGATAGTCTTTTACAGATGAGTCCCAGGGACAATTTATGAGTCCCACTTCAACGACGTTAGGAGTCATATATTTTTTACAAATTGCAGCATTTCGCATTTCATTTTATATGGTTATATTCATGTAGACAACAGAAGAAGAAATTATTATTATAACTGTGTCAGGCATGCCCAAATATGGAGTGCTGTGAGGTCAGAACAGGCCAGCTCCATATATGGACGCTGGGCATGGGCCCTGTCCAGAGCCCGGGCAGAGGCCTTTTTGGGGCGGTTCTGGACAATTACACACACACACACACACACACACACACACACACTTGGTGCATTCAAAGATAAATATATAGATAGATCCATATTGAAAAAAATATATATATGCTGCTACAGTGCATGTTTGCACTTGAATTTAAAAAAAAAAGCTGCATTTGATGGAGGGGGAAGTGTTACTGAAACGATGTTGGTGCTTCTTGCACGATAAAAATCAATAACAATGCATTTCAAGGAATTCTTGTGTTGGAATTTATGTTACTGTAAAAAAAACATTTTTTTTAACTTAAATAATAGGCTCATGATATCGGCTATCGGCTTTTTGATTGTCCACTAATCGGTGATCGGATATATCGGCCAAAAATCATATCGGTCGATCACTTAGACGGCATAAAAAGCCTGTACTGAGGACCTGAAGGGACTTGTGGTGGTGAAAGGGCACAGTAACCCAGTTATACTAAGGTACGTGCAAGGTTGTTGTACTGTATTTCTAAATTAATCTGACACAGTTATACAGTTGTGCTCTCTTGACATGATGGAGTGAGATGAGAATGAAGAAAGCAGGCCAACTAGGTGCACTCACTGTGCTGCTGACACCTCGGCCTGGCATTTTGAGTTTTGCTTTCTAAGCAGGAATGTTTCACAAACCGCAGCAACAGTATTGAAAGAAATTAATTGCATTGAGTCATGTTGTGCAATCCAGGGCAGGGAATCAAAGTCCCCACTGCCTGGGCTTATGGTCTGGGTTTAACATGAAAAGAGCAAATCAATAGTGTGTCTACAACAACATGGTGTGATGTAGGAATGTAAATAAAATAACCCTAACCCTTGACATTTTTGCCTAATATAGGATGCTAATGGTATGGTCACATATAAACCCCTATTTAAAAAAAAATGCTCAATGCAGACATCCAGGTCAGCAAGTGGATTCATGAATGTATGTATGTATATAGACAATATTTTAGGCCAATAAAAAAATACTATATACCAAATTTCCCACTTTAAACAAAGGAAGCCTGTCGGCTGCCGAACTAAGATAGGAAAGCTGACAGGTGAGAAACAGGAGGATTCAGTTGTAGGTCAGCGGGTTATAGGCTTTTCATGGTAAGTACAGTACAGTTAAGTATATTGAACAGCACACCGTTGATGGGTACAATATAGGCCCATTTCATTGTTAATACAATGAACCAACTCTCACATAATCCCATTTCACTGAACACCAATGCAGCAACAATGGGCAGCATTTTGATATGGACAATTCCACATAAATCACAGTGGGGTCTTTCTTTGAGCATGGATTACCTCAACACGTCCGCTGCTCTCCCCTGTATAATGCTCACTGCTTTACCATGAAGGTCCATGATTGCTGCTCAATGAACATTAATATATGGAACAGACTAAATCTACAAAGGGAACAAAATCCAATTACTTCTTACAGGGGTGACTATCTCACACAGGATCTATAGGCTGTGAACAAGAACAAGGTAATTGGGGTTGAACACAGAGTCTGGCTGAACTGAAGCCTCAAGTAATTCCCCCAACAAAAGGAGCACCCCCCCCCCCCCCTCCCCACCGCCAATCCACAGCGCTACCTCAGTGCTTTCAATTTATTTAGGACTGCTGATGTCCATTAACAGACCGAGTATTGGTTCAGGCCTAGCGCTCTCCCTCATAGTCTGCCTGGCGTCCCTGGGGAGAGAGAGGAAAGTGTCCTGCCTCGCCTCACTCCGAGGATGTCACCAGGTTAGTTCGTTTGGTTGCTATTGAGGGTTGGAGAACAATGTGGATGTGACACACTGTTACCTCACCGGGCATGCCGAGGCACAGGGGGTCAGTCAGTCGCCATAGCAACGGCAAAAACAAGTAGATGAAATAAATCTACTATAGATTGCTCAAGTAAAACAAGTATTACATCAAATCTTTACCCACTATAAGCTCCAGTCCATATCCAGTATAGAATTGTTTCAACCTGGACTGTTCTGTGTTGTGCAACTCAGCAACCAGAGAGGATTTCAGCAGCTGGGATTTCTGTCCCCTTAATTAATATTCAATGTTCTACCTAGACAATCCCATGGTGATGAATTTAACACCTGATCAAATCAATCATTTAGACGAGAGTGAGGAAAAGGAGAGAGGGAGAGGAGCCGTTGGCGTTTGTGTTAACACAAAAATAGCCGATTTGCTCAGACACCGTCATTGTCAATGGGATGTAATGTTTGTGTTAGGACAAGAATCTACGATAGTATAGCTGAAATGGAGAGGTAGCGTCCCTCAAAAAAAGAGAAGAGATCCTTTCACCCAACTTAATCCTACATACTGTAACAGTGGCGGAAAACGGCCAGTGTAGCCCTGGCCCCTTTGGTAGAGACCTGCATTTTGGCAATCACGTAACTGTTAAGGTGCATGCCGTAATCTTCTAAGCTTAGCCAGCTGTCCACTTGTCCAATCTACAGTTGCTCAACCTGGAGTCGTGGACCCTCACATTTTGGATTTTGGGACCACGCCTCTGCTATTATTACCGACTGAAACCATGGTGGGAGTGGGACAAGCAATGAGTGATTGTGTAACCATGAAAGCTCGAAGACCATTAACTACTGAGCTTCCTAGAACCAGAGTGAATCTGATTTTCTCTGCTCCCCAACGGAGCAGAGAAAATCTGATTCCACATCCAGATGAAGAATAATGTGTCTTCAGCCAACACAGAGATCTACTTAACTCACTGGTTAGAAAAATTGAGCTGTACTGGAGAAGAGCAAGGTGTGAGTGGTATTAAAGAAGGCTATTTCATCAACTATAATGGAAGCATTGCAATACGGGGTGTGTTTATAGGGAAAGCTGCTCTGGGTCTCTCTTGTATTTTTGGGAAGGTTGCTGCTTGACCTACTGAGTAAAATGAGCTCACAACCAGCTCTCTACATATTGACTCGAGACCCACGGCGCATCCACTTTCCTGTTTGACGAAGTTCAACACTATAGCAGAAAGGTGTGGACGTCTGATCAAAAGAAAATAACCACAGTATGGTTTGTAGGCAAAGTGAGGTTTGAGGTACAGCATCATCATGACAGATCTCTAAGAAATGAGCCCTTAATTACTGCCACTGCCATTCCTATGTAGAGATCGCTTAGGGCAGCCAGCCACATGAGCATACTGTAACTGTATGTATTCAGATTTCAATGTGGCTTGCAGTGGAATTCCCTTTTAAAGCCAACATAGCACCACAAGCCGGACAAAATATGATTTTGTTGTAAAATGACTCCACTAGCTGCGGAGCTGGCACACATTTGGATAAGATCTGGTATAACTCACCCTTTTCTGGTCCTCCAAGCCATGCTGTACAGGCTTCCTCCTCTGGTGCTGATGTGGACTGGCCTCTGCTCCCCCCTCCATCTTCCCATAGGGTCTGATGTCTCACTTTCTACCACAATATCCAGTCAAAAGAAATACCTCCTTTTAAAGGAACAAAGTGAAATACTCTTCCAGGTATTTCAATACCCTTCTTGCAAGTATGTCAATAAAAAGCCACCAGTCCATCATTCACGTCATTCCTCCAGTTTGTCTTTCAGGTCTTGGTCGTCCCCAATAAGATGTTAGTGTGAACCAGTCATCAGGGAAGAGGAAGGGGACCCAGGACAACCATGGCCACCCTTTCCTCTGAAGCCATCACCGCTGCCGAGAAGACCTCATCTTGAAGGAAGATGTGTTCATCGTGGGTTTTTTTCTTAAAAAGTAAAAAAAATACAAACATTTAAATCTTCCACTGGAAAAACTTATTTTAATTTCCAAGTTGTATAGAGTTCCAATGTGTAATGGGTAATAGAAGTGTCTATTTGTACATATCTAAATGTTTTTATGAATTGAACATGGTGGACCCTCTTGTAAACAAGTGTAATGCTTAATTGGGTCGTCCACTCACAGTTAATAGTCTTTGTATTGAGTTTGTGCTTGAAATGCACTGTAATTCTGCAAACTGTTAATACATATTTCAATCAATCAATCAAAAACCAATACAAACGGGAAAAGGTCAAATGAAATGAATGAATGTATGTTTTTTTCTTTTTTAATCCTTCAGTTCCAAAATAGGAAGAGGCTGTAGGCTGGTAGGAAAAGAGTGACATTGAAGCAAACGTTCAAAGACTGAAGAAAATAACTGAAGCTAATTAAAGTTCTTACACTATTAACACTTCAATTTCACAACCTTCTTAATTGAAAACGTGATAACAGAACCTGAACATTCAAAAGGTACCAATCTGCACTGCACACTAATATGTAACATCGTTTGTTGTGTATTCTTAACCAGTTTCATAACGACTAATTAATGCTGCAGGATTGGGATTTGGACATTTTTTTATCACGAAGAACAGTTAACGAATATCAAGCTAAACTTTTAATTAGTAGGCTACAGTTCTTGGTATATCAAGTTAGAAGGTGGCTTCGGAAAAAACCGACATGACAATTATTAGATATTAAAGAAACAGCCACAATATAGAATTTACGACCCGACACAAAACGTGACTAAAGTTGTTGCAAACGAACGACTGCAGCATCCCTGCCTCCCTCCTGCAGGCAAAGCCTAGCGACCGATGTAGCTCCGGGGGAGGGAACTCAACTGTGCGTGGTGGAACTGAACTGAACAGACCAATGTCGCCGAAGCAAAGACAAGACAGTCATTCATATTGGAAAGTATAGGCAGCCTACAACAAGCAAATTAAAACATTAGGCTGTGGTATTAATTAAAGAACGACGCTGCTCACCCTGTTCCACTTGTCTTGTTGTTTCCCATTCAAGGAGGAGCTGCACCATGCATGCCGCTGTCTGTCTCGGCTCCTCTCCGTAGTGCAAGTGCAGCAGCTTCAACCAGCTTGCTGCAATCAGTGCCTGACGCCTCCTCTCTGCGTGTTGGGCTGGGGGGGGGGGTGGTCCGGGTCCCCCCCACACACACACAGTGACACACACTCACTCACGCGCGCGCGCTCTATCTCTCAGACATAGACACCAATTAAATAGACATACATAGTCACACACACACGCGCGTGTGGCGCGCGCGCACATACACATGCATACACACCATTACGTCACTGGCTGCCCCGCCGCTGCTCTCCCTCCCGCGTCTTTGGAGGCGCTCAGTCTGTTTCCATGGCGACTCCCAGAGGACGAAGGATTCTGTTGCCATCTAGTGGCAGAAACCCAGAACACACGGCAATGTATGAGTCAGCAGCGGTGTGGGTACAAATACTCGCCTAATCAGACTGTCATCATTTATTTTGCTGGTTTTGTTTTTTTCTGTGCCGGTGACACTCCTTCCTGGTTGGAAGGACTGTTTTCATGGTATATAATTGAGTTTCATGAATTGAACAAGGTGGACCCTTTTGTAAACAAGTGTAATGCTTTATTGGGTCGTCCACTCACAGTTAATTGAGTGTTGAGTATTGAGTGAAATGTACTGTAATTCTGCAAACCGTTAATAAATACTTCAATCAGTTGCACAACTAAACAGTTTCATTGTGGATGTGCCTCTGTAAACCCACGTTTAAATGAAGAGTAATTTAAACAAACTAATTCATCTGATTCTGCAACATGTGCTGTAATGTCGTGGATCAGTCAGTTGACCTGGTAAGACTGGAGTAGTCCAAGTGGTTTATTATGTTGGATTTAAAAGCAGCAGCCAGCAGTTGTTCCATTTTACACTCTCAGAGTGAAATAAACACTTTACAGAAGGCTACACTTTTTAGAGATTGGGGTCCTTGAATTTAAGTGAGAAAGATTGAGAATCACTGTGTTTAATCCATATGTAACCAAGTGTACCAAAGGATTTACTTTTGTATGACTACGCCACCTTGAGATAGTTCAAGGACTAGTAAACTGGCCGGGTTCCCCACAAAAAATGCAAGTTTGTTTAAGGACTTGAGACGGTGTTCTACAAACAGGAAATGTATTAAACATTTAAGGAGATGAATAAAAAACATTTATTATCACATCAGAATATAAGGCGAACAATCTTTTAAAACCAGGTATAGCAAAGTCAATAAACAGGTCCAACACTATTGATAAAAAGGGGCAACGACGTCACATTTGGAGCCAGTGGGGCCAATAGGTAAAATAGTTAAAACAGCTAATAAGGGGGAGCTAAGCAGCTAGAAAACACAATAACCGATGACAGACTAAGAAACTAATAAATTAACTAACCACACGCACAGCACAGCACAACACACAGCATGCAGGAAAAAACAGGGACGACACCGTGAAAAGAGGTGCAGTCACAGCCAAACTTTAGTCGTGGGATAAACGTGAGATCCTACTGGTAGCAACCCATACGGCCAGTCTAATTCACCAATTTGGCTCTCCTCGGCAATCGGCATCCAGATGCAACACTCGCCACCATGTGGGGGGGGGAAACAACAAGTCAACAAATGAAACCGCTCAAAGAAAACAGAAAACAGAAATGGCTCAAATTAAACTTAAACTAAACCAAAACAAAATAAACTAAAACAAAACAGCAGTGGCTATATCTAAAGGAGTGGGAACAACATACATTTAGTACACAATATAAATAATTGTAACAAATTGTTTGATGGTATACCTTTAAATGTCCATATGTGCCCTCACATTCCCTCCTGCCACATGAAAGAGGTCAGCACAGCTAGGGCACATGAATCATCAACCTGAATGATGACAGATATGTTTGGATTCATAATGAACATATACAGTACCTGAATGGTAACAGCTACATTTAGATACAGAATGAAACACGATTAAAACAGTCTTGAGAAATGTTACTCACCCTGTCACTAGTATAGATAAAAAAACCCATGCAGACCCAGGTCTCGAGACCCTCGGCAGCATTCACCAAACATCTGATGTTGGCTAGAATGACAGGGCCTTTAAATAGTCACTTGATTGTCAATGAGGAAGTAGACTGTCCCTATGGTGGCTCCTGAGGCTCAACTCCACCTGGCCACACATAGATCGTAAACATGGGGTTTTAATTGTTCCATACAATGGTTAGTTAGTTTGATTGATTGATTGAATACATACTGTATTAACAGTTTGCAGGGGAGAAGTCTGCTAGGAGGTTTTAAAACCCAAAAAAGCCTATATGGCTTGTTTCCACTGGGGTCCTCCTTACAAGGATAGAGATTTGTACAGTGTGTGTGTGTGTGTGTGTGTGTGTGTGTGTGTGTGTGTGTGTGTGTGTGTGTGACTGTGTGTGTGTGTGTGTGTGTGTGTGTGTGTGTGTGTGTGTGTGTGTGTGTGTGTGTGTGTGTGTGACTGTGTGTGTGTGTGTGTGTGTGTGTGTGTGTGTGTGTGTGTGTGTGTGTGTGAGTTACTGTGGTTTACAGATAGTCAGATACTTTAGCTCTATCTGGGGGGGGGGGGGGGAGTGCAACGTCAGCAGAATTGGGGGTAGGGGGGGGGGTTCGGCACTTCGGCAGGCGGCAGTCCTAGGCGGGACTATGGGCGGGACTAAATAAATACTGATACTGAACTACTACTCCAACTAAGCTACATGAAATAAGTAAGGCTAAAGGAGGACACACACAGAGGCAGTAAAACAAAGTTTCATATGAAAAGTTGGCGCACTCTACCTACATAGTAATCAGGGATACGGCTCGGCTCCACATCTGACTTCTTTGCTATTATTCTCTTCGTGGAGCTTCAGCGAGTATTTCTGGACACCGCTTCGTTTCTTTTTGGGAGGATGTTGTAGTAAAGTAGGGGCTACTTCTGCGTTTATGTATGCGTTGTTACGGTAAGTCCTGTTCTAAACTCATTCACACACACTTATTTCCGTGGATGGATGTATAGCTTTATCCATGCTTGTGGTTTTATCGATGAATGATGATTTGATTTGACCCATGGATGCATACGGATCATCCAATGTTGTTTAGTATAATGACTAGAATCGACCCAGACTGCAGTAGTTTGTCTTGGACCTAGGTATAGACTAGTAGGATGTATACTATTGTGTTTACTGTAACGTCAACACTTTGTGATGATCAAAGTCCGTTATTCAAGTTATTAACTCAAGTCTTTATTTTGCCCGGCTGACTTTGGTCACTCAAACCCCGCGCGCGCCGCGGTCTGCAGTGAGATTATGACACTGTAAGGAACGTTATTACACCGTTGTAAAGTAACGACAGAACTACAATCAGGTTTTCCGAGTTGTGGTTTGGATGTTTCTATAAATCGTGTGTAATGTATGTTGTTGTTACTGTAGTAAATCGTATTCCGCGCCCTGATTTTAAAATAAATGTTTACATGCGCGGGACGCACGTCGGCTCACACTGCACATCCTGTACGTGACGCACTTCCAGTCTTTGCTCCTATTGGCTGGATTTCGTAAACTGGGCGTGCTAACGGGGCCGTTGAATGCGATCATTGGATGGGTCCGCACGCCTTTCACCGCCAAGCTCAAGACGGTGCTATTTGATTTTTTAGATTCTGATATAAAAAGTCCCCTTTGATGCCCTTAATGCTATTGCTAAGATTACGAGATTACAATAACGCTATTACCCATTAAATATAATGCGACCAAAGAAAGGTAACTACCCTTCCTTGTGATTAAGTGATCAAGTGCAACAATCTAAAACGGTGTACAGTACACATACCATTACATGATACCATGTAATGGTATGTAGTATGTAGGCCTACTGTACTTAGCTTGGTTAGCAGTCATTGGCTACAGGCAGTCGAACTTTGCGCAATGGGAACTTTTCTCACGTGATTCATGCAATATGCTACTGATGATTAAAGGAAGAAACCTGACACAATAATATGATAGAAGTGGTTCTGATAAGATGATCTCTGCGGCTGCCATCATTAATAATGTGTCCGTAGCAAAGACATGGTCTTGCCTGTGGCTATAATGTTTGATTTTCTGTTGGATGGATATGTGTTTCTGGTAATATTATTGTCGGAAAAATAGAATTTTGACAACAATGTCTACCTCCATTTCAGGGATGATCTCTGCCACCCCTGAAATGCCATTAATATAATGTAATATGCTGCTGCGATGTAATACGAAGATAGTTAATGCGTTGCACTATGTTCTTTCTAAGGTGGAAAATGATGAGCATAACAGTAGAGTCTCAACACGTGACCCACCCCACCTCTAAGGTTGGTATCTAATGTTTGTTTTTGTTGCACTAAATAGTTCACAGCCAGCTGACTTTCAAGCATTACTTAACTTACTTACTTATGGGCTTTCCCCATTTATATTCAACAGGATGTCTTTGTAGTGCCCGAGATTGTGGCAAAAACACCAAGGAAAATACTTGGCCCTTGTACAGTATCAACAGAGAACCAACAAAACATGGGCCCTCTCACAACGCCAACCAAGCCAATGGAAGTGGCATCTGGAGAGCCCTGGACACCCACATCAAATCTTAAGATGCTCATCAGTGCTGCTAGCCCTGACATCAGGAATCGAGAGAAGGAGTTGTGCAATGATAACGATGGAGAGGAGACCCTTGAGCCTACACAAGTAAAATGATTTGCCACAGCACACATAAGTCACTGACCTAATGTTCGGTATGTGTTGACAACTTAACTAATATATATCTTTGTCTCTAGGACATTGAAACGGGAGAGGAGACAGAGAAGCTGAGCAGGAAAGAGAAGAGTCTGGGCTTGCTCTGTCATAAATTCCTTGCCCGCTACCCGGATTACCCTGACCCTGCCCTCAACAATGGCATCTGTTTGGACGATGTGGCTACGGAGCTCAGTAAGTCTATACAATTTGTTTAAATAACTTTTGTCAACTTAAAATGCTTCGATATCTTTTATTGTGTGTATGTTTTTTCTTCTTTTAAACCTTCATTTACCCAGGGAGGTAGCTAAACTAGCATGCTAACTTATCTTCAGCCACGCCTTGCACACAGGGGAGCTGACCTGCATGACAACAGAACAGACTTTATACTATCGGGTATAGAGCGTCGCCCCCTTTCATGACGACGCCAGGCCCAGGAAATGATTCCCAATGCATTTTTCCCATAGACATTTCAAAAGGTATTTATTTAAAGACGGTTACGCCGTGGACAAAGTCAACTCGAGTCTTGACAACTCATGACAACAAACACAATATTTTGGACCAAACAAATAATTACAAAGAAGAAAAACAACAAAAAAAGGTTTTCCGTTTTTTTCTTCTTTCTAATTATTTGTTCGGCCCAAAAAATTGTGTTTGTTGTCATGATTTGTCACGACAAGAGTAAGAGTTGGCGTTGTCCGCGGCGTAAACGTTTTTAAATAAATACGTTTTGAAATGTCTATGAGGAAAATGAACGGATAATCATTTCCTGGGCCCTGGTAGGGGGCGGGACTGCGACGCTCAATTGGCAATGGCCACTGGAGCAGTCGGGGCTTACTCAAGTGCACCAAACCCACCCAAGGCCATATTCAGGTGTTGGGGGAGGGGTAAGTGGTGGACAAGCAATTCCCCACCCACAGTTCTCTTGTTGGTCTGGGGAACGCAACCGGGAACCTTCCGACAATAATCTAATCTTTAGGCCACTGCTGCCCCCGTAATAATTAAAAGTAGACCAATCACAGCTCACACCACCAGCCATAAAGGAACCCAGCATGAACAGACTGTTCACACTGTATGTATTGAAATGTCACCAAGGAATGGCGAAAGTAAAACCAAAAGAGTGTGAAAGTTGTATAATGTCCTTGAAAAGTCCTTGAATTCCTTCTTGCCATGTCGACGAAGGAGTGGCAACATTTTAGTTGTTTTATATTCTTACACCTTTTCGCCCTCTCCACTCATTGGCACACAATTATTATTATTCTTTTCTTTTCATGCACACAGATGTGGAGCGCAGGCGCATCTATGACATCATGAACGTGCTTGAGAGCCTGCATATGGTGAGTCGCTCAGCCAAGAACCGCTATATATGGCGTGGACGCTCCAAGCTGACCCAGACCCTTGCCATACTGAGGCAGGTGGGTGAGCAGCAACGATATGCACAGCAGATGCAACACATCCGGCAGCTGCAGAGTGAAAGGGAATTCGACTTGGACGGGGATGAGAAGGAGAATGAGGAGGCGGAAGAGGCAGGAGAGCTGGGGCAAAAAGAGATGTTCTTCGTGGAACTTCCGGGAGTTGAATTCAAAGCCGGTGAGAGACAATAGTCTGTCTTAGGCCAAAGTTGAAATTCTTTATTGGTAAATAACCCCTTGAGATGAATCTCAAGGGGTTATTCAAGGGGGTCAACCGCACCTCCTTGCAACCAAACGCTTGCATGTAGTTGCATAAAACCATTATCCCCAATGGCAGTTGCAAGGAGTTGCGTTGGAGCGGTTTGGGCCTTAGGTGTGACACACAAAATTGCTGCTGTCATACATGACACGTCCACGTATGTTTTGAGGGGCGCTAGGTCCTCCAATGCTTTTTAAATTACGTCATATGGCAGCTTTTAATGTTTCACGTATGTGATTCTTTTTTGTACTACTACGAGATGGCTTCTATTTCATACTACTACTTACATCTTGTTTTGGAACAGAGGTAATAATCAGTTGTAATTTATCCATTCTCCCCAGCCTCTGTCAACAGTAGGAAGGACAAATCACTTAGGGTGATGAGCCAGAAGTTTGTCATGTTATTCCTGGTGTCCAGTCCTCCTGTGGTCAGTCTAGAGGTTGCGGCTAAGATCCTCATTGGAGAGGACAACGCAGCAGATCAGGACAAGAGCAAGGTCAAAAGTGAGTTCAGATACCTGAACATTCTGAGCAACACGCTTTATATCTGTCAGCGTCACATACTGGTGTTGAATTGTAGGAAATAAAGTAACCAATGTTTCCCGTCATTCCAGCCAAAGTGCGGCGGCTCTATGACATAGCCAACATCCTACGGAGTCTGAAGCTGATAGAGAAGGTCCATGTGACGGAGGAGAGGAGGGGGAGGAAGCCAGCGTTTGAATGGATTGGCCCTCATGAATTTCCCAAAGTTACAGGTATCAGTGTTACTGAAGCTAAACATTGATCCACATTTCTATACAGGGTGCCTACAGGTTCTGATAAGCTCATAAAAAGTCAAATAGTTTTTTTTATGATTCACGTGGTCACATACAGCATGTCAATTATGAACACACCTTGATGAATAAGTGATTGAAGTTTTATAATTTATATGGGTTATTATTAGGGATGTCCCTATTTTTTCCGATCCCGTTACCTCAATTTCTGTGTTAGCCGGCGATACCGAATATGACAAATAAGGGCCGATCCGACCGATACAGTATCAGGACATGTCTAGTAATTATGTCAAGCAAAAGCACGACAAAAGCACACAACCTTGGGTTTGAATCCCACTCACTACGTGTTTAGCACATTATCCCTTCGCTCTGTTGTCTTTACTGGACTGTAAAACCGGCAAAGTTCTTTCTGAAAACAAAACAAAAATGGATTACTCATATTATCCCATTTTGGGCGGGAACCCTTTTTGGTATTTTAAGCATTATGTTATGCTTTAACTATTGAAAAATAGCAGATCTACAAGCTTGTAGGCCTGCAATTTTTGAAAATGCAGCGCAAATCTTTGAATGTAGATTCTTTCACAGCAAATATTGAGCACCACTGACATAGAAACATAGGTATTTCAGAAAACTGTCAAGATTTAGAAGACATTTTTTTAGATTTTGACGTCAGGCCTAAATGTGTTTAAACACACACAGCCAGTAATAAGCAGTAATGTCTCTTCCAGAATCTGAGGTCTCTGCGTCCGGCTGTCCGGCGGCTACAACCAAGACAGTACTGGAGTCGCGCACCTCCAAAGAGAACTGTGCGAAGAACCTCTTCTCTTCACCAAGGTCTAAACCCAGCTTCACCAGGCACCCTTCCCTCATGAAGCTGGCCAAGAGTATCCAGGAAGACAGACGCAAGATCACCTCGGCCCCCAGCAGCCCTGTGAAAGATTACCTTTGTGAGTAGTACACTACAAGTCTCACTGAGTTGTGTTGTGCTACTTGGCTGAATCGATGCTATTTGTTTATAAAAAATACTGGCTACAAATTAATTAATTATGGTTGCGATTTCAGGGGTTGACAGTATGGTCAATTTGCCATGGCTTCTGTTTCAGGTACAGATAGGTTAGGCCCTAACCTATCAGTATCATGCCAGAAATTTGACATTGGTGCATCCCTACTTTGTCCCTAACCGTTAGGGACAAAGTAGGGATGCACCAATGTCACATTTCTGGCCGATACCGATACCAACATTGCTGTTATGGACGATAACCGATATTTACTGATTTCGACATTATTTGTATAATAATAACAAGTTAAAAATGTGTCCATTCCACAGAATTTGAAAAAAACAATGCCTCTTTATTCCAAAACTAGGGATGCACAATTTGTCACAATCACAATTAGATTTCCCAACACTGCAGCCAAGTTCGTCATCACAAAAGGCCCTTTTCAGCTTTACATTCATACATAAACTATAAAATAATATAACCGATATATTATGTTGATATTGGGTTTGATACCGATATTGTATTTCTAAGACAGATATTGCCGATACTAATATGACGACCAATATGTCATGCATCCGGGTATTTAGGATTGGAGTTAACTAGCTACACATTACCTGACTAGTTAGGAGTGGAGTTAACTAGCTACACATTACCTGACTGTCAGAAGTGTGAAGAACTTGAGAGCCGCACTGACAAGTATGTATTAACAGCGGGCGACAGCCAGACACATTTTCCGGAAGTGCATTATTTGTCTATGGGACCCGGCGACTACCGGCGATAGTCGAAAAGTTGGCAGAACAACGTCGCTCGAAAAGATATTTTCATGCGATATTGGGCGATGTGTCAGCCGATGCTCGGATTGCTCACCCACTGTTAAAACGTACTGTGAGCCTGGTCACAGTACTTTGTTTCACTCAAAATGTATTTAAAAATATTGCCCAAACTGAAGATTTATTTTGCTGTATTCTTCTCTTGTTGTTTATTTATATCGTCAGTTACCTAATACTAGACTACAGTATGTAATGTATCAGACTATGTGGATAGGTGGGTTTTAAACTTTTTAGTAGCCAATTTCAGTATTCCATAAATTAACACCGGACAGCATAGGTTTAATTGGAATAATTCCAGTGAATTCATTCTGAATCACATTCCTGTATTTTGTTAACCCGGTCTTTTCTCCTTCTTGTCTTTTTTTTTTTAACGCAGGTGATTCACAGAACAGTGACTTTCCAAGCAAAATGGCCCAGCTAGCTGCAATTTGTAAAATCCAGCTTGACCAGCAATCAAAGTGAGTTTAGTCTCATCATGTAGAGTTAAGAATGAGTCTGCCAGATGTCTCAGATATGTCAGTATGAATATATAATCCAACCTTGCTTCCATTCCAGGGCGGGAGATAGGAGTTCAAAGACTGCTGTGGCTCCGGAGCAGAATGCTGCTCACACCACAGGGTCCCTGCAGGAAGCCAGAGTTGACACTAACGCCACACACCTCGCCCCTCAGACGCAACCTCCGGCCCAGCCACGGGGATCGGTCTCCTACATCCGCACCACACACGGCCCTCCCCTCATCCCTATGCTGCTACCTCAGCCTGGAGGGGGGGGGCCTTACGCCGTGTACCTTCACCCGTCCTCCCTCCGAGGGCACCACTTGGCCAAGCCACAGCCCACTAGCCTGGCCGTCCGGTCCATGACCTTTGAGGATAAGAGTGGTCAGAGTCCCGTCGCTGCTGCTGTTGGCCGGCCGGCTTCCAGCCCTATCAAACGCCCGTGTTCAGATCCCACGGCTGACCGGGTTAGCCCCGCCAAGGCCAAGAGGGTTGAACCCACCTGCAAGGTATGAGTCCTCTTTCCTTGCTGGAAACATCATAACTGTATTGCTTTGTTTAGGAAATATATAAAGGTTTTCTTAATTTCCTGAAAAATGAACATTTTGGAGGTATGAGGTTTCCTCCCGACAGCAGAGATATAAAAGTGTCTATTAATTAACCACATGGACCCTAGCATCTCTATTCTGGGATATGTCGTAATATGTTGACATTAATAATTATGCAAGTATTTGTTGATAAAGCTGATCTACAAGCTTAAAACGTGTTGCGACTCACAAGTGAGCTGTACTGTAGAATTGTAGATCAGATATTTTTACTATTACTATTAGTCTTGTTAGCAGTTGCAGGGGAGGTTTGGTGCCATTTGATTGGAAACCGCAAAATTCTTTACAGATTAGTGTATATAATCATTTCATCCCAGTTCCGTCTGCAATGTAATGAGTCATGACGTCTTTAGCTTGCCTATGCTCTATATGATTTTTCAATCCCTAACTAATCAGTTGTTACAGTACGTTTTAACAGCGGGCGAGCATCGGTCCGACACATCGCCCAGTATCGCCCGAAAAGATGAATTATTTGTATCTTTTTCGACCATCGCCTGTTCGCCTGCTATCGCCGCTAGTCGCCGGGTCCCATAGACAAATTAATGCACTTCCGGAAAATGCGTCTGGTTGTTGCCCGCTGTTAATAAAACGTACTGTTAGACAAAGCTTGTGTTCTCTGTTCATTCATTGTCCGCCTTCTTCTCTCCACATGTCCATGTTTGTCCTCTGTCCTGGTGTAGGACGCGTCCCCGAAGCTGTGCGAGATACTGCAGGCACGTCTGGCCCCTCGGGGACATCCTCTGTCCAGCAGACCGTCCCCTCGGGCCCTCCACAAGGACCCAGAGTTCCTCAAGGGCCCCGGCGCCGTGGCGGAGACTGTGGGAGCCAATCAGACACTGAGCGTCGAGACGTTCCTGGAGAAGGAGGACAAAGCTGTGAGCTCCGACGGCGAGGCGGGGCTGACCCCCGTGAGGACCTGGACGCCTGGACACACAGAGGTATGTTAGAACTGTCCCCTTCACACCTGGACACACAGAGGTATGTTAGAACTGTCCCCTTCACACCTAGACACACAGAGGTATGATAGAACTGTCTCCTTCACACCTAGACACACAGAGGTATGATAGAACTGTCCCCTTCACACCTAGACACACAGAGGTATGATAGAACTGTCCCCTTCACACCTAGACACACAGAGGTATGATAGAACTGTCTCCTTCACACCTAGACACACAGAGGTATGATAGAACTGTCCCCTTCACACCTAGACACACAGAGGTATGATAGAACTGTCCCCTTCACACCTAGACACACAGAGGTATGATAGAACTGTCCCCTTCACACCTAGACACACAGAGGTATGATAGAACTGTCCCCTTCACACCTAGACACACAGAGGTATGATACTAACTGCCCCCAAAAACAACACTGGTCTGGAATGGGGATGGTTGCAACATTTCCAGTTCGGTCCTAGCTGGAGCAGTGTTTTGCACGAATGCACGTCCACTCCGTCCCCACCGTACTTTCAGCTGCTAATGGTACTGCAGCCATAACCAAATGAACCCTGCATGCATCTAAATTGAGGTGTAAAAATTAGGCCTGTGTTATCATACTTGTACATGATACATGTGTGGTGTCACGCAGCAAAAAGAGCAAAAATATGTCTCATTGCGATGCGTTGTGAGCTCACAGATGGCCATTTTTTTTTACACTGGCTGGCATACAATAAAGTAGACATAATAGTAGGCATGTTGAACCTTACTCTGCCAGATGGGGGCGGTGTTGGTTCACAAGTTCTCAATACGTTGTGAAACAAATGTGATTGTGAAGCAAGTGTCATAATAGATCTAGCCGGTTTCTGGACAGATTCTTCCAGCATGCAACCGGGCTTATGAACAACAAACACCAATCATGGCCTATTGCCTGTCTACCTATTACACATAGAGGCAACTGCACATACACACAATGACACAAATAGAGGAACAACCATGGCCACTATGTGGCTGTTTGTATTCACTAGTATCTATAAATATGTACTGTCAAGTATGTCTGTGTGTATATATGGGATGTAATGTATCAATATACCCTACAATGATGTCTCCCTATCTTAAAAGAAAACGTTTTTGTATAGTTACCGACATTCAGTCCCTGATTCAGCAGCATGAAAATCAGTGGCATTGTTCCCAGAGCCACTGGGAAATAACAGAAGCTTTGTGTGAAAATGTGGTAGAATGTACCTGTAGACACTTTGGTAGAATTAAAAACTGATGCGGTAGGTAATGTCCAGACAATCCAGTACCACTTCTTATTAACCCCCCAAATGGCCTTTCCTGATGGAAAAACTAGGCTCTGTCTGTGTATATAGGACAGGATTGGAAGCTAATTGAAACGATTGTACAGCAGCTAATGCCATGTCGCTTTCCTTGTCTTTCCAGACTCTGGTTCCTGCAGGATACCTGTTCCCCATCTCCCAACAGTCCC
Source organism: Protomyctophum bolini (assembly GCF_963924005.1). Lineage (NCBI taxonomy): Eukaryota > Metazoa > Chordata > Actinopteri > Myctophiformes > Myctophidae > Protomyctophum > Protomyctophum bolini. Next base: position 50,490,576 of record NC_137862.1, on the reverse strand, counting down.
TCCTCGGCTACAAAGACCTGCATTGTCTCAGCGGAGAGAGCAACAGGGCTCCGACTCCCACATACAACATCTATCACACACCAACCGCAGGTAAAAAAAATCACACACATTTATTTATTTTTTGTAACCAGTGAGTCCATCGGCTCTTCGGAATTGAATGAACTATTAAACTATAGCGCTGGTAAGACTAGATTGCACCCTAAATATTAAAGCAATTTCCTGACTTTCTATTTAAGGGATATTCAACTATACGCCAAACACATGAATGAATAATAGCCGATAATAAAGGAAAGTTTCTTTCCCCCGACAGCCAGCCCCCACTCTGCTGCACCTCGCAGACACAACACACACAGATACATAATATATAATATAGAGCGTCGCAGTCCCGCCCCCTCGAGAGACCCGGAAAATAAATCCCTGTTCATTTTCCTCATAGACTTTTCAGAAAGTATTTATTTAAAGACGTTTATACGCCGCGGACAAAGCCAACTCTTGTCGTGACAAATCATGACGACAAACACAAATCTTCGGGCCAAACAAATAATTAGGAAGTAGAAAAAAACAGCAGGTTACAACACTTTTTTTGTTGTTTTTCCTTCTTTGTAATTATCTGTTTGGTCCAAAATATTGTGTGTGTTGTCATGATTTGTCACGACAAGAGTTGGCTTCGTACGACGCATAAAAGGTCTTTAAATAAATACGTTTTGAAATGCCTATGGGAAAAATGCATTGGGATTCCTTTCCTGGGCCATGTGTGTGTGTGTGTGTATGAGCGTGTGTGTGCGTGCGTGTGTGCGATCGATCAGCGGGCAGTCCCCCTCCCTTGCATGATGCATCCATAGTGACAGTATAGTGATCACAATCCAGATAAATATCAAATGATCGCCCTGATCAACTTGGGAGGATTCAGACTTCAGATTGGATCTCTAGACGATTATTTATCGGGTAGTGAATATCCACAACATCACTCCCTCCCGAGCCACCAACTGTTCAAAAGCGATATAATGCGGGTTCAATGCTTTCTAATTAAAAACCTTTTTCGCAAGTGTTTCCATACCCCATTCGCGCATTTCTTTTTTTTTTTTCAATATAGGCCAAAATTCACCCCCTTCCAGCGCAAAAGTGCTTTTGAGGTGTTTCCATTCAGGGTTGTATTCGCAAGAGCAGAGAAACATGCTTAGACATACATACATACAGACATACAGACATACAGAGGGACACACATTGCTGCGTATAGGAGTGGCTAGCACCACTACAAAATACTCCTGGGGAGTCTATATTTTCCCTGCAGTTGAGCAACCACACACACACCTCTTAAGAGAGTTGCAGCTCATGTATAACAAACAAGCTCTCATGTGGTTCTGATTTCCATAGTTAGAATCTCATGAGAGCAGACTGTCTTTTTGGTTATATAATAGGTGATTGTTGGGAGGAGTTCTACCCCTGTCTTAACAATGAATCTGAACTTTCTCCCTCCCTCCAGGCTCCAGACCTCCTCTTGTCCAGGAGGTCACCCCCACTGGCCTGCGCCTTCACAGATTCCCTGCCGCGTCGCCCCTCTCCTCCCAGGGCCAACGGCTCCACAGCCCCAGTCCTGCCATCCTCAACTTCACTCTGCAGAACCTCGGCCTCATCCAGGGGGGGCCCGGCCCAGGACAGACCCCTGAACGCACCGGCACCCTGCCCAGTCCACTGCCTGCACATCTGGCACATCTGGGACGCATGGTGTTCATCAAACCCATGTCTCCGGTCCCCATGCAGCAGACTGTACACGGCCAACCACTGACGCTCATCAGTGTGCAGCAGGTAAAAGAAATACACACCTTTTGGTGTTTTTAAGCATTTTGTTATACTTTAGCCATTGAAAAATAGCAGATCTACAAGCTCATAGCGCGGCACCGAGTGCCACGCTACAAGCTTGTAGGTCTGCTATTTTCGAAAGATCGTGAAAATGTGGCGCAAATCTTTGAATATATATTCTTTCAGAGCGAATGTATAACTCAAATCTATAAATCAAATCTGAAACATATTTTCACATGGGGGTCGGCGGCCGATTACACATAAATTCTGTGGTCCTTGACATGAAATAGTTTGAGAATAGTTTCAGAAAACTGTCAGGATTCAGAAGACATTTGTAGAATCGTCCTCAGGTCTAAATGGGTTAAGTTTTAGTTGACCGCTTGCTTTTCAAGAAAAACTACACAAGCATTTCTGCTGTTGTCATTCTGTTAACATGCTGGAATTCTTCTTTCCGTCCAGCCTCTGATGACCACACCCAAGGGGACAGGTGTCTCCCAACCCAGCTTCTTCCACACCCCTGTCTCCCTGTCCCCTCTGGCCACCGTGGTGACGACCAGCAGCCCGTGTACGTCCACCAGCACCGTGTACATCCCTCAGAGGAAACTTGAAGTCAGCCCCAAAGGGTCATAAAAAGCCTCCATGTCTGTCACTATAACATCTGGGTCTGATGTCATGGTCTCTGTAGAAATATCTGTATTGGTGTCTTTCTTTTCCTTTTTTTATTTTGAGGGGTGTGGTTTATTATCACACGATCCAAACTTTATTTTATTTAATGTTTCAATAAACTGTAGTACAGTATGTAGGCCTATGTGAAAATTACATAGGAACTAATGCAGCAAAAAAAAGAAAATAGGCATGCCGACTGCTGTCAAGGCGTGACCGACGGCCAGAGACTGATGACCAGATTCTGTCCGAATTACCATATCGTATGGTAAATGGTTTTTTTGAAAGTGTGACTGGAAGAGATATTTCTTTTACGAATGGTTTTTATCAACGGGGTGAAGGGTTGTCTATTCAGCAATAGCAAATTCTGCTTACATGGGTTACATGAATGCCAAAATGTGTTATTTTCTTAACTGTTCAAATTGATAAGTATTTGCAAATGTGATTTGTGCCACAGAGAAGTACAACCAAGTCACCTCGACATAAATGAAAATGGATGATTTTGGACGTTGTTGACTGAGAGACCTAGTTTGGTGTGACTGGAAATATTGTAGATTGGTTGGTTGTAGTTCTTACTAGTAAACCTAGTAAGATTACAATATTGCACATTTTACATGTTAACCTTTACCATTTTAAAAAAGTGGAATTGTTTCAAATGAATGTGTTAGATTCTAAGACCAATCAGGCATAATTTAATTTAACTTCATTTCAGAAGTCATATAGTAAATGGGAAATGAAAATAAATGATTAATATTGTTTTTCTATGAATATGTCCTGTATTTATTAAATACCAGCAAGCATACCTTACAAGTTTATATTAACCCATTCTGAACGGGAACCCATTTTGGTGTTAGCATCATGTTATGCTTTAGCAGATCTACAAGCTCGTAGCGCGCCACCGAGTGGCGCGCTACGAGCTTGTAGGTCTGCTATTTTTAAAAAAATCGAAGAACGACTGACATTTTTAGAATCTGATCTCAGGTCAGAATGGGTTCATCAGACCAGTGTGTGTCCAGTGGAAACCTCGTATGAATTTGATCTCAGGTCAGAATGGGTTAAAACAAAAGTAGTACCGGACGATCAGAGAGCTCTGCCTACGTCTGAAAATCTTTAATTACATTTCAATGGATGGGTTTGGAATTGGAATGGAGGCCAGAGAAAACCAGCGGTAACAAATCGTATGACCACCACAATTTTGATATACCGTCCCACATGTGCTGCTTCTCTACACTGTCTGCAGCTGTCATGAGAATGTTGGCATCAGCCAAGAATTTCCATTGTCTGAATTGATACTGTTAGTCCAGAACAAATGGCTGAACTGCTGTGTGGTCCAGTAGAATTGAAGAGAATGTTTTTGGTGCATATGGAAATTTGACGTGACGTGTTAGTACTAGATTACATTTACGGTATAACCACGTGGAACCTATAGCGTTCCTAGTCTGTGCATCATCATGTCATAGCCAATCTACATTGTAGATCGACTATAGGGGGAAAGAATCACACCTGTGTGAAGTGAGGGGCGCTAATATATTAAAGTCTGACTCGTGTTGATTAGGTCATGTAATGGCGATGTAAAACAAACGGTGCCAACACAAACATTAAATGCCATTAACAATAAAGAGACAATATGACGTAATGAGTTACAATATGACGTACATTTTCCCTTCATTGTCAATGGTGTTTATAAAACAAATATTGAACTAAAGACAAACATTATATGTATATAAAACTGGGACCAATGATAGACCCCTGCGGGACCACTGTCAATGAAATATATGTATAGGGTTAATTAATATATACCATATATATATATATTTATATGGTTAAACGTGCTGTAAAACACTACAACACACAAGTACGGTACCACATGACAGCTTCCAGTACATTCTCATGTGTAGTATTCCGTGTCCTGTGACGACAGGTCAGAGAGCTATGCTTTTGTCATGAGGTTATTTTAGGAAGATGAGCCACACCCTGGGCTCCAGTGATGATGGGGGACATGGTTGGTATTTAAGTAGCTCTACCAGTCCATACTGTCTGGCTAATAAGATACAACAAAGCATTCTGGACTGGACTTGAGGTAGGCAAGGGGGGTGATTCATTTAACAATTCAACTGGTAAGATTTAAGCCATGAAATCTGATTTGATTAAAGACATTTTCCAACTGCACTTGTACTGTTAATGTACCAATAATAAGGCATGTGTACAGTTACTGTAAGCTACTAATTACTTGGACAGTGTGTGTGTGTGGGGTCCCCTAGAAAATGATGTGGTAAATGGAATCCTTTATCGTAGCCTATGTAACTATCGCTTGTGCTTATTGGTAAGTAAGTAAATCTGTGTGTGAGGAGGCATTATTGCACTTGTTTACATGTATTTATTATTTTCTAAACTAGTACACTCTGTTTTGTTTCTGAATCTTTCCTTTTCAA
>NC_137862.1:50415681-50480681 GCF_963924005.1 Protomyctophum bolini | reverse complement strand
CTGTGGGCAGTTCAGAAACCTGCTGTTTCTAGGATCTTAGATTCCCAATCGATGTCACTGGAAGAGGGGTTTCTGAACTGCCCACAGCCCTCCTATGAGACAGTTGTAAATGTGATTCTGGTTATAAAATTATATATACAACTAGAACTGCACTCTGCCGAGTGCATACTTGCTTGTTGCACACTAGTAGGCCATAAATGGCCTACTAGTGCGCAAGCAGAGCGCGCAAGTACTTTCGAGAGAGAAAGTAGTCTGCGTAGTCAGTTCTGTAGAAAAGTTCTCTTCTCTGAAATGGTATGGATTTCTGTCCTTTATCCTAAAGTTCTGTTTGGTTTAGGTAGTTATATACTACAACGACGTTAAGCTTAATGGTTAACTTTTTGACATTTGCGTGATTTTTATACAATCCAGAAACATAATGTTGTATGACTTACGTCATCAGAAATCTGTGTACTCTGGTCCCACCAGATACCACATTACGTCATCGTTGAGAGCTGGGACCAGAGTACATGGTGTGTATTACCGTGGGCTCTCATACAGAGTATGTAGTTGTAATTTGATTAGCAGTATACTGTGGTTACTTGGTTCCAAAAAGTGACAGCCAAGTTTTTTTCAACGGTAAGTCTGTGCCTGGTTTGCTGGGACCAGTTACCACATTACGTCATCGTTGAGAGCGTACCAGAGTACATGGTGTGTATATGTATGACTAGCTGTCAGTGATGACGTAAGAGATATGGTCATCTGTGTAATCTGGTCCCACCAGATACCACATTACGTCATCGTTGAGAGCTGGGACCAGAGTACACGGTGTGTATATGTATGACTAGCTCTCAGTGATGACGTAAGAGATATGGTCATCTGTGTAGTCTGGTCCCAGCAGACCAGGCACAGATTTACAAATTACAAATCACATTACAACTACATACAGAGTATGTAGTTGTAATTTGATTAGCAGTATACTGTGGTTACTTGGTTCCAAAAAGTGAAGCCAAGTTTTTTTCAACCGTAAGTCTGTGCCTGGTTTGCTGGGACCAGTTAGAACATTACGTCATCGTTAAGAACTGGGACCAGAGTACATGGTGTGTATATGTATGACTAGCTCTCAGTGATGACGTAAGAGATATGGTCATCGCTATGGTGCATTAAAAAAGTGCTTCTGGAAAAGTAGCAGTGCGCGTTCGAACTCAAAACCGTTGGGTTGTATAGCTTTAAGCTTTTAAATGCTTACTTTATGGTTTTTATTTTGTTTTAATGTGCAAATGTATCGTTCTCATTGGCTTCTGTTTACTAGTCTATAGGGTACTCTTATTCTGAAGATATCGTCCACCGGAAGTGCTATTGTTGCTGGCTTTGTCTTGTTAACAGAACACAGCTTAATGTAAACAGAGGATTTGATACTAGCTGTCACTGACTGGATTCATCAACATTCTTATAAAATACTTCATATCTGTGTTGAACATTCTAGGTGAGTTTTCTAGTATTACATAGAATGAATAAAGGGCTGCATGCAGTGTCAATGTCAACTATTGATTAGTGCACTCACTAACATTAGCGTTGCGTCTCGGCTAATGCTAATGCTACACTCAAATAAGAATATAAACCAATTGTCAGACAACTTTACAGTCCAAAACACAACGGACAGTATGCCCAGGCAGTCAGGAAATAGTTGGAATACATTGTTAACGTTAAGGGTCAATAAACTACACGGCTAATGCGTTCTGTTGAGCACGAACAGCTGTATCTGACTTTATTGTTGTATTAATTCAGGCCACAGATCATTCATCGATATCATTCAAATTTGAAGTGATACTCCATTATTTCTATTTGTCATGAGAACGAAACGTCGAGCCTCGTATACATCTGTTATCATGGAATGCGATTGGTCACCAATTTCGATGATATTGTGGCAGGAGAGCGAGCCCTGAGATTGACTACTCTTATGTAAACAAGTCATGAATGAACATGAAGTCACCTTCAGGGCTCTCTTCTAATGAAATATCATAGTGTGGAGACAAAAGTAACTAATGTATATATTCCTTTATTTGGCATTTTTCTTTCGCTGCCAGCAACGTTCTGGTTTTGATCTCTTAGTCTTATTATCTAATAATAACTTAATACTATAATAATGATAATTTAAGATGTCCGCAGCACTATTATTTTTATGTGATATTTTGAGTTTGATATAGATTAGATTCTGGAGATTGTATTATATATATTTTCTTCTATATATAGTTTATACATCGTTTTATAGATATATTCCACTGTTTTGTTCTTAGCTTACGCATGTTTCATGATAACTACTTTTTATGTATATGATGTATATTGCCATGCTTTTGTTCTTGCTTAATGTAAATCGCTCTGGATTAAATTTTAATTGTTATAGTCTAATATTAAGCAAATAAAGTATGGAAAGAGCAGGGGTGGTGGAGGTTCATCTCGTCATGACATTGTCCCCAATTTACAATCTAATACTCAACTTTAATTTCAAAGCAATTTCAAGTTAAAACTTTATTATTAAAGGTGTAGCCCTCTTGTACAGCAGACTGAGGATATAGCCAAAAGCCAACTAACCTTGAGCTGTAGAGAACATGAGCCCTCTCTGTTATGTCTCCGTCAATGTCTTGTATGCAGTGTAATACCTAATGTACTACTCTGTGCTGCTGGCTGGGCTCTTAAAACGGCCGCCTGGGCCATTTACACTAGCCACAGTCAGGCCAGTGGATGAATGTATGAAGGAATGGTTTATTTCGATCTATTCAGTTAGACAATTACATTAAAAAAAAAAACATTTAGACAAAACAACAACAAGAACAAACAAGACAAATAAACAAAAATAATAATAATAATATTAATATTATTAATAAGAATAATAGAAAAAATAGAAAAAAACACTAACAGACAAAAGCATATACCGTAGTTCATGATTGGATCCCTAATCGTTCAATTATACATTTCACATTAGCATTCAATTCTTCATCATACCGTATGGTATTTATCCAATATCGCCTGTTTGAGCCTTTTTTTTAATTGAATTAGATACACTTTGTTTTAAATTCTCGGTCAAGCCATTCCACGGCTTCACCCCATACACATGCTCTTTAAAGTAGACCCTTGGTTGTTTAAAGTTAAGTTCACCTCTCAAGCTCATACCTACAATCCCTATCCATAAACCTATTTTGAATATTACCGGGAAGCATTTTATGTCTTGCTTTATAAATGATCTGTGCAGTTTTAAAGTCGACTAAATCAAAACGTTTACAAGTATTTAAGTAGTTTAGGAACAGTATATTTGTGTGTTCGTGATAACCTGCATTATCTACTATTCTTATTGCTTTTTTCTGCATTATATATATTGGCTCAAGGTTACTTTTGTAGGTGTTACCCCACACCTCTACACAGTAGGTGAGATATGGTGTTATAAAGGTGCAATACAAGGTGTACAGTATATACACACATAGATTCAGGACTGGACACGGCCCCTGCTTGGCCAGCCTTCACAAATGGGGCAATAGCCCAAGCCCACTGTGTGCGTGTGGTCGTGAGGAGCAAACTATGGAGCACATCATAGAAGTCTGTCCTCTCCAAAGACTGGAAGGAGGATTAATCACCCCTCCATACAGCAGACCCGGAGGCAACCGCTTGGCTTAAGGACTTTGCATTTGCTAAATAAATAAATTGTGATGAAAGGCTTAAGGCACCGCTCACTTCACACTTCACACAAGTGCAAACATTTTTTCGTGAGGAATGAGCAAGCATTTTGCAGCAGCAATGAGCAAGTGGCTCATTATGCGAAGTTGAAAACAAAAAATGTGTGTGTGTGTGTGTGTGTGTGTGTGTGTGTGAATATAATTTTCCAGGAGGCACAACGATGCACAGCTGTGTGCGGGGCACTGGGGCCTTGTCCCCGGCCCTGCTCCCCCAGCTGCTGCTGTCCAACGGAAGCTGCGGCAGCAGGCAGCGCCCTTCGTCCCTCTGGAGCTCTCGCCGATGCCTGGTCAACACCTCCTCCTCCGCCACCAGAGACTCCCAGCCTCTGCCCCTGCCCGGCCAGGCCCGCGTGGTGATCTGCGGAGGGGGCATCGTGGGGACGTCTGTGGCCTACCACCTGGCCAAGCTAGGCTGGACCGATATAGTACTGCTCGAGCAGGGCCGGTGAGCGTAGTCGATCTGTGATGAACGGATCTTTTTGCCGGGAAAATGAGCTCAGCATTGTAGGATTTCCTTTTTATCATTATTTTGCAGGCTTCTCTATGTCTTTATATAGAGGGTATGGGCATGGCACCATCATCATCATCATCATCGTCGTCATACCTGGAAGTTATGCGGGAACGCCTACTGAGTGGCAAAAAGCTACTTTCTGGCCTTCACAGCCCATACATCGAAACAGAAAAGTCCTATCTGATTGCATTAAACAACATTAAATGACGTTAATCTCACTTTGCCACTACATTTGCCACTGACTTTATGCATGCACATGCCCTCTATTTAGAAAAGAGAGTTTGTTGCTATAGTCAAACTGAGTTTCTAAATAAAATAACTTAATCAGAGATGAATCTATTACTGTTCCAGTTCATGGAACCTTACCAATATAGGTGGGTTTTTCCACTTTCCTTCATGCTTCTACATCTGTCATTGGAGAATACTAATAGACCAGGCCTATTCTCTATTTTATCTGGTTGAGATTATTGTCTCTTGTATTAAAGTAGTGCTTTGTATTTGGTGGTCAGACTAGGGGCAGGAACCACGCGTCTGTGTGCTGGCATGGTCAGCGTGGCCAAACCCATCTCCATTGAGTGTCGCATGGCTGACTACTCCAACACGCTATACCAACAGCTGGAGGAGGAGACGGGAGTCAAGACAGGTATGTTCAGTTCACTTAATAATAAATAAATAATTGTATAATTCACTTTATAACTCAATACTATCTCAGTCTGAATTCAAAGCAGTTTGATTCGCTTTTCGTTTCAATACACACACAGTACAACATGAATTGGGCAGGGGGTGAATTTTAGCACAGAACTTTGGGTATTGTGCATAATTACATACTTACCCTAAGCCTAATAACCTTAACCTGACACTAACATTTGTTGGACAATGCCTTTGATAATAAAATATATACTGTAGTAGACTAGTATACCCATTACCTGCGATGTGATTAATTCATACCCATAATCCAAGGAACATAAGCTTAATGTTTTAACACACTGACTACGGCTACACCATCGAGGTCGCTGCTTTGAGCATTGTTTTCCATGTTATTTGAACCTGGACCTGGCTTTGTGGTAGAAAGTGGGCAGCCTGAAAGACAATCAGAGGCTGGCAAAAGCGGTGTGTGTGTGTGTGTGTGTGTGTGTGTGTGTGTGTGTGTGTGTGTGTGTGTGTGTGTGTGTGTGTGTGTGTGTGTGTGTGTGTGTGTGTGTGTGTGTGTGTGTGTGTGTGTGTGTGTGTGTGTGTGTGTGTGTGTGTGTGTGTGTGTGTGTGTGTGTGTGTGTGTGTGTGTGTGTGTGTGTGTGTGTGTGTGTGTGTGTGTGTGTGTGTGTGTGTGTGTGTGTGTGTGTGTGTGTGTGTGTGTGTGTGTGTGTGTGTGTGTGTGTGTGTGTGTGTGTGTGTGTGTGTGTGTGTGTGTGTGTGTGTGTGTGTGTGTGTGTGTGTGTGTGTGTGTGTGTGTGTGTGTGGAAAAGGGAATAATGACCAAATCGTTCATCATTCATGAATGGCAGTGTCAGACACAGAAAATGACATGTGAGCTAAATGTATTCAATATTTATTACTTAGAGTCGACTTTCCTTTCTTATTTAAAAATAAGAAACACTTTGTTATGTGTTACATTATGTAGACTAGACCGGTGCCTGTTGGGTACGGGCCAGCCTCGGAAACTGCTGGCATTTTGTTTCCAAAGGGGGGGGGGGGGGTGTGTGGGATAAAATAAGTTGGGTACTGTACATAGCATTCATGTTACTTGGTGTCAAATGTGAGTAGTCATAACGTGTGTGTGTGTGTGTGTGTGTGTGTGTGTGTGTGTGTGTGTGTGTGTGTGTGTGTGTGTGTTTCAGGTTATGTAAGGACAGGGTCCCTGTGTTTGGCTCAGAATCAGGACCGTTTCCTGTCTCTGAAGAGGCTGGCATCCAGACTCAAGTACGCTTTCTCATCTATTAATTAGTTAATTGTGTCTCCTACAGTATATTGACAGATAGCCGAACCATAAAAGGTGATATCAATGTGCTGTCATGGAAGTAAAGTGCTGCATGGAAGTCTCAAGCCCACCACACACCGTCTGCGACCGTGTGCGGCGCGGAGCGTTGCTGCGCGGCGCCGCCTGGAAAATAGAACTGTCTTCTATCGGCGCGCCGGGCGGCGCGGCGCGGCTCCGCGCGGCGGACGGAGCCGGTGTGCGTTAGGTTAATTGAAAATAATGGAGGCGGCTGTGCGCGCCGCCCGGCGCCGCGCGGGGGACGCAGCCGGTGTGTGTCGGGCTTTAGTTGGCATAAATTAATTTGTCACTGTGTTACATGCAGTACATGTCACTCTCTAATCTCTATGCATGGTTTACTAGTGGTGATGGTTTATACGAGTCACTTTTTTCCATGCTGCCTGCCTATGGACTTGATTCCTGTCCCCCCCCCCCCCCCCCCCCCCTGTCTTTCTCTATATCACGCTCCGTCTGTCTGTCTGTCTGTCTGTCTGTCTGTCTGTCTGTCTGTCTGTCTGTCTGTGTCTGTCTGTCTTTGTCTGTGTGTGTGTCTCTGTCTCTCTCTCTCTCTCTCTCTCTCTCTGTCTCTCCATTTGGTTCATTCTGCAGAGTAATGGGAATCAGTTGTAGTATCATTAAGCCTAAAGAGGTGGCTAAACTCCACCCTCTGGTTAACATCCATGACCTGGTGGGTGCGCTACACCTCCCTGGAGACGCAGTGGTTTCCCCACCGGACATCAACCACGCCTTGGCTGTCGCTGCTGCTAAACAAGGCCGGTATTGCCACTAGAATCACAGTTGGAATACAGCTGGATTCCAAATGATTGCTGTGCTAAAAAAAGATTCAGTTCTAAAAGTGGTCATATGACCCCAAAAATACACACAATAAATGATACAATCAATCAAAATTCCATTTCGCAACATTTGTTATAATGACACAATTCAACAATGTATCCTTGTGCTTGTTTCCTAATATGTCTTATTATATTCAAAGCAGATTTGCCCATTTCACAGGCTAAAGTCAAAGCAAGAGAACTTGAAAATATAATTTGAATTATTATAATTTTTTGTCATATTGAAGAACAGGATTAATTGCTTAGTAATTTGAATTATAGTCATATTCAATATATCCATATTCAGTTTTCTACAATAACCTTGTAAGGAGCAGTGCCTAGTGCTTACTGCTTATGAACCTCCTCCCATTCTGTCTCTAGGCGTCCAGCTGTTGGAGAGAACCACTGTCCAGCAGGTCTTGGTGGACAGGGGACATGTCACAGCAGTGGAGACAGACAGAGGAGCCATTGAGTGTGAATACTTTGTCAACTGTGCCGGACAGGTGAACAAATATGTTGGCTAGAGATGACTGAGCGGATGGATGGATGGATGGATGGATGCACGCATGATTGGATGAAAGGTGGCTAGGTAGGTGGATATGGATGGATGGGTAGGACTATGTAAAAGCATGTAATGGATGGATGGGTAGGACTAGGTAAAAGCATGTAATGGATGGATGGGTAGGTGGGATTGATTCTTCCTTTGTCCAGCAGTTGATGTCTCTACTAGTCATATCTTATGCAATCACTATTAGGGTTCCCCAATTAGCGGCCCGCGGAGTGCCCCCTTGTGGCCCAGATATAAATGGCATTAAATTGGGGTCAGTAGCCTCTGCATGTCAAACTGGGGGTCCTTTTCAAATGGGGTCTTGCCCTGAACATTCATTTCAAGGTAAGACCTCGACCTTGCGCGTGCCGACTCGGCCCCCAGCCTGGTACCGTAGTCAAAATATGGCCCTTGAGGAAAATGTATTGGGGAACCCTGAGACTATACCAACAGAGTTGCTTTGTCTGGAAAAGTCCTTCTGTGGCCGGCGTTCAAAGTAATGTAACTGCTAACCTCCACTGGTGTAGATACCCACTTGGGAATACAAGGCCCAAGTTAGCTTAATGGCTAGATAATTCTTTTTTAAGGTATAGGCCGACCGGTTTGATCCGACCCATAAGGAGGGATTGATGTCTTCTTTTATCTAGAGCTTGTAGATCTGCTGTGTTTTATAATGATAATTTCAGTTGGTTAAAATACAGCCAGGAAGAAAAGCACAGAGGCCTGCCTGTAGACTGCAAGTAATATGACCCTTTGTGTCAGGGCCCTAAAATTAGCTACGGCCAGCCTTGGCAGAAACACTGTCCAGTGCTGTATGGTCGGAGCAAGTCCAATACTTGCAGGATGCACAATCTCCCATGCTTTCTTATCCCATGGCAGTAATATTTACTGTATTACTTTAGTAGTTCTACTTAGAAAGATCTTTCATAGAATCGGTAGAGGCAGCGGTGGCCGAACGGTTTGCGGAGCGGTCTTGATATCGGAAGGTCGCTAGTTCGTATCCCCGGACCGGCACGTTGAAATTACCACCGCTGTGCCCTTGGACAAGGCATTGAACCTCTACCATGAAATGTTCTATGAGCAGGGCCTGGCTGTAAACAAGTTCTTGAGCTTAGTCCAGTTACCCTGGGTAAACATAGTACCTTTCCTTTCCTTAGTCCAGTTACCCTGGGTAAACATAGTACCTTTCCTTTCCTTTCGTGTATTGCTCACATGAACAGAGTGTGCAGAGCTTTGAATGACGAAGGAAAGAAGTAATCCTCATGTAATAATATATTGCTGACCAGCTAGAATATCCCTGCTTATCATTGGTTAATCTCATGTAACATTGCCTTATTTAGCGGAGGACTGGGTATAAGTGGGCGAAATACTCGGGTCTATTCAGCTTAATATTGCAACCTCCATGGACGCTTAAATGCTTTAATAAATCTTGCTAAAACGAGTTAATGTCTATTGTCATCTTATACTTGGATTAATTCCACATCACAGTGTAGGCTAATTTCTCATTTTGGCAGTTCTCAGATTTAATACATTTAATGAACAAGAAAAGCGGTTGCTCCTGCACTGTACTCAAAGACGCTGTACCTACGTGTGTGGGGGCCAGGGGGAGAGAACAAAAGAAAAGAACAACTTTTATTAAGTAAAAAGCACAATCAGCGCCGGGATTTCTTCAAAATAGAAGCTCGGTGCCTGGAAGATATGGCCGCTTTTACTCTGTAAAGCCCCCCCTTCCGTTCCGGGAAAAAAAAATGAAGAAAAAAATCTGAATATTCTTCTCTCGTTTGATATCATTGAAAATAGCGCTGTGTACACGTTGCTAGGACGTGTAGTGTACACACGTCCTAGCAACCCGTCGGTTGGATTGATTATAACGTTCCCACACGTCGTACGGTTTGAACCAGTTGTCAGGTTTTCTCAGTAGTAAACTCCTATCCTCCTGTCAACCGCCCTCCTCCTCCCAGCAATGAGCAGCAGCATGGAATCCTCCCTCGTTTGAGTAAGGATGCGCTGTGATTAGCCACAATGACCAGTGCACTTGTGCAAGACGTGCTGTGATTGGCCAGTAGTAGCTACTTTGAGTGGCAGTCAGTGGGAAATGCTCTCGCCACAGAATTTACTAGTATTCTGCCATAATAATCATTCTGTGAGGCCCCAGCTGTTGGTACGCAGAAGCGCTTCCCGGCGCTTGATTGACAGCGCATAATTAATTTTGATGACGCATGCGCACTGGCGCACCACTTATGTGCAGCCCTGGTTATAATAATGCCGGTGCCATGCTATCAGTGGGCCTCTGTGTGTGCTTACTTGAAGACTACCGTGACTATAAGACTAGTATATTGTATTGAAGAGACAATTCATGCTTTCTCTCTCTCTCGCTCTTCCTCTCATTTCTGTTTAAATTCCTCACTCCTTCACCATCTCTCTTAGTTCCGCTTCTATATTTCTGTTTGTGATCCGGTGATCTGGGCTCTAACGTAGTGTATATGTGTGTATGTGTGTGTTCACTTTACAGTGGGCTTATGAACTGGGCCAGGCCAGTGAGACGAAGGTCTCGGTTCCTCTGCATGGCTGTGAACATTTCTACCTGCTCACCAAACCACTTCAGGACCCCCTGCCACCCAACACGCCAGGTCAGCTCGCACAACAAAACGCCCCCCTTGAAAATCTTTTCAGACAGCCACGACACATGACGACAGATGGCAACTTGATTTTCAAAGATGATCTTTTCGTTGTGCAACATGATTATCATTGATGATTTTCAGATCACACTTGCCGTAGCACTTGCCCTAGCCTCGACGACCTTGCATACAAAGGCTGAATTATGTAATTTAGATGGCATATTATGTAGATTTAGCGTTCTATAGTCTATACTTAAAGTTTCATTGTACAGATATTCTACTGTTAGATAAGTTGATGTAACTGTTGTTAAAGGACAATTCCAACAAGTGGCAAAATATGTTCAGCGATTTCTTTAATATTATTATTCACTATAGCCCTACCGGGCCCCAGGAAATGACATCTGGCCACAAAAGATCACGGGATCTATTGAATGTGAAGGGCGAGGTGACAAACGGACATCTTGAGCCTATGACAAGTATGGCAGCCCCCTGGTAGTCAGTTGTTCTACTGCGCCCAGATGTAATTGCCTGGGGTCTAGTAGGACTATAGTAAATTATAATGAAGAAATCAGCGTGATATTTTGTAAAAAAATATACATATTTAGTCACTTGTTCGAATGCCCCCGCCCCCTGTCAAAAGTTAAAACGGAAAAAAGCAGTAAATGCAAAAAAAGAAAAAAAATCATCTTTTACTTTCTCCGATAACAACCTAAAACTTAAAGGACAACTTTAGTTTTTTTCAACCAAGGCTCATGTTTTAGGTTGTTATTAGAGAAACTAAAAGATGGGTGTTAATTTTCTTTCATTTGCTGCTTTCTTTTGTTTTAGGGATTTTAGCAGTTTTTGACAGGGGGGCGGGGGCATTCGAGCATGGGGCTATATATGTATTTTTTTACAAAATTTGATGGCGATTTATTATTTTATTATTTACTATAGTCCTACTAGACCACAAGAAATTACATCTGGCCACAAAAGATCACGGAATCTACTGAATGTGTCAAACTGACATATTGAGCCATATACACACACAGTATAAGCCTTCCCCCAGTATAGGTCTCCTTCACATTCAGATCCTGTGATCTTCTGTGGCCTGGGGTTTATTAGGACTAGAGTAAATAATAAATAAAGAATCACCATAACATTTTGTAAAAAAAAATACATATTTAGCCCCATGCTCGAATGCCCCCGCCCCCCTGTCAAAAACTGCTAAAATCCCTAAAACGAAAGAAAGCAGCAAATGAAAAGAAATTAACACTCATCTTTTAGTTTCTCTAATAACAACCTAAAACATGAGCCTTGGTTGAAAAAAACTAAAGTTGTCCTTTAAGCTTACTTACGGTATGATCCTTGATGACTATAGATGTATTACCATGCAGTGTGTTGTTCTTACTTACTGTAAATCGCTCTGGATTAAGAGCGTCTGCTAAAATGCCTTATTGTAATTGTACATTTTCTCTCTCAACAGCTGTGATGGATATGGATGGGAGGATCTACGCCAGGCCGTGGCAAGGAGGCCTGCTGTCTGGGGGCTTCGAGAAGAACCCTAAACCCATCTTCACAGAGGGACGGAACCAGCAGGACGTGCAGAACCAGCAGGAGGACTGGGACCACTTTGGTATGGACCGGGCGGCGCCGGGGCCATGATTCATGAAACACAGCATTACGGGGCTGTATCCACAGAAAAGCTCTTTCAGCATGTGCCTTTCTGCCATACATTTGTGGTATTTCTTCTGTGCGAGCACACACACACACACACACACACACACACACACACACACACACACACACACACACACACACACACACACACACACACACACACACACACACACACAAGCTTTATGTGGACACCACCCTTAAATTATTATGTTTCTTCTCCAAGCCAAGTCTATGGCATTTTTAATAGTTTTAATAATTTGTTTAGATGTAAATCATGTCATTTGTGATGAGCACGGAATGTGATGTATGATGATAGGAGCGCCCCTCACTTCACACGAGTGTGATTTATATTTGTAAGTGTAATAGAATGTACTGGTACTGTATGTTAAAGCCATGTAGGAGAACTGGTGACTACCAAAGTATTGGGTATTAATATTAGTATTAAGTATTAATCGGTATATTAGGGTCCAAAGTACCAGGGGTCATGATGGACTCATTCACACCACTTTTATCAGCTTCCCCGACATTGCCAGTTATTTTACTTGAAGATCACCGCATTGGGGTTTCGGTACCCAGCATTACATTGGCTGTCTGGGTCATTGTCTGGGCGAGAAGTGAGATAGCCTCTGTCTTCACCCGTCCCGCTCTCCATTAACCCGACTCCGCCAGATTGCGGCAGTATTGAGTTCACGAGTTCCCTCCTCTTGCCTCTCTCTCTCTCTCAAGCAGAAACAATGACAAGAATCTGTCAGAAATCTGATATTTCGAGTTGTAGTCCTGTTAGGTTGTGTTTACATTTGCGCTGTGGCACAGCGTTGATCCCGCCCTCCTCTAACGACCGCATATCGCTCCGGTCTGATTTGGACCTGGAGTACATCGTCTCTGCCCCGAGAGAGTCCAGACACTACCTTCTGGCAGAATTCAAATGTTGTCCAGCAGGGGGAGTGGTTTCACCAGGCTAGCTCTCTATCCCACCTACCCATAAGTTACGCAGACATGGGCTGACATCACTCATGCATGTCCGGTCCATGTATTAGCATGTCTGCCGATTTGTGCCGACGTTGGGCATGTCCTGTCCATATATGCACATATCTGCATGCCTGTCTCTGTGAGAACACCTATTTGTTCCTCTGACGCTCATTATTAGATCTCCAGTCGAGTCATCCAACCTGCAGTGTACTGCCAAACTGCACCAGTGAATATTTTCTTCCATCCGCAACAAAACCGTATTTTGGGCGTATATACCGGTGGTCTTTTGACAGATACGATGACTCCAAGGTCCTAAGCAGACCATCTTGGATTGTTATTATAGGAGAACAGAACAAATCTAAAGGAGAGGACGATAGAACAAAAACATGTTGTTTGAGCCGAAAGGGATCCCCTGTGTCCTGCGCGACCTGGCATGTCTACTTCTAGGGGGACTGCCTCTGGCCGTGTTTAACCTGGGTAAGATCCGACCATACCAGAGGGGCTTTTTCTGCGACGACGACAGCATCAGGTACCCTTTCCACGACAGCACCATCACCTCCACGGTGCTTTACACGCTGTCCTTCATCCTGCCTATTGCCTGCGTGATCTTTGGGGAGTGGCTTCACCTGAAACGCATCAAATCCAAGTCCTCTTTCAGATTCAGCAACTATGTCGCCTGTGTTTACAAAGCCGCCGGTACTTTCCTCTTCGGTGCCGCGGTGAGCCAGTCACTGACCGACACAGCCAAGTATTCCATCGGTCGTCTCAGGCCGCATTTCCTGGACGTGTGCAAACCGGACTGGAACCTCATCGACTGCACGGCGGGGAGGTACGTCGAGGACTACACGTGTTCCGGAGACGCCGGAATGGTCCACCAGGGCAGGTTATCCTTTTACTCTGGTCACTCCTCTTTCTCCATGTACGGCATGCTGTTCCTGGCTCTGTACCTTCAGGCCAGACTGCAGTGCGGCTGGGCCAACAGGCTCCTTCGTCCTACCGTTCAGTCTGTCCTGATCGCCGTGTCGGTGTACACGGGACTCTCCAGGGTGTCCGATCATAAACATCACCCGAGCGACGTGGCCATGGGACTGCTGCAGGGTGCTCTCATGGCCATTCTGGTGGTATGTTTTGTATCGGGCTTTTTCAAGAACCCGAGTGGAACCACAGATGGAGGTCGATACAACCCTTCCGGAGACCCCCGCAAATAATAACTAGCCTCTGTAATATATTTTGTATATATACTTTGAATGGACACACTCACAGTGGCTATAGCGTATGTGATGTAAATATTCTTTCTTTTATTTATTTATTAAGATTTATTTTTGACTTTTCTTGATAGTATCAAGTTCAGACTGACAGGAAAGAGGGAGAGAGAGAGAGAAGGGGAGAGACACGCAGCAAAGGTCGTCATGAACGGGACTCGAACTTGCGACGCGCTGTCAGGCCAGAGCATATGTGGCATGCGCCTGGACCACTAGGCCAGCGAGCTCCCCTTCATAGTCTTTCTTTAAAATCCACATAAGCTATTTGAATGTCTGTAAAAAAAAAAAAGGAATAAGTTAACATGGTGGCGCGCTATGAGCTTGTAGATCTGCTTTGTAACATAATGCTTAGTTATAACACCAAAAGGGGTTCCCGTCCAGAATGGGTTAAATGTGGGTACAGACTTACCAACCCTTCATCATGAGGTGAAGTATATATATGGTCCAAATATGTACTGTGAGTGTCCGAATCAACCCTTCATGAAGTGGTCCAAATATGTACTGTAAAGGCCTATTCATAGTTTGGTTTTTCGGTGGTGAGGTGACCACCGCTCCAGTGGTGAGGTGACCACCGAAGCGGTGGTTTGTATGTCGCCAATGTTGTGGTTGGATGAGCGGCGGTGAGTAAAAACAGAGAGAAGGGCTGGGGAGAGTGGTGGTTTGCTCTTCACCGCGGCTCAGTGACGTCATGTTGTAGTCGCGGTGGTCACCTCACCACCGGAAATCCAGACTATGAAAGGGCCTTAAGTGTCCTAATCAACCCTTCATGAAGTGGTCTAATCAACCCTTCAGGTCCTCACCTGTCCTGAAGTGATTGACAAGTATTCAGGGGTTAAAGGTTATCCTCTACCTGCTGAGCCAGTCTAAAGACTTTATTTCCCACCAAAGAGTTGAACCACTTCTGGGAAGGAAACCTTCTTTGTCCTTTTCCTTTTCCTGGAGTCGGCAACTCCACATGAATTGCTGATCAAGACCATTTTAAGTTAATTGCACTGCTAGGACTCAACGGATTAGTTGGAATTTTATATGTCGATTGGGTCCAATGTTAATGATGCATTTGCGTTATGCATTGATATCAAACTATGTGGAAAATGGTGCTGCTCAATAATCCCTGGAAAGATGTAACGAGAGAGACAAATACGCTCACTCGCCCAGTCCATATATGGGCATATTTGCCCATTTTGCCGATTTGTGCTGACATTGGGCATGTCCTGCCCAAATATGTGTGTGTCCGCCTCCACGAGAGACTATTTAATGCAACGATAATGATTGGATATTGGCATTTGGCGCATAAGATCGTTTGTCGATGTACTAAGATATCTTGAGAAAGAGAGCAGAAAGAATATACAAGTATGGCAAACATGTTTGAGGCGAAAGCCATCCACTTTATTCTGCTGGACCTGGCGTGTCTAATTCTAGGGGGTCTGCCTTTCGCCGTGTTCAGCCTGGGTAAGATCCGACCCTACCGGAGGGGCTTTTTCTGCGGCGACGACAGCATCAGGTACCCTTTCCGCGACAGCACCATCACCACCTCGGTGCTCACCACGGTGGGCCTGACCCTGCCTATTGCCGTCATGATCTTCGGGGAGTGCCTTTCGGTCTACCTGAAACGCATCAAACCCAAGTCCTGTTTCGGCAGCTGCTATGTCGCCCGTGTTTACCGAACCGTCGGTACTTTCCTCTTCGGTGCCGCGGTGAGCCAGTCACTGACCGACATAGCCAAGTACTCCATCGGTCGTCTCAGGCCGCATTTCCTGGACGTGTGCAAACCGGACTGGAACCTCATCGACTGCACGGCGGGGAGGTACGTCGAGGACTACACGTGTTCCGGAGACGCCAGAATGGTCCACGAGGGCAGGTTATCCTTTTACTCTGGTCACTCCTCTTTCTCCATGTACGGCATGCTGTTCCTGGCTCTGTACCTTCAGGCCAGACTGCAGTGCGGCTGGGCCAACAGGCTCCTTCGACCTACCGTTCAGTTTGTCCTGATCGCTGTGTCGGTGTACACGGGACTCTCCAGGGTGTCCGATCATAAACATCACCCGACCGATGTGGCCGTCGGACTGCTGCAGGGTGCTCTCATGGCCATTCTGGTGGTATGTTTTGTGTCGGACTTCTTTGAAAAGCGCGTGGAACCACAGGAGGAGGTCGACGACATCCCCGATACAACCCTTCATAATATTGTCTGACAGAAATGATGTCTTATCGCGGGACAAGTGTTAAAAAGCTGGGGGCTGGATCCGCACGCTATCCGCTATTGACGGGAATTTCAATTCCATGGTTTCGTCGCTCCCTCATACTAGATTGGACACGAGCCTATACCGTCGGAACGATGATGCAAGTCTGAAATGCACGCCCCACCCAATTTATGCCCATATTTGGAGTTCTGTGTCAAGGTATGCCAAAATTAGGCTAGTCTATGACATCGGTACTATATCACACAACATATTGATAAAGCTCCATATATGGGTACTACTCTCCAATATATGGACTACCGTGATGACACCATGGTACTCCATAAATAGAGTTTCATCAATATCTTTGGAGATCCGCTCTTCCGACCGACTTCCCACTTGGTTCGTCGCTCCTCAGGGATGCTTTGGCCTGAGTTTGAAGTCTGGTCTGTCCCGTCCATATATGGCCATGCCGATATTGTGCCTTCAATAATATTCTGTGCGTAACACTGGAATTTCACTCCCATCCACTTGCGTGGAGTTGCTCACCCAGCGCATATATACTCCCCCCCCTTCTTCCGGGTTGGAAAAGTGGTGGGCTCTGAACCATTTTGGGGCCTAAAACATCATCAGAATTGCATTCATGAACGCGTGGCGGTACGTCGCGCGTTCATGTTTTAACCCATTCTGACCTGAGATCAGATTCCAAAAATGTCTTCTACGTCAGTCGCTCTTCGATTTTTCAAAAATAGCAGACCTACAAGCTCGTAGCGCGCCAAACGGTGGCGCGCTATGAGCTTGTGAGCATCATGACGCACAACAGCTTTAATGCACACAGTCATGAACCCATTGTCACGTGTGGGTTACATAAAAACATAGTAAAACGTAAGAAGAGAAATCACACCTGTGTGAATTGAGGGGTGCTCTTATCATCATTCATCGTCATAGAATCATCTCATTCCGGCCCACACTCAAAACTTGCCATTCATTCTCAATGGCATTCAATGTTTGTGTTTGCTCAAACACTCAAAAGTGGCCATTCATTGTCAGTGGCATTCAATGTCTGTGTTTAGGACGATGTTTGTGTTTACACCCTCAAAGCTCAGTGGCCAGCACAGTGGCCTTGTGGTTAGAGTGTCCGCCCTGAGACTGGGAGGTCGGGGTTCGATCCCCGGCCGGGTCATACCAAAGACTCTAAATAATGGGACCCAGTGCCTCCCTGCTTGACACTCGGCATCAAGGGTTGGATTGGGGGTGGGAAGTGAGGACGCTGGCGTCGACTGTCCGCCGCTTCACCTCCCAATGTATGAATGAATGAACCATTGTAAAGCGCTTTGAGCACTTGGAAAAGCGCTATAAAAATGCAATTCATTATTATTATTATTATTATTAAAGCTGGACAGCTTGTGCCCCTCAAAAACAGGGTGCCACTTTCTGCCCATGGAAAGTATGCTGTAAATAGCAGCATCTCACTAGTCTCTATACTTGGTAGACCTGATTCAAGCATGCAAACCATGGTCCCCTTACCGCACCTCTATACCTCCAGGTTGAATGAGAGATTTTTCCAAGAGACAAACACTACAGCACACTGAGACACAAATAAAATTGATGTAATGAAAGAATATAATAAAATGGTACAATCGCGCTGGGCCCGATGGGGGGACGGGGGGGGGACGGACACTGCAGAGAGAAGCCTACATGATGCTGTTGTCCTCCCCACTTGTAGCAGGAGGTTAAAAGTTACAGTACCTGCCTACGTTTTTTTTTACTTGGAAATAATGGACAGACAATACTTTTTTTTTAAAACATGTTCATTATGTTTCTTATTGACAAAAAGTATTTGTACAACAATTATTCACATATATTTTCCCCCTCAAACACACAAATGGCAGGACATACAGTATATTGAAATACAATCTTTAAAGAAATAACAATTATCAATAGGATATGTCCAATGTCCATGAATACAAAAAACAGAACAAAAAGACAAAAGGAGATGAGAAATAGGCAAATATATCATGTAACGGCAGGATACAACACTATTTGTTTTGTTTTTCTTCTTACAAATTATTTGATCGGCCCAAAACATTGCAATTATTTTCATGATTTGTCACGATCCGAGTTGGCTTTGTCCGCGGCGTAACCGTCTTTAAATAAATGCTTTTTGAAAAGCCTATGGAGAAAATGAATGGAGAGTCATTTCCTGGGCCACTCGTCGTTCTGAAAGGGGGCGGGACTGCAACGCTCTATAGCGACAACGCAAACGTATTTTTACGTGAATTTGTTGCGCACGTGCTCGTTTCGTGCACAGACTCACCCCAGGCCTGGATACTGTTTTGCTTTTTTTCTTTACCCTTGCATCGTCTTTAGAAGACCTACTGTAGCAGAACCTCTCGTTGATCCAGGCAACAACGTGTGCGTTCCTCGCTTTCTGTTTTGAAAGGCCCTTTTTTGCCATCGCCATGAAAAAAAAGATGATATGTAGCCTATGTGCACATGCGTGTCATGAATCATAACCGTAATGGCACGTCAGCATGTACTGTATTTGCAAACGTAATAAAATAATAATTGTGTGTGTGTGTGTGTGTGTGTGTGTGTGTGTGTGCGTGTGTGTGTGTGTGCGTGTGTGTGTGTGCGTGCGTGTGTGTGTGTGCGTGTGTGTGCGTGTGTGTGTGCGTGTGCGTGCGCGTGTTTGTGCGCGTGCGTGCGTGTGTCCTGCAGAGCCCATGCTGAGTGCTTTGCTGAGGAGGATGCCCAGTCTGGAGACGGCAGAGATTCACCAGCTCGTCAACTGTCCCGAGTCGTTCACCCCAGACATGCGCTGTCTGATGGGCGAGACGCCGGGCATCCATGGCTACTACGTCCTGGCGGGGATGAACTCCTCTGGCCTGGCCTTCGCCGGTGGAGCTGGAAAGTGAGAATGAATTGGGGCTTCTTGGTTCTCTCTGGCTTTCGCTTTTGTTTTTGTTTGTCTTTGGGTTATATGACCAAACTAAGCAACCCTCCTATCTTTTTGAGTGGTGCAAACGGCAAACACTCCTATAGACAGCTGTGTGTGTGTGTGTGTGTCTGTTTCCGTCCCTGTCAGAGCACGGAAGTAGCATATTGTCACCACCAAGTGTCACTGTTGTGCAGCCTAACACACAGACAGAGGCCAAGGAGGAGAGCTTGCACAGTACAGTACAGTACAGTACAGTACAGTACAGTACAGTACCACTCACTTCAGACGGGTCTGATTTTTCCTCCTTTTCTGGGTGGGTTGTTCTGTGCTCATTTGACAATTAAAACCTGTTTTCCAGTCAGAATCCAGAGAAGACACTGTGGCAACAAATTTAATATTGTATTTGTCACCAGGTACCTGGCAGAGTGGATGACCTTTGGCTACCCCACGGCCAACGTGTGGCCGCTGGACATCAAGCGCTTCGGGAACCTGCAGAGCAGTCGCACCTTCCTCAGACACCGGGTCATGGAGGTCATGCGTGAGTGACTGCGACCTTTGACCTTTGTCTTCTGCTGTCATTTTGCAAGACCTCCGTGCGGGTTTAACCCATTTAGAGTCGTCGTAAAAAATAAAAAATAAAGAATATAATATATTCTTTCAGATGATTTTTTTTTTTTTTAATTGTAAAAAATGCGGCACAAATCTTTGAATATATTATATTAAAAGATTTGTGCCGCATTTTTTACGATTTTTCAAAAATAGCAGACCTACAAGCTCGTAGCACGCCACTCGGTGACGCGCTATGAGCTTGTAGTATAACATAATGCTTAGTTAAAACACCAAAAGGGGTTCCCGTCCAGAATGGGTTAATATTGGACTAAATGACTATGTCAAAATGTAGATATGCTTTGCCAAAGGGACTTTTGTTGTGGCAGATTTTATTTGTTGGGAAAGAAGAGAGTACTCTGTATAAATCTGAGTTGTAATATAATTAATTTCATGTAATGTAAACATGCTGTAAATGCATGAAGTATGAAATGTAAACATGCTGTAAATGCAATTGTGAAATGGTGTCTTATAAAACCCATGAGGGTTGGGCACATTGTGTGCAGGACACGGAAATAAATAAACAATCAATCAAAATCAATCAAAAATATTGGAAGTCATACTGCCATTTCCCTTTATTTGTGTACATTGATATAATCTTTGTTTTTATATATCTATCCTATCAAATGTATGTATAGACAAATCTATATCAATCTATCCATCAGTCGATCTATATCAAGTCGATAGATAGATAGATAGATACCTTTGTTGATACTATGATTCTATTGACAATGTATCCATCAACGAATGCAGATTGCATATGTTTATTTGGATATACAGTACATGGTGTATACGTCCATGTTTACAAAGTGGTGCAGGCGGTGTCTTTGACTCTTACTTCTCTCCCTTCGCCTCAGCCCTGCTCTATGAGCTGAAGGTTCCTCGCTGGGACTTCCAGACGGGCCGTCAGCTGAGGACCAGTCCGCTGTACGACAGGCTGGACATGCAGGGAGCCCGCTGGATGGAGAAGCATGGCTTTGAGAGGGCCAAGTACTTTGTCCCTGCTGGGAAAGGTAAGGTAACACAGATTACAGTAACGCTTACTGTACAGGAGCGCTTACTGTACATGTT
This sequence comes from Protomyctophum bolini, assembly GCF_963924005.1. Lineage (NCBI taxonomy): Eukaryota > Metazoa > Chordata > Actinopteri > Myctophiformes > Myctophidae > Protomyctophum > Protomyctophum bolini. The sequence goes on along the minus strand of NC_137862.1, from coordinate 50,459,811 downwards.
GCACTGAGAAGAAAAACAAATCACAGTTGTGTGAAGTGGTGAGGCACACGAAACCATGTCTTCGTTCATCAGGAAGCCACACAGGAATGGCTTCCAACTGGACGATGCACTCAGAGCCCTCTCCGGGAGGACCGTCCTACGCATCCAGTGCCCGGCAAAAATATTATCACTAATGCTAATTGTTAACATTATTTAATGTCATTAGTAAATATTATTTACGGTTGTCTGCCCAAGGATAATTTGCACATTTTTATTAATTTACTCTGGGGTTTGTGGCTTCAACCAGCCAAAATTCTCACATGTCACCCCCCTTCTCCGCTTCCTCCATGGGCTCAACAAAACTCTGATGCTGGCATTCAAAGCAACCGAAGGTATGGCTCCCCCATACCTAGCAAGTCTGATCGCACCCTATACAAACCCTCCCGAGCGCTCAGATCAGATCAGCCGACGCAGGGAAGCTGCAAGTCCCCTCGCTAAAAACGCCGGGACAAACGCTCCACACGTCCCAAACTCTTCTCCCTTCTGGCTCCAAAACTATGGAATGCACTTCCCATTACAGTCAGAACTACAGATTCACTCCCATAGTCTTCCGCCGCAGTCTGAAAACGCACCTCTTCAGACTCCATGTTAGCCGGTAGCACCTTCCGTAGTACTTGCCCTATAGCCTCGACCTCCTACAGGCGTATGCAAAGGCTCAACTTATGTAACTTAGACAGCATTTTATGTAGACTTAGATGGCAGTTTATGTAGACTCGTATAGCATTGTATGTAAACATAGCACTATATAGTTTATATATGCATAGGTTCATTTTATAAATATTCCACTATTACATTCTTAGCTTACGTATGATTCATGATAACTACTTTGTATGTATAATGTATTTGCCATGCTTTTTGTTCTTGCTTAATGTAAGTCGCTTTGGATTAAGAGCCTCTGCTAAATGCCTAAATTGTAAATTGTTGCTGAGTCAGTTCAAAAAGGGATCGAGTCCATCATGGCGAGTGCAAAGCTATTGTAATAATGAGGCTGTCTTGTCTTACTCTTACTGTATATGTACCACTCACTTATAACAAAGATGCTGAAATCACCAAACGTAACTCGACTAGGATGTATGGCAGTACCCTAAACAGAGACTGTAACCGTAATGTATTCCCCCGTCTACCACGTTCAAAAGCTGATAGAATGCATGACAAATGGCAGAAAGCTACTTTTAAGACTGACTGTCCTGAAAGCACGGACTTCATTGTGTGTGTGTGTGTGTGTGTGTGTGTGTGTGTGTGTGTGTGTGTGTGTGTGTGTGTGTGTGTGTGTGTGTGTGTGTGTGTGTGTGTGTGTGCGCGCGCGCACTGTGTGTGATTTTAGATCTGCTCTCCTTGGACCAGAGTAAGACCTTCTACAAGCCTGACTGGTTTGACATTGTGGGGGCAGAGGTGAAGTGTTGCAAGGAGGCCGTGTGCATCATCGACATGTCCTCCTTCACCAAGTTTGAACTGACTGTGAGTGAAACTGTGAAACACTTGTTCTTCCAACAGTATGAGCATGATCTATATATACTTGGTTGCATGCCGGCGTCGGTAAACACGACACTTGTAGATCTGCCATTTTCTGTGCATGACTGGAGTTGATTCCTGTACACACTGTTTATCATAAACACAACATCCACATTGCAGTCGCATGTTGAGGGGGACCTCTCTAGTGGGCATTGCCCACCTCCAAAGCAGTGTTGTTTTGGGAAGCAAATTTCAGTTTTAGTTTTAGACATAGGGCTCTATTTTCATCAGCGCTAAACCCCTAATCCCTAAAAAAAAAAAAGCAAAGAAGTTTATGGATAAGGCGTTTAGCGTTGACGAAAATGGAGCCCATAGTCTCTTGAATAGCTTTCATTTATTTTAGTCACATTTTAGTCACCTGGAATGTTTTAGTGTTTAGTCTAGTTTTAGTCGACTAAATGTCATACGATTCTAGTCGACTAAATCTATTAATCTACAGTTTAGTCGACTGAAATGTATTTTGACGCCGTCATAATGACTGATTTTACACTTGCTGAAAATAGCCGATCTACAAGCTCACAACACGTTGCGTTGTGAGCTTGTAGATCGCCTATTTTCAGCATGCAACCAAAGTGTAAAATGTCTTATACTGGATCTCTTGTCCACTAGTCCCTTCCTAACATTTTAGTCTAGTTTTTATTTGTTGACAAAATTGTCAGTATATTTAGTTTTAGTAATCATAGCTTAGTTTCCATTTAGTTTTCCTCAGTGGAAATAGGTAGTCGACGGACATTTCTTGTCATACTTTTCACTTTTGTCCATAGAGGGTGTCACAAACGTTGTTCAAACTATCTATTTACCGCGGCTGCACCGCCCTGGCCAGGCAACCCAGCCTGGTGGACATCTGCGCTTATACAAGGAGCTCACTTTTGTAGTTATACTTTTTGCAACTGACGGTGAAAGTGAATGTAAAAGAATTTAGCCGTGCTGCTCGGATGCCAGATTTGTCTTCGTTTGAAAGGCTGAAGCCAGGGGAAGTCTGAGGGCCGCAGTGTTGTGGTCCTCATTCTCTGTCCCTGTTTTTTTTTTTTTTACTCAAGTCCACAGGAGACCAGGCACTGGAAGTGTTGCAGAACCTCTGCTCCAATGACCTGGACGTCCCCGTGGGACACATCGTGCACACAGGCATGCTCAACGAGAGGGGAGGCTACGAGAACGACTGCAGCGTCGTCCGGGTCAGCAAGAACAGGTCCGACACCCCAAAACAAGGAGTTCCTCTGTTGCAACCTTTTCTATTTTGTGTTTTTCCCCGAAAACCTTCATCTTTCCTTGTCTTGTTTATTTCTTCTTCTTCTTCTTCTTCTTCGGCAGCTTCTTCATCATCTCTCCCACAGACCAGCAGGTCCACTGTTGGTCCTGGATCAAACGACACATGCCCAATGACCCACAGCTCCACCTAGAGGACGTTAGCTGGAAGTACACTGGTTAGCACAAAACATTGTTTATATACCGAAGCACACAGAACCGACATTACTCGTGTTACTAGTTGAGCGTAAAGCTGCATTACTAATTGTGCAGCACAAACTAACTCTAGAGTAAAACCCTCTCCACTCTGTAGCTCTAAATCTGATTGGTCCCCGTGCTATGGACGTACTGGCTGAGCTGTCCTATGTCTCCATGACTCCCGACCACTTCCCCTCCATGTTCTGCAAGGTAAGAACTATGGACTACTCCGTGATGTAAATAGGTTTTCAGTGTAATGACTCCCGGGATGCAGGGATGGTCTTTTAGATGAGCCCCAGGGACATTTTATGAGTCCCACTTCAGCGACGTTAGGAGTCATATTTTGTCATTTTTACAAATTGCAGCATTTTAACTCCCATTTCATTTTGTATGGTTATAATGTGGTTATATTCATGTAGAAAACAGAAGAAGAAATGATAATAATTATAACTAAAGCTAGTGTGTGTATAATGTTTTACTGTACAGTACAATAGTGCATCCCTGGATGCAGAGGTCCTTGTTTTATTGCGTCCCTTAACTATAAACTAACTATAAACACCCTATTTTAAATTATCTTAATATATTACTACTACTACTATTCATTGTCATTGTTCATTGTTTATGTAAGCTGTAAAAAAGTGTCCCGTAAGTCCATATGGGCTGGGCTTCTTCGGAAGCATGACACTTGAATAAAGAATCAATCAATCACTACTACTACTACTATACTACTACTAATATTATTACTACTACTACTACTAATAGTAGTTTTGGTAGCCAGTGTTGCTCAGCCTTTGTGTTTCTTATCAACAGGAGATGAGTGTGGGCTATGCTAATGGTATCAGAGTGATGAGTATGACTCATACAGGAGAACCTGGCTTCATGCTCTACATCCCTATAGAGGTGGGTCACTCACATACAGTACACTGGACAGGACAGGACAGGACGCATGCGGTATTTAGGAATGTCCCCAGAGCCTGTCGATATTTTTCTCTCTGCCTCCGTCTCTCTCGCTCTTTTGTCTCCCGCCTCATTCTTTCTTTTCTCTCAATGTTTCTCTTTCTGTTTCTCTCTCTCCGACTCTTGTCCGTCTGTCTCTTCATATCTATGCTCGTCTCTCTCTCTCTCTCTCTCTCTCTCTTTGTCTATCCCCTTTATATCTTACACTTATATTATTATATATCACTGTATCGCAGTGTTGTTTTTGGCAGCAAATTTCTATTTTAGTTTAGTCATAAGTCTTTGGAATGAAACTTCATTTAGTTTTAGTCACATTGTAGTCACCTGGAATGTTTTAGTGTTTAGTCTAGTTTTAGTCGACTAAATGTCATAAGATTTTAGTTCGACTAAATGTACAGGTGATTTAGTCGACTAAAATGTGTTTAGGTGGGCCTTGATGCTGTCGTAATGGATGATTTTACACTTGCTGAAAATAGCCGATCTACAAGCTCTCGTTGTGGGCTTGTAGAATGTAGATCTGCTATTTTCAGCATTCAACCAAGTTGTAAAATGACTTATACTGGATCTCTTGTCCACTATAGTCCCTTCCTAACATTTTAGTCTAGTTTTTATTTGTTGACGAAATTGTCAGTATATTTAGTTTCCATTTAGTTTTCGTCAGTGAAAAAAGGTAGTCGACGAACATTTTTCGTCTTAGTTTTAGTCGACAAAAAAAACAACACTGCTCAGTGTATCGTTGTCTTTGCAATTGCTCCCCAACAGTACGCCCTACACGTGTACAACGAGGTGATGTCTGTGGGACAGAAGTATGGCATCCGTAACTCTGGTTACTACGCCCTGCGGAGTCTCCGCATCGAGAGGTTCTTCGCCTTCTGGGGTCAAGACCTGGACGCCTTCACCACCCCGCTGGAGTGTGGACGAGAGTTCAGGGTCAAGTTTGACAAGGTCTGTCGAGAACTCTGATACTGCTGCTGGCATCTAATTAGTTCTGATACTGCTCTGGCATCCCATTAGTTCTGATACTGCTCTGGCATCTAATTAGTTCTGATACTGCTCTGGCATCTAATTAGTTCTGATACTGCTGCTGGCATCTAATTAGTTCTGATACGGCTGGCATCTAATTAGTTCTGATACTGCTCTGGCATTTAATTAGTTCTGATACTGCTCTGGCATCTAATTAGTTCTGATACTGCTGCTGGCATCTAATTAGTTCTGATACTGCTCTGGCATCTAATTAGTTCTGATACGGCTGGCATCTAATTAGTTCTGATACTGCTCTGGCATCTAATTAGTTCTGATACTGCTGCTGGCATCTAATTAGTTCTGATACTGCTCTGGCATCTAATTAGTTCTGATACGGCTGGCATCTAATTAGTTCTGATACGGCTGGCATCTAATTAGTTCTGATACGGCTGGCATCCCATTAGTTCTGATACTGCTCTGGCATCCCATTAGTTCTGATACTGCTGGCATCTAATTAGTTCTGATACGGCTGGCATCTAATTAGTTCTGATACGGCTGGCATCTAATTAGTTCTGATACTGCTGGCATCTAATTAGTTCTGATACTGCTGGCATCTAATTAGTTCTGATACGGCTGGCATCCCATTAGTTCTGATACTGCTCTGGCATCCCATTAGTTCTGATACTGCTCTGGCATCTAATTAGTTCTGATACGGCTGGCATCTAATTAGTTCTGATACGGCTGGCATCCCATTAGTTCTGATACTGCTGGCATCTAATTAGTTCTGATACTGCTCTGGCATCTAATTAGTTCTGATACGGCTGGCATCTAATTAGTTCTGATACGGCTGGCATCTAATTAGTTCTGATACGGCTGGCATCCCATTAGTTCTGATACTGCTCTGGCATCTAATTAGTTCTGATACGGCTGGCATCCCATTAGTTCTGATACAGCTGGCATCTAATTAGTTCTGATACTGCTGGCATCTAATTAGTTCTGATACTGCTGGCATCTAATTAGTTCTGATACTGCTGGCATCTAATTAGTTCTGATACTGCTGGCATCTAATTAGTTCTGATACTGCTGGCATCTAATTAGTTCTGATACTGCTGGCATCTAATTAGTTCTGATACTGCTGGCATCTAATTAGTTCTGATACTGCTCTGGCATCTAATTAGTTCTGATACTGCTGGCATCCCATTAGTTCTGATACTGCTGGCATCTAATTAGTTCTGATACTGCTGGCATCTAATTAGTTCTGATACTGCTGGCATCTAATTAGTTCTGATACTGCTGGCATCTAATTAGTTCTGATACTGCTGGCATCTAATTAGTTCTGATACAGCTGGCATCTAATTAGTTCTGATACTGGTTATGATAGGTCAGAAATTCCGACCGGTTAAGAGATCATTATGTCTGAAGCAGAATCACACGTTGCAGTATGTTCAAATTATATTTGAACTTCCACTTCTTTTCTGTACATTAGTAGTTTGTATAATGGCTCGTTTGTGGTAAATTAGACCATTGTAACAGCATTTTGCAGAACATGAAGACATTAGACTGTACATTAGACATTAAACAATAACCAAAGCTTACATTGAGGTAGATAACTGTAAGTAAGGTGCATGTTACAGTATGCACGGTGTGTGGATTTGAAGTTTGAACTAAAGATAACTTGATATTGCCATAATCGACTAGAATAAGGGATAATATACACAGCCACGTGGTCATTATTGAGAAATAAACCCTGACGGGGTGATTGACGCAGAAACCCGCAGAGGGGACCCCGGTCTGTATATGAAGTATTAGGGTTCAAGACAAGTGGCCAATAAGGATGTCATTGCGTCCGAGAATATATAGAATATATCCCATTAGATTCTATAGTCAAGACGTTGTGAATGAGCCGATTGTGAGGCTCTGTTCCTCCCTCCCTCCCATCAGGACACAGACTTCGTGGGTCGGGAGGCCCTGTTGGCGCAGCGCCAGAACGGGGTGTTCCGTCGCTTCGCCATGATGGTGCTGGAGGACCACGACACGGAGCTGGACCTGTGGCCCTGGTGGGGCGAGCCCATCTACCGCAACGGCCAGCTGGCGGGCAACACCACCAGCAGCGCCTACAGCTACACCCTGGAGCGCCACGTGTGCCTGGGCTTCATATCGCTGCCGCCGGGCCCCGACGGGGTCCCCACGCCCATCACGCCCGACTTCATCAACCGCGGGGAGTACGAGGTGGACATCGCGGGCCAGCGGTACCCGGCCAAGGCCAAGCTGTATCCGTTCAGCTCCATGTTCGTCCAGCAGAAGCGTCGCAAGGACGACCTGGAGCTCAGCAACTTCCAGGGGAAGTGAAGAGGAGGGCATTCTGCAGACAGTCCGCTCCTCTCACCGTCGCACTGCACTTAATTTTATCGTCTCTTTCTCAAGTTTCCCTTTGAATCCTTCATTGCTCAGTGCACAACATGTTGTCACCACCACTAGGCCTCCAGCAAATGCAGCAATGCACAATCACCCATGTCCCACAACAACTTAACTGCCACAGGGCTGCTTCCCATTTTTTGAGGGGCCTATGCACAGCTTTGTGTCTGTCTGTACGAGCACGGAAGGTGCTCAGCTGATTGGCTGAGCACGGAATGTGATGTATGATGATGTATGATCATAAGAGCGCCCCTCACTTCGCACAAGTGTGATTATTATTTTTCTCTTCTAAGTGCAATATTTAAATTCTCCTGCTGTGTCTGTTACTGTAAAAAATAAATCTATGTTGACACCTTTTTTTAAACTTTATCTAGCGGTGGGTATTTCTGCTGGCTCCTGGAAGCTATACCTGTTGGCTACTGGGGGCTGCCTAGAACAACCAACATTATGTTGGCTACTGGAGGCTGCCTAGAACAACCAACATTATGTTGGCTACTGGGGGCTGCCTAGAACAACCAACATTATGTTGGCTACTGGGGGCTGCCTACAACAACCAACATGTTGGCTACTGGGGGCTGCCTACAACAACCAACATGTTGGCTACTGGAGGCTGCCTACAACAACCAACATTATGTTGGCTACTGGAGACTGCCTACAACAACCAACATTATGTTGGCTACTGGGGGCTGCCTACAACAACCAACATTATGTTGGCTACTGGAGACTGCCTACAACAACCAACATTACGTTGGCTCCTGGGGGCTGCCTACAACAACCAACATTATGTTGGCTACTGGGGGCTGCCTACAACAACCAACATTATGTTGGCTACTGGAGGCTGCCTACAACAACCAACATTATGTTGGCTACTGGGGGCTGCCTACAACAACCAACATTATGTTGGCTACTGGGGGTGGGGGCTGCCTACAACAACCAACATTATGTTGGCTACTGGAGGCTGCCTACAACAACCAACATTATGTTGGCTACTGGAGGCTGCCTACAACAACCAACATTATGTTGGCTACTGGAGGCTGCCTACAACAACCAACATTATGTTGGCTACTGGAGGCTGCCTACAACAACCAACATTATGTTGGCTACTGGGGGCTGCCAAGAGTCTCTGTATCCTATACTGTTGGTCACTGAGCAGCTTGACGGAAGGATTTGAAGATCTAAGTGCCTTGCCCAAGGGCATCTTCACAGTAATCCCTGAGGAGATTCAAACCTGTGATCCTCTCTTGTCCCAAGTCAATGTCTCCAACCTCAACGCTTCTATATTGGTCTGAGGAAACGTTCCACTGACCGCGCGGCGCCACACAATTCATCATTACAACATACAGCTTGTTTCTGCCCTCGAGGGGGAACGTCGGATCACCAACATCTCTCAATCTTCCATCTTGTCACTCTGTTAAATGTACTAGTATGAAGGTTGTTGTAAAGTAAATAATCCTCATTATTTATGTTTTGTGATGGTTCAGTTTGAGGGAGATTTGCACTGTTGACTGAGTCCACAACATGGGGTATGTTGTGCACGTGTGTGTGTGTGTGTGCGTGTGTGCGTGTGCGTGTGTGTGCGTACACATGTGCTATATAGCACTTGAGTTTCATGTACTGTATCTTTCTTGGCCATGGAGTATGGCAGTATGACTGTGGTGTTGTCGCTGGCATTGCTGTCGTATTCTGTCCCAGAGTCAAGATATAAAGAAGTGGGAGATGTTCATCAACAGGTGATTAAAGGGAAGAATTTTTGTATAGCAAATATACAAAATCACCTGTCAAGAACCACATGTTTTTCTTTATAAACATTATCATTATTATTTTACCTTATACTGTATCATCTGCAGGCATCCAGAAGTTCCAGATGAGCTAGCCAGTCTCAGTAACGCCACAGATCCATTCGGTTGGATAGTTTTGATCATTTCATTTTTTTTTCAATAGGATTAGAACAGTACATTGGTTTGATGTTGCTTTTATTAAATGTAGATTAATGAGCTGCCAACCAACCAGAATATAATTCATATAGACAAAGATATGCAGTGTCGGATGTTTCTCCACAATAACTAGAATGATGGAAAATATCCTTAAAGATATTCAATATTGTCATGACATGAAATGACAGCTTGATACCAAAAATATTGTTTTCATAATTAGGTATTCACAAAACTGCACAAGTCATACTCTTGACTTTTTTTTTTAAATGATTTGCAATCCAATTCAAGTGAGTTTAGTTATTGCATATATAGTATTATGGTTAAAACATTGAGAGCTTCTGCTCTGCTGTCTGCACTGCAGTCAGTGACGCTGTGTTGTGGGGTAGCTGTGGAAACCCCTGCCAATGTCGCTGTGCATGGCAGGCTGCATAGTGTCTGTCAGCCCAGGGGGGCCCTGGAATGTTGTCTAGCCCGGGGGCCCTTGGGAGGGTAAATGCGGCCCTGATTGCTTCTTTCTCAATTGGCAGCACAGTTGCTCTTGATTTCTTGACGCATTCATTCTCCTATAATAATCCTGTGAGCATACTGAAAAAAGGTCGGGTCTTGAATTGTAACACATGGTAATAGATTATATTTTAAATTAAATATATTTTTCCAGATTATCTCGTTAAATTATTTTGACAACACGATAATTATTTCGAAATATGTGTGCAGGAGAGGGCAGTTCTAGTTTTAGTTCCAAGGAAATAAACAATTTAGCTTGTCTTGATATTTGGGATTTGCAGTAACCAAGACTAGGTTGCAATCTCCTAATGGAGTTCACCTGCGTTCCTCCCCTATAAATGTTGAGGTTGTTTTCTGGCTGTCATACCCTCAAGACGTTGGATTCTTGTTTATTAATATTCAGCATTGTGGCTTTTCTTATTTTTCCGTTTACTGCCCAAGGCCATTAGCACCTCACCAATACTGCTGTGCGCCCTTCTCCCTGTTTAACTACTAGGTTGCAATCTTTGGCCATAATGTGTACGTTGTGTTTTTGCAAGCATCACTTCAGAAGATAATAAAATGTTTAGAGGGTACAATTTATTTGAACCTGACGTCATTCTTAAATGATCTCTAACACACACCAAATCTTGCTCTTACCAACAAACTCTTTTATACTTTTCTCCATTCTGTCCAGTTTAATAATTACTTGCGCAAGCAGAGCGCGCAAGTAATCATTTCGCTTGGTCTCTTCAAAGTGAAGCCAAGTTTTTTTCAACCGTAAGTCTGTGCCTGGTTTGCTGGGACCAGTTACAGCATTACGTCATCGTTGAGAACTGGGACCAGAGTACATGGTGTGTATACGTATGTACTGGTCCCAGTTCTCAACGATGACGTAATGTTGTAACTGGTCCCAGCAAACCAGGCACAGACTTACGGTTGAAAAAAACTTGGCTTCACTTTTTGGAACCAAGTAACCACAGTATACTGCTAATCAAATTACAACTACATACTCTGTATGTAGTTGTAATGTGATTTGTAATTTGTAAATCTGTGCCTGGTCTTCTGGGACCAGACTACACAGATGGACATTTAGTTAATGTACTGTCTGTCTAGGACCTTTATAGCCCTAGAATGCTGTCATATTGCATACATTTCACCAACACAGGATCGAGGGCATGTGTTGGTATGTAATATCTCAGCCATTCTAGGGCTAGAACCTTTAATAGTGTTCCATGTGCAGGATAGGATCCAGGTGCACACTAGCCCCTTTCGGCACCCTCAGTTACTGCATATTTGTGTCCAAAATTCAGAAAAGGTAAGGGTTCCGAAAGGGGCTATGTGCACACAGACAATGATTTACAAACGAAAGCAGAGAGATTCACTGCTTTTTTCTCTTTTTCATTTGTGACGCAGCTTTAATCCTAAATTAATAAAACAAATTAGACCACTCTTTCAGGCCGTGACCACACACTCTGACAAGCAAATGTAGGCGTTAACTATAGGTCTACCGCCTACAGTAGGCTACGCCTATTACATTTTGTTTGACTCAGTTCCATAGATAAGTATTGTGAAAATATAGCTGCTGATCTACAAGATCACAACGCCTCGTGTTGCAAGCTGTTGGGAGCTTGTAGATCAGCTATTTTCCACATGTTTTACCTCTTTCTTATATTTAATTATTTGACAATTTAGCCAATGTTTGACTAGTTTTTTTTAATACTACCGGTATATTGTTTGTTGATTACTTCTGATGCAATAATAAGTTATTAAAAGTCCTTAAATTGTCACTTTACTGTCATCTGGGGTCCCCCCTAAAAGCATGTGGGGACCCCTCTGGGGGTCCCGACCCACATGTTGAGAACCTCTGAGTTAGATGTTAGTTTTGTTACTATTGGTTGATTGACATGTCACTGATAGGCCTGTCTGTCACACTTATGACATACTGTAATCGCCATCATAATCGTTTCCATGTCGCAAAAATGTTTCCAAAAATAGTGGAAATGGTTGATCTACAGCAGAGCCTAGGTGACCAGACTTTTTTGACTCCACGCAGGATCTCACTGTTGGCAAACGATGTACGTCATAACTCATAAGTGCTCCAAAAGCCATGCATTGGGGGGGCTAGCCAAATAATTAATGGATTACCGGTATGTTAAAAATGTAATTTAGATATCATGCTACTTGGACAGAATCATTGGTTACCTGGTATTTCAATAATAATAATACTTCGACATGATCATTGGTGTTTAGTTTAACTGGTATTTCAATGTACAATTGTGTCGCACTCGCAGATGAAGGAAGGAAGGGAAGGGTACTATGTTTACCCAGGGTAACTGGACTAAGCTCAAGAACTTGTTTACAGCCAGGCCCTGCTCATAGAACATTTCATGGTAGAGGTTCAATGCCTTGTCCAAGGGCACTTCAGCGGTGGTAATTTTAACGTGCCAGTCCGGGGATACGAACAAGCGACCTTCCGATATCAAGACCGCTCCGCAAACTGTTCGGCCACCGCTGCCTCTAATCAAACTTCTGCATAGATTTCATAGATGCTCCACAGACTTTTTTGACAGTTGTGTTGGATTCATGTTAATGTATATTTTTTAAATATACCACTAGAGGTACACGGACAAATGTGTCCATGGCAAGACTTGGTCTTGTCCATGGCAAATCTAACCAATCTAACAAAAAAAAGGTTAGATTTTTTTTTTGTTTTTTGTTCTTATTTTGATCTGTCTTATTTTGAATGCCAGTATCCAGCATTTCTTCAGAATACATTTGAGTGTGTACAAATGGAACCCTTAATTACGGGTCCATTTGGTTCCATTGTCTGCTCATTTGTATGTCTGTGGCAAAAGTGTCCACCACAAGCCTGACATGGCGATGACCCCTGAATGTTACAACATGTTAATGAAGTGTCCTGTAAGTCCATATGGGCTGAGATTCCTTGGAAGTATGACCCTTCGATCAATCTAATCTAAACCAAATCGTTGCAACGCATTGTGAGCTTGTAGATCGGCTATTTTCAGCGAATGTTCCCACCAGAATAAGGATGCTGGTTAGTTGGTCCTTGACCCCCTGTTGAAGACCCATGGTTTAGACTCGAGAACTTTAGACTGATGTTATTTTATTGGTTTACCTTTGATCCTAACTAGTTAACTGAGACAATACTGTCTCTCTGTGATCCTAGTTAATGGAGGCACTATGTGATTTATTTTTCAACCAGGACCGCTCGCCCACTTTCCCCGGTCTTCGGCACACACACACACACACACACACACACACACACACACACACACACACACACACACACACACACACACACACACACACACACACACACACGCTTTCGGCTGTGTTTCGACTGACCCCCTACCCCTCATACAACGACAATGTTGTATGAGTAATACAAATAACAAAACAAAAGCAATAAACAAAAATCACCAACCACAACAATCCAAATGCCTAGCCTAAATGCTTTTCAAAGCAAACTTATGTCATACAACCTCTAATCATTAGGGTTCATTATGACAATGAGCAGTGTTTAGTGACCTTCATAATGTCACTAAAAAGTCTTCCATTCCTTCCTTGTCCATTTTGAAAGGTGAGTGAAGTAAGACGTTCTCAAATTCATCACTATGCCAGTGTGGCTCAGGAGATAATCCTGGGGTTTATAAACAGAACATTCAGGGTTCAAGTCTTGTGAAGAACATTTTCAATGTCGATCTAAATTCTTAAAGGCTGGTTAAATATGAGTTCCCGATTGTACCTTACATCAGTGATACTCAACCTCAGGCCCGCGGGCCACATCAGGCCCGCGGGACCATTATGACTGGCCCACCAATATCTAAAAATAAGAAGAAAAAAAAATCTGGAAAATGAAATAAAAATAAATAAATCTGAATGAAGTTACTTATAATAATTACATTATTATAAGTAATACTATTATAGTTGTACTATTACTCGAACGAAAATAAAAGCTTGGGGGGGGGGGGGGGGGAGATGCAATGCAAATGAAAGACATATACTGTGTATCCCTATTCCCTGACATAATTTTATAGCTAAACGGACATAATTCTATTTTATTTGAATGATGAAACCCAGCTGCCATTAATAGTTCCGCGGAAATTGCGGAAATGGAAATTGCGGAAATTGCGGAAATGGAAATTGTGGAAATTGCGGAAATGCGGAAATGGTAATTGCGGAAATGGTGGAAATGGAAATTGCGGAAATAGAAATTGAGGAAATTGCGGAAATGGAAATTGCGGAAATTGCGGAAATGGTAATTGCGGAAATTGCGGAAATTGCTCTTCACTTATAGCTATCTATTTTCAGGTAGATTGTTTTATTTTACTCAGTCAGCCATATCACTACTCATTTTTTTTCATGAAAAAGGTCATAGCTGGGTAATCTATTTTCAGGCAAATTGTGTTTTATTTTACTCAGCCATAAAAATGTATTTTCTGTTAACCAACTTGCTGGCTGGCAGGCAGGCAGACAGCTACTCATAGACAGGCAGACAGACAGACAGCTACTCATGGAGAATTGGACAGGCAGGCAGTCAGACAGCTACTCATAGACAGGCAGACAGACAGCTACTCATGGAGAATTGGACAGGCAGGCAGACAGCTACTCATGGACAATTGGACAGGCAGGAAGGCAGACAGCTACTCATAGACAGACAGACAGCTACTCATGGACAATTGGACAGGCAGGAAGGCAGACAGCTACTCATAGACAGACAGACAGCTACTCATAGACAATTGGGCAGGCAGGCAGACAGCTACTCATAGACAGACAGACAGCTACTCATGGACAATTGGACAGGCAGGAAGGCAGACAGCTATACTCATAGACAGGCAGACAGACAGCTACTCATGGACAATTAGGCAGGCAGGCAGACAGCTACTCATAGACAGGCAGACAGACAGCTACTCATGGACAATTAGGCAGGCAGGCAGACAGCTACTCAGACAGGCAGACAGACAGCTACTCATGGACAATTGGACAGGCAGGCAGGCAGACAGACAGCTACTCATAGACAGGCAGGCAGACAGCTACTCATAGACAGGCAGACAGTAAGACAGCTACTCATTGACAGACAGACAAATAACTACTCATGGACAGACAGACAGACAGGCAGGCAGGCAGGCAGGCAGGCAGGCAGGCAGGCAGGCAGGCAAAGAGCTACTCATGTTATGTTATTATGTTATTATAACAGCTACTCATGTTATGTGCAATAATTTGTGCAGTTATGGAAACAGCTCTTTGTGTTTATGCAAGAAAATGTAACACATTTATTTATTTACATATTGTGTGCATGCACATTGTACTTTGATACATTTTGCGAAAATAAAGCAATTGAAAGAGAGAAGTTATCAAGTATCATTAATGTCGTAATTTTATCTACTGGCCCCTGGCCCCTTGCCATTTTTGTAATGTGGCCCACAGGTAAATCTATTTGAGTATCCCTGGTGTACTTGATATGTATTGTGTTATTTGTGTACTGCCTGTACTGTAGCCTACTTTATGGATAGGCTACGAGAGACATCTCAGCGCTAGCAAGGTCAGCCCTGCTGCATTAGTCATTATCTGATACTGTCTCGTGTCGCATTATTGTTCTCCCGGGCCCGCCGCCGCAGTAGCCGTACCGAAGGAATACCTCAACCGGATTATCACACACCACCCAGCCTGCACACACTACCTGTCTGTCGGAACCAGACGTGGAAGGGTTAACCTTTTCTGAATGGCCATGCTGGATTTGTTGTCTTGCCAAAGGTATACATGTTTACCTAAAGTAAATCTTTTCAGCAGATTCTGTGTTACCAAAGGTTCCCCCAGATTGCACCGGCAAAAAAAGAAAATGTTTTTTTTCCTCCTTTGAATGAATTTGCGGAGATTAAATGTGTTTTGAGATTATTAAATAAAATAAAAGTACTGAGGGAGTGTGACTTGTAATTTTGGCATTTAGCAGACATTTTCCATCCAGAGCTACTTAAAAGTTGCAACCTTATTACATAGGGATATTGGTGATAGGCCTACTGTATTCTTTAACAGACACTTTCCTGTTAAATACTGTTGTGAAATGCAGAAAACCCTCTGTGTGGCTCTAATAGGCTGGGTGACAATTCAGTTGAAGTATTACTTTGGTACGGCGAATGCAAATGTTGTCCAGCAGGGGAAGTGGTTCCACCAGGAGAACAATTAAATGATACACAGACTTGCAGGGTAAAAACATTCTGTTTATTGTAACCCGTGTTTGGCTCATTGTTGTGAACAAAAACTGCACTAGCTAGCTATGCCCATGACATTTTAAAAGGGCCCTGGCAGCTCTCTCTCACTGGGCACCCGAGCACAACTGATGAGTGGGTCTGCATGCCTGCAGTTTCCCTTTTATAGGAGAGGATCCTACCATAAACAGAGAACCAATTAACTCCCATCAGCTTATCTACAAGCTCACAGATATCAGATGAATATGAATAACTGACCAATCAAATAGATGTTCTATTTTAGACTAAACATAATTTGGATTTTCATTCATTTCAAAAGATAGTAGACATACTTTGCTCATCCACATTGTGAAACACCCCTACTCCTCAACAGTACTTGGCACCTTCCCCTCCCCTTCTTAAGCCGAATGGTTGAGTCCTGCTCTGGTTCAGCAGTTCAGATTCATACAGAGGAGTGCCAGCACTGGAGAGGCCATACATACAGGTGACAAACAAAGAGCCAAACAGACACACAGGTTACAATAAATTGAATGCATGAATTTGTGAATGCATTCAACACTCAGTATTGGCATTAGATGCATTCGATTATGTTAGGCCCTGTCTGCCCCACTATACCCTGCACTTCAGTTGCTTCCAAACGGCCCGGTGGTCACTCTAAATTAATAGTTGGATGCAGCTGTGTGTTGTGTTTGCGTGCGTGCAATGTCCTTAATCAAAGCGTGTGTGTGTGTGTGTGTATAGGGCACAGGCTGCCCCGTGACTATAATTATCATTGTTTTAATATCCACTGTGTTTCTTAAAGGAGCCTGGATGGACATGGATTTGGCTACAATGTTAATGCTATCAGGAAGCACCCTTGCGCTCCCCATCCTGGTTTTCATCATTTCCTTTGTATTCTGGCCTGCTGCCGTCATCAAGCTTTATAACTGGTAAGTACTGTGTGTATTACCAGTTACGGTGGTGGCAAGTAAGTACTTTTACTTAAGTACTGTACTTATTATAATTATAGTATAATAGTTATAATGGGTTTGTATAGGAAGGGGGCGGGGACGCTAAAATGAATATCGAATATCTAAATACTGACTGAAGCAACTTAGAAACTCTCTGGGGTGTTCACATAAGACTGAGTAGACGATTTAATGACCAAAGGTTTTTTTTAAAGTGAAATATCCCCTTTAAGTACAACTGAATGCGGGCGGCAGTGAATCAGGGGTATAGAGTCAGTGGCCGGTAGAGCGGCCGCCGGCCCGATGGGAACCGCAAAGGTTCCCAGTTCTAACGCGGACAGTGTCGAAGTGTCCTTGAGCAAGACTCTGAACCCTAATTGCTCCCAATGCGCAGGTTCGTGCCTTGCATGGTTCCTTCTGCATGAATATGTGTGAATGTATTGCACAATTTATGTAAAGCTCTTTGGATAAAACAAACATAATATTGTGTATGTCTTGTCTGTATCTTCAACCGTGACGTCATGGACGCAAAACAAATTTCAGTGCAAGCTGACAATAAAGTTGTATCGTATCATATCGTAAAAGCACCTTCTTTTCTTGTCTTCACTCCTCTCCTCTGTCGTAGGCTTTCGAGGCATAGGCTGGGTCTGAAAGTAGACTATCTTTCTTGTGGGGAGTACAGGTTCTGTTATTCCCACCGTGGGAAGCCAGGGGGCGCCACACCTTCCGTCCTGCTACTGCATGGCTTCTCACTGAACAAAGACATGTGGCTCTATATGGTCAAGGTATCACAACAATTTTGTATATATAATGTAACTTAATGACTAGTATTAAAATGTTATTGTCTTTTTTTTTGTCCAATGTATTTGTGTTTAGTTCATAAAGATAACATAACTAAATGTTTTCAGGATTCCATTTCCAATAGAAAAAATAAGAATTCAGGATTTCAATTCAAATATAGCAAAAATAGCTGATCTACAAAATCAAAATGCGTCGCAGTGCGACATGTTTTAAGCTTGTAGATCTGCTATTTTTGTATGACAGTATGTGACCCTCTGGAGTGAGTGTGGAACTATAGTGGCCCTCTCCATTGTCAAAGTTGCCCAGCCCTGGTTTAGCAGACTTGCTAAATGGTCAGAAGTGCAATAATCTCCAAAGTATGTTACAGAAGGGAAATAACATGAAATCCTGCGCAAAGATAATTGTGCTTCAAAGAAAACTAGGATATCGGGCAAACATCGAAACCTAGATTAGTTGGAATACTAATAATATCGGTATGTTTTTGTGTACAGTGCCTACCAAAGAGCCAGCATGTTGTGTGTTTGGACATGCCTGGACATGAAGGGACCAGCAGGACAAATGCTGAAGATTACTGCATAGAGGGACAAGTCAAACGTATACATCAGGTAATAATAACTAATATTGTTATGGTCCTTTTCGCACACATCGTCATAGAATGTAATGGAATAAAGTTAAGACGCGTGTTTGTCTGTGTATAGTTTGTACAGAGCGTCTGTCTCGACAGACGTCCATTCCACCTGGTCGGTACGTCCATGGGAGGGAACGTAGCGGGGGTGTACGCTGCTCGCTTCCCCGCTCACCTGTCAGGAGTCACCCTCATCTGCCCTGCAGGTACCTAACACCCCAGACAGCTCACCTGTCAGGAGTCACCCTCATCTGCCCTGCAGGTACACACCTAATACCCCAGACAGCTCACCTGTCAGGAGTCACCCTCATCTGCCCTGCAGGTACTACACACTATAACACCCCAGACAGCTCACCTGTCAGGAGTCACCCTCATCTGCCCTGCAGGTACTACACACTATAACACCCCAGACAGCTCACCTGTCAGGAGTCACCCTCATCTGCCCTGCAGGTACATACTAACACCCCAGACAGCTCACCTGTCAGGAGTCACCCTCATCTGCCCTGCAGGTACATACTAACACCCCAGACAGCTCACCTGTCAGGAGTCACCCTCATCTGCCCTGCACTACACACTAACACCCCAGACAGCTCACTTGTCAGGAGTCACCCTCATTTGCCCGGCAGGTATACACACTAACACCCCAGACAGCTCACCTGTCAGGAGTCACCCTCATCTGCCCTGCAGGTACTACACACTAACCCCAGACAGCTCACCTGTCAGGAGTCACCCTCATCTGCCCGGCAGGTACACAATCACCTATTCACTCAACCTGTCATCCAATCAAAATGGTAAATGGTGCATTTATATAGCGCCTTTATCCAAGGCGCTTTACAGAGATTGTGCATTACATTCACCCATTCACACACACATTCACACACCGATGCCGGAGGAAACCATGCAAGGCACCAACCAGCACATCAGGAGCAATTAGGGGTTCAGTGTCTTGCTCAAGGACACTGAGCAACTCACAACGCGGTGCGAAGCGACAGATCTGCTATTTTTTCTAGTTTGGGTCCTGCGCAACCATCTAATTTGTCTTTTGGGTCACAGGGTAAAAGGTTTGGGAACCGCTTATCTAGACAATACGTTGCACAGGTTAGGTACTGTACTGTAACCCATTTTGGCCTGACGTCAGTTTTCTGAAATACCTCATGTTTCTGTATCAGTGGTCCTCAATATTTCATGTCAAGGAACCCGAAAAATGTATGTAACCCCATCTAAAAATATGTTGTTCCATGGACAGCCCAGAAGCAAAGATTTGAGTTAAAGAGAAAATGGGTTAAGCACAATTTTGAGGTATTTCCAATTTCCAATACTTTTACTTCTACTCCACTACACCTCAAAGTGTCAAATATGTAGAGAAAGAACATCAGCACACTATAGTTTCTAGAGCTCCATGAGACTTACTTTATTTAGAGGCAACAATTTGCAATGTTTCGACCTACTGGGTCTTCATCAGGCAAATACTGATTCTTGTATTTCGTCCCAGGGTTGGTTGCCCCCACAGAGAGTGTGTTTATAAAGAAAATGAAGGAGATAGAGAACAGTCAGAATGTCCAAGATATTCCTCTGATCCCGTCCACACCACAAGAGATGGAAGACATGCTGACACTCTGCTGTGATGTACGCTTCAAAATACCTCGACAGGTACAGTATTACTACAGTACTACCACCACTAGTACTGTAACTATACTCACTGGTAGATAGATAGATAGAGTTTTTATTAAAGTGTCCTACATCATAAGATGCCCAGCCCGCACGGGCTTACAAGACACTCACAAAATTGTACATATATAATAATACATATATACACAAATAGACAGTTTCCAAAAACAAAAACTTCATTACTGAACAACCAATTTAACATACTCTTAATACTTTAATATCGCTATCTATGCTGCTGCATTGCAAAAAATAAGTTTTACTCTTATATACCTGTACACAAGTAAGTACAAAGTACAACATTGAACCTTAAAGGGCCTTGCAAACGGGGAGCGATAAAACGTGCCTATGGTTCATTTTCAATGAGACCTGCGTTTTTGCAAGCATATTTACCGGAGCAGCGTGATTACATTATTTTGCCGTTTTCTTCTACAGATTATCCAGTCAATCATTGATGTACCGATCCCCAACAAAGCCTTCTACAGGAAGGTAGGCTACAGTATTACTACAAGTACTACCACTATTACTATAAGTATCACCACCTCACTGGTACTCCTAGTACTACTACTACTAGGTGAGAAGGAGTTTGACTACTACTACTACCTTACACTGGCACTACTAGTACTAGTACTACACTACATCCCACCTAATGAAACTCAATTACTAGAAGGTATTACTGTGTTCTATTACTGTTATTTCTATTTATATTACTGCTGTTACTACAACTATACTCTACTTTCAAGACGACGACAGGCCCAGGAAAGCCAACTCGGATCGTGACAAATCATGACAACAAACAAAAAACATTGGGCCGAACAAATAATTGGAAAGAAGCCAGGTTACATAATTATTTTTTGTTGTTTTTCTTCTTTGTAATTATTTGTTTGGTCCCAAAATATTGTGCTTGTTGTCCATGGGGAAAATTAACGGGGGATTATTTCCTGGGCCTGTCGTCGTCATGAAAGGGAGTGGGACTGTGACGCTTTATAGCGCCTCTAAAATAACTTATTTCTCTTTTGGTTAGCTTTAAAGTGGTCTCTTGTAGCAGTGGTATTGCAGTGTGATGTGTTGTGAGCTTGCATATCTGCAATTAAAAAAATCACACTCGTGTGAAATGAGGGGCGCTCTTGTCATCGTACATCAATTTATGTTAGCGGACATTTGACATTGCTACATAAGATACATAAGGTGGTCCCTTATTGGCCAATGGCTCCCACTTGTTTGTTTAAAGAGCAGCGGGATTACATTATGTTGCTGTTTGCAGATTCTACAGGGACTCATTGATGAACGGATCCCCAACAATGACTTCTACAGAGAAGGTGAGTGCTACTTACTACTACTACATACTAAATGCTGTAATACTGCTGATACTATGTTTTCTTGGGATTCTACAATTTGTGTGTGTGTGTGTGTGTGTGTGTGTGTGTGTGTGTGTGTGTGTGTGTGTGTGTGTGTGTGTGTGTGTGTGTGTGTGTGTGTGTGTGTGTGTGTGTGTGTGTGCATACTGTACTTCTGTGTGTGTGTGTGTGTGTGTGTGTGTGTGTGCATACTGTACTTCTGTGTGTGTGTGTGCATACTGTACTTCTGTGTGTTTGTGTCTGCGTGTGCATACTGTACTTCTGTGTGTTTGTGTCCATCTCAGCGTTTCTGGAGATTGTAGGAGAAAGGTCTCGTCATTCTCTCCAGGACAACCTGCACCTGATCACAGCGCCCCTCCAGGTGATCTGGGGGAAACACGACAAGGTAACAAAGCACATTGTGTAAATCCCCGTCCATATACTGTAGTCTCTGTATGTGCATAACTGTAGACAGTCCTGAGTTTCCTGTTCAGGTTCTGTTTCCAATAGCGTTGATAGATTGGCTCGGCACTGTCGGCAGCAGACTTGTACAATCACAAATGGCGGGTGTCATAATCTTTACGGTTTAAATCGTATGCTGTCGAGCCAACTAAACAAAGCTACGGGAAGCTGAACTGGAACGACACACTGGTAAAGCATATCACTTGTTTACAGTACGGTCCACCATTTTCAATTCATCAGAATTGAAAAGCACACAATGACAACTTTTGGTATTCCACACTTCTCATGAAGTGTTATTATCAAACCGATGACCTTGTGCGGGAGGTGCAGAGTTATCATCAGCGAAAGTACAGCACCTCAAACAGACCACCAAATGCAGATGATATAAAATTATCTTCAGTTCAGTTCAGTTCAGTTTATTTTCGGAAGGAGGACATACATTCATACATTGCACACAAATTCCAACATTTTTCATATTCATTATTATTATTATTTTTTATATATGTTTTTTTTTTTTTTTTTTTTTTTAGTGTCCATAGGTCCTGTCCTTTCCGAAAAAGGGTTAGGGAGAAGCCATAGGCTTGTCGTGCCCTACCCCTGGAGTCCATTTGTTTACGTGTAGCAGGCCGTGCCTGCTTACACAGTGCATTACATTCATGCTGTCCTTATGTATGTACATTAATCTACACACATTCATGTATACATATATATATTACATACAACATACATACATAGACACATCCATATACTAATAACTGTAAATAACAACACTTACAGTAGCAACAATAACAGTAGTAATAATGGTATAATATATATCTATATACAATATACAGCACACATGCAGCACATAATATTATATTATACATACGTACAATATATATATATATATATATATATACACACACCATATAACACATACAATTTGTGGTGTGGTTTACCATTAGTGGTCTACCAATAATATGTAATATCTTATATATAATAATAATATATAATAACTTATATATTTCATAATGTATGGTATACTATAGTAATAAGACTATATAATTATATAGTACAGTCCGTCCTGTTTCCCCTTTTGTGATGCCATTAGTGCTCTTTACTTCTGTATTTATCGAAGATAGTTTTTTTTACTCTAGTTTTGAATTGGTTTATGTTTCCACAGTGCTTTAGTTCATCCTCCAGCTCATTCCACAGTGTGACTCCGTAAGAGGAGATGCTCCTTGTTTTTAAGTTTGTGCGCATCACAGGTTTCTTGAAGTTAAGTGGTCCTCTTAGGTTGTATCCCCCTTCCTTATCGAGAAATTTGTCCTGTACATTTACCGGTAGTTGCTTATATCTTGCTTTGTACATGATTTGTAGAATTTTTACATTGACCATATCTGTGAACTTCAGGAGGTGTGATTGTATGAACAGTGGGTGTGTGTGGTCCCGGTATCCTGCATTGTTTATTACTCTTAGTGCTCTCTTTTGTAGTATAATCAGTGGATTTATGGTTGATTGGTAGGTGTTTCCCCATACCTCAGAGCAGTAGTTCAGGTAGGGTAGGATCATTGCGCAGTACAGCGTGTGCAATGAGCTGGGGTTGAGAAGGTGCCTTGCCCTATTTATAACCGAGATGCTCTTTGCCATCTTGTTCCCCACATATTTTATATGGGGTCTCCAGCAGAGCCTATGGTCTAGGATCACTCCCAAGAATTTGTTTTCATAAACTCTTTCTATTTTGTTATTATCTATAATCAGCTGGATATCTATTTGTAATTGGCGGTTTCCGAATACCATACATTTTGTTTTACTTAAATTTAAGGATAGTATCTCAGGAGGAAACGATTCTATAAAGTGTTTCTCAGTTAAACCCAGTTCTTAATCCCATTTCATAATCACCAATAAGCTATGAGGAGGGTGAATGTCAACAAAGGTACTTCGGCACGGACCTAGATGGACGTCATTCTACTAGGGTCTACTATAATAGGCCTATATTCCGAACGGTATGCTTCCACTACTTGGAAGGCATAAGTCTACTGACAGTCCCTTGAACTATCCATCCATCCATAATGTTGGGCTTCCTTTAAAACTGAAACTAAAAGTACCACTAAAGGTAGTCATTGAACTGTTTACTACTAGTAAACAGTCCAATGATATCCAGCAATGAGCCAAACAGAACCTGGCAGTATTTGTAACAATATATATAAATATATTGATAGAAAATGGCAAATATTTAGGAAAAATATAAAACCCTAGTTCATACTGTACAAGGAATGTGTTTGCAGAGACAGTATAGCTACACAGACGTCAACAAGACAAAAGTACATTACCGTTTATAAAATAGTCTGACAGCAGAACATTCCTAACCGTTTTATCCGCCCCATAGGTGGTCGATGTCTCAGGAGCGTCTGTGATGCAGAAGGTCCACCCTGACTGTCGGGTGACACTTTTGGACGACTGCGGTCACTCTGTCGTCATTGAGAGACCCCAGAAGACTGCTGAGCTCCTCATGGACTTTCTGTCTGCCCATGAAGTCAACGGCAACCGCAACACTTTGTTCTGAGAAACCATTTTTTTTTAATTTCAAGAAGAAGAGAATAATATAAATGTTAGATAAAGACACATTGTTATGAGAAACCATTTTTTTTAAAGGTTAGATAAAATACAGAATAGAGAAATTGGATGACGGTGATTAAGGCAATATTTGATTCTCACGATTCTCATCAAAAATGATGTTTTATCTCGATTATTTTGTCATATTTGTCTATTATTTTTGTTATTTAACTAGTCTATCCCAGTAAATGATATAATACCAGAGAGGGGCATGTACAAAGGAAGGAAGGAAGGAGACCTACAGTATGTAGCAGTCACATAAACTCTGACCTACAGAGCAGTGGTTGCAATGTACTGTATTTTGGATACAGACTCCACCTGAAAATATTCTGTGCCAGGAAACCCCACACAAGAATAGAGTTGATAAACATTTATATACATTTGGGTGATGTTTGCACTTTAAATGGTATATTGCATGTTGTACCTTTTTACACATTTGACTGATATTATGTACAGTAGGCTATGCACAAGTACTTTTGAGTACTGATTTTTTTTTTGAGCACAGTAGGCTATGCACAAGTACTTTTGAGTACTGATTTTTTTTTTTTGAGCACTGATTGACATTTGCAGTTTTGCATTATTTGTGTTTGAATAATGTTGGCTGTTGAAATAATGTAAGCAAACTGTATGCCATTTTCTTCCCAGTGAAAGTGCATGTACACTGTTTTATTACGAGTATAATTAAACGGTATTTTTAGTAACAAAGTCTGTATTCTTTATGGTCTGGGGTTGTGCATATCTAAAGAATATGCACTGCATTGCATATTTTCTGTGCCTATACAAAGGCAAAGTATAATACCTTTGATTGATTTCAAGCACAAACTCAAATTTCAATACAAAGACTGTTAACTGAGTGGACGACCCAATTAAGCGTTACACTTGTTTACAACAGGTCCACATTGTTCAATTCATCAAAACATTTAGAGACATACCTCTGAGGCGCTGACACCAGTAGAAGGCCTGCCAGTCCAGGGGCGTACAGTATGGTCCTACGTGGCCCTGATTAGTGTGTGTGGGTGTGTGGGCAGGCAGAGTAATACCGTAGGTAGGAATAGGATTGGCTCATTTGGCTGTCAATCATACAACTGGGCACGCTATTTTAGTGAACGCCCACCAAAACAACACAGCAAACACAGCACAATTAAGTTTAGCGTTAGCGAAAATTGTGGAGAAACATGAGAGAAACTGAGACCACGGCAAAGAAAAGGGTATGCAGTTTCAAAAACAAGGACTGGGAAAGTATTTATCCGTGAGTGAAGCCATTGCAAGACTCAACAACGTGCTGCTGCTCAAAAGGAGGCTGCCTTCACTGTGTGTTGATCATCGTATGGAACCAAAACAAGATTCCAACATAAGGTAATTAACAGCAGCTGAAATCACTAGTAGTCACCGTGCAACACACCCAGTCAATGGCAGTCATACAGATCAGAAGACTGTGGCATTAAGCTCTCATGTCATGTTTCCAGACTCTGATATTGACTAAAACTAAAATCAAATGTTGCTTCCAAAAACAACACTGATATCCATGATGGACCAGTGAATGTATCGGTGGAGGTCGACAGTGCACCGGACGGTGCAGCCAGCAGAGGGCAGCAGTGTGACGTTGGCCTGCAGCAGTGACGCTAACCCACCAGACGCCAGTACACAACTGCACAACCACAACTACACTTGGTACAAGACAGTACTGTAGGGTCAGGAGGACAGGTGTTGCTTCTGGCCTCTCTGCAGCTCTCCCACGCTGGACTGTACTTGTGATTAGACAGAGGACGTTAAAATGAAATTATTGTAATAAGACGTACTTTACAGTCAGTGTAACCTAAATCTACTAAAGTGTATTAGATGAGTGCATGGTCATGTTTTTGAGTGGTGCAACCAACTCCCTTACGGAGCTATGTCTGGGAGCTATGTCTGGGTATGAGCACGACAACAGCATGGTTGTTTTTCACCACCTGTGCGCAACACAACACGCACACACACACAAACACAGACGCATGTATTAACTATTAACTATGATGCTTTCGGGGGTGCCAATACATTACAGTGACAGTACAGTACAGTAGAGGGTACAGTAGAGGGACCGCCACACGGTAACTGTCATTTCTCAACCGCTTCG
This sequence comes from Protomyctophum bolini, assembly GCF_963924005.1. Lineage (NCBI taxonomy): Eukaryota > Metazoa > Chordata > Actinopteri > Myctophiformes > Myctophidae > Protomyctophum > Protomyctophum bolini. Next base: position 50,433,290 of record NC_137862.1, on the reverse strand, counting down.
GACGCGGCACGGCACGCCACGCCAGAACTGTCCCGGCCCCCTGGGCGCGTTCCTAGGGGTCTGGAACTCCAATGTCCGTCCCTCCCTATGTTGCACCACTCACTTCAGACAGGTCTGATTTTGTTTTTAGAAACATGTCGTTTGTTTTGGTCTTCTTCCTAGGCCCTGCTAGCAGGGCAAGACTTGATGGATGTTCGAGAAGCCTGCTGCGATCACATGGAGCGTCACATGACTGTTAACAACTGTGTGGAGATCCACCTCTTGGCTGACAAGTACTTCAGTGTCGTCTACAAGCAGGTCAGTGATGTGTACTGTGTATTTACCTTACATTTAGAGTTTTTATATATAGCGGGTGGACCGCTCCGCCCCCACCTATTTCATTTTCAATGAAAGCGCCCCTCAAAATAGATGCCGCTCATTGGCCGCTGCAGTTTGTTTGAGCCATGTGTATCGTGTGAGGATTTTTTTTTAAGATTTTTTTTTTTTTAATAGTAGTTTTCAACAGTTTAGTACAGTTTGAACATACCATATATATTTTCTTCTCCCTCACCCCATCCCTCCCCCCACAGTTATCGTCATCATTAAACAATATAAAAAATAACAATTGAGTACAGACATACAAAAAACAACCATGTATATTTGACATATAATATGAACAGTAGGAAACAAAAATAATAATTTAAGCACAGATAACAAAAACAATATAAATAACAAAAAATAAAATAAAATAAAACAAAACAAATACAATTATGAGTTGGGTTATTTGAGTTCAAAAGAGTTACAAGTTATGTTGGAAAATATTGTGTCGAATCGGAACATTGTCATACAATTGTCATTCCTCGTTATGAGGAAGCAAAAAAAACACAGTGTTGGTTCAATTAGTCTGTCGGAAGTACCCTCAGATTCTAGGTAAGAAGTAGGTAATGAATGGTTGCCAGCTAGAAAAGAACTGTTATACCACAGTTCTGGGGGCTTGAGATTTACCAACTTGTTTGTTTCTGGTTGGATGTTTCTCCTGTAGGCCTGACGTCGAAATGTAATGTTTCTGTATCAGTGGTGCTCAATATTTCATGTCAAGGACCCCAAAAATGATGTGTAATTGGCCGCCGACCCCCATCTGAAATAATATGTTGTTCCAGGGACACCCCGGAAGCAAAGATTTGAGTTAAGAACGTTCGCTGTGAAAGAATTTCAAAGATTTGAGCCACATAAAAAAAGCAGATCTACAAGTTCAGATCTGCTATTTTTCAATAGCTAAAGACCAAAAGGGGTTATGTGAAAGGGTAATGTGACGGATCATGTCATGTATTATTTCCCCACCAATAGGAGTTCCTCTCTGTCTCTGTGGACGAGCTGACAGAGATCCTCTCCAGTGACCATCTCAGTGAGCCAGAGGAGGACACGGTGTCTGATGCTGCCATCTTGTGGTTACACACATGTACTGACCGCAGGCTGACCTTTTGGCGAGGTCAGTTACTTCTTAGTGTCCATTTGAACTAGTAAAATAATGAGTGAATAATGAGCTCTTCAGTTGAACTATAATGAGTGCTGTGTGTCTGTCGTTGAAGGTGCTGGAGCACATCCGTCTGCCTCTCATCAGCCCCTCTCATCTCCACGCTGCGATGGAGTCTCTGGATGTGGTGAGAGAATTTTACAGTACATGTATATTGGAGGTGGTTATAATATGTTTTCTTACTTATACTTATTATTTAGCTGCCATTTTGTTGTGTGCTTACACACACTGCGTTGATTGCATTTGGATACTGATGTAATCTTGGTTTGTGCCGGTTTCAACATTTACAAACTGCACTGAACGGCCAATTATACCAATTTTGACATCTTCGGAGTCGCACCTTATTTTCTAATGAATGCAACATTCTTGTTCATTCAGTGTTTGTTTGTTTCCCACGGCCAAATGGGACACTAGGCCCACTCTCCTCTCCCCCACCACACCAGTGTTGTTTTCGTCGACTAAAACTAAGACAAAAAATGCCGTCGACTACCTTTTTCCACTGACGGAAACTACATGGAAACTAAATGAAAACTAACCTATGATGACTAAAACTATGACTAAATATACTGACAATTTCGTCAATAATAAAAACTAGACTAAAATGTTAGGAAGGGACTAGTGTAAAATAAAAAAACCTTTCAAGAGACTATGACTAAAACTAAAATCAAAATGTGCTGCCAAAAACAACACTGCACCACACCATGACTAGAGAGACTGCAAACGCCACTACAGAAAGCCCCACTAAGGTCCAACATGCAAGAGAATGGAAATGCAAGCTGATACATAATGACTTGAGTCATTTCTTGTTTCATTTCCATTATCGCAAGCTAACTTTCCAGGAGTTAGCTTGATCGATGATGTCACTGATGTTTGGGTTAAGGTTAGGTTTAGCTATAGTTTTACTGAGGTTAGGTTAGGGTCAGCTATTTTAAAATGCTCATATTGTATGGTCGGTCTTCTTTCTCTCATCTTCAGTGTTCTATATGTTTCTATGGCTTATATGCGTATTGCTTTTTTTTGGGTCATATTCAATTTTATCTTAATAATCAATTCTCACATCGACACTGTTCTCGTGATATATTTTTACACGCCTATATTCTGAGTTGTAAATGGGCTATCAGAACCGTAACCCAGATAACAGAAAGGTTGGATGTATCAAGGTGATGTTGGCTGCACAGTGTGGTTATCATTCATCATAGAAGAAAAACACCAGAATAGTACACCATGTGCTGGGAGTCTGGACCCTCCCCGAACATAATATTCTATTAAACTAAAGTACTGTCTGGGACTCCTACTTACCCAATCATACTTTTCTAAAATATTGGCTGCCATTGATGACACCCGTTCCCCGAGGCTACACAGTGGTTCATCTATCTACCCTGCTGTAGGATTTTTTTTAGACATAAGGTATGACATAAGTCATTCCACCTCTTAATACACTTCACACACTGTAAGAACAAACAGAAACAGTATGAGTACAAGTTCAAATTTAATACCACAGGTCAAACTCAAAACAGGTGTGTAAAAAAAAAAAACTCAGCACAGTGAAGACAAAATGTACAGCTGTAAGACATCGGGGGATGATTACCATACATGCATATGTAACAACCCAACCACGTGGTGGTGGTGGCTCAGGGGTAGAGTGGCTGGATGGTTGCCAGTTCGAACCCGGGCTCCCCCAGAGTTAGCGTCGAAGTGTCCTTGAGCAAGACACTGAACCCCTAATTGCTCCTGATGTGCTGGTTGTTGCCTTGAATGGTTTCCGCCGCCATCAGTGTATGAATGTGTGTGTGACTGTGGTGAATGTAATGTATTTAGAGCGCCTTGGATAAAGGCACTATATAAATGCACCATTTACCATTTACATCTTCAAACGGGTGAAAGGCCAATTCATGGGACAGATTCAACATGCACATCATTCAAGGTGGTCAAACGGAGAAAATAAAATTCAAACCAGCTTTGAAAGTTACGTCTCCACTCCGACGCACCGCCGTTTAAAAGGCAAAGTCAAATAGGAGGGGACAGCAGAGAACACGCACGCAGTCACGCACGCACACACTGGACTTATACTGCCCCTCATGAACAGGTTGGTTAACAGTTGGTGTAAAACACATTGTAATTGCTTTGGATAAATAGCTATATAGTATATTAAAATTGGATACTTTATTAATAAAGTATTCTGGGAGCTCATGAACAGTGTGTGGAGTGTGGACTGCCTTCCTACCTTCTGTTCTGTGCTGTGGGGGGCAGTAAAGAGCCTTTAGCATCATACCACAGGACATGCGAGGACACACCTGCTTTCTAAACAAACTTTTGTTATTGAAGCAGCAGACATCCAAAAGCTCTTAATCAGAGTGGTGCAGTGATTTAGCTAGGGTCTCAAACTGTTCCCTGTGCGTGCATGCGTGCACGTCCGTCCGTGCATTTGGATACCCACAGCAGAGTGTGTGTGTGTGGCTGAATTCCTGCAGGCAATGTCATCCAACAGTAGACGGCAGCGGCTCAGAAGTCCGAACAGGCTTCTGGGAAATGGAACATTCTCATTTCGATCCAGTACGACTCCTCCTGGCTTTGGGTGAAAGGGCCCTTGAGCAAGAGACTAAACCCCATGCCCTTTGAACATCTATGGCTCTGCCAAGGGGGAATCCCCTTGGTCAGCTTGGCCAGCTAGAGGAGATATTAAGGTGCATTCAAACCCTGAAGATATGTTTAGTTTCAATCGCTTTACTATGGTCGCACAGTCGGCGAAAGAATGTCCCAATGTGTGACCGTTTCCACTGTTGCCGAGTATCGGAGGCCAGTTCAGTTGGAACTCCGTTTCCACGGTTACCGAGTATCGGAGGCCAGTTCAGTTGGAACTGAATGAATATAAAACCAAAACCGTCAAAGCATTTCTGGGGTTCCGGAAAAAACATCAACGGCTGATTGGCTGTCGGGACGCGATGCGTGCGTGGACGCGAAGGTTGCTTCTTCTTCAGTTGGAACTTTGCCAGCCCCGGGCCGTTCGCGCAACTTCTCGTCTTTTACGTTTATACTTTGTATAATGTAACCGTGCCGCTCTACTGTAACTATTCAGGTCTGAAGTTCTGAGCGCAACTTTAGACTTTAGACTCTCGAGGAACTCTGCAGATGTATTTTACTGCGTCAGACTGCAGACTGCAGAGCTGCCTGTTAGATACAGTACAGTATCAGTATACTGTACTGTCACCCTTCCTGTTACTTATCTGATGACACTGCCCAGCTGCATCACTAATGACAACATGAAGGAACACAGTGCCCCCGGTGGACGGTGGAGAGGGGTTGTAGAGTGGAGTGCAATTCTTCTTATTATTTTCTATACTCTTGAATTTTGTCTCGACACCTCTGTCTCTATCTATCTGTCCCGTGTTTAATGCTGCACGGCTGCTCTTACTGTGGCTGCATGCTGCCTCGCATCTGTTGCACACTTGTAAAACGATGTAACTCTAGTGTCCGTGTAAACTGGCTCATCATCAAGGCTGCAGCATATTCCGCGTGTGTGTGTGTGTGTGTGCGTGTGTGTGGTGTCACTGTCAACTAGTGAGGCTATGTCACGTGCACGTGTCGTGAGCGATCACTAATTGAAATATCCTCTTTAACACAATGAGCGCTGGGGATTTCTTTCAAAATAGGAGCCCAACCTAAAAAAAAAAAAAAAAAAAGCATCAGAATGTTTATTTTCTGTTTGATATCGATGAAGTTTTCAGACCTACATTTTCAGACCTATACGGTCTGAATGTGTTAATGTATCTCGGCATATTTATTAACCCACAATATACTGTATTTTTCAAATTGTAGACATATTTCACACCTGGAGGAGAAACGGTATTGCTTTTAGGTGTTTAAAAAAAAATATATCCACAGATGCTATAGTACATCTCACGAGGAAGGGCATTCCAGAGAGTAGGTGCTAGCATATACATACTGACAGGCTTTGTAAGCTGGTACGAGGAATGACCAATAGGCCCTTGTCAGCTGACCTTAGGGTCCTGCTGGGCACATATGCTTCTAGAAGGTTAGTTAGATATCCATTAAGTGTGTGTGACCATGTGAGCACCAGGACCTTCCACTGAACCCTAAAAATAACAGGAAGCCAGTGCAAAGAGGCCATAACTTGAGTAGTCTCGCGTTACCAGACTGTTGACTCTCGCAAATTTCCAAATGCTTCATCATACAGTCTGGAGCTACGGAAGAGAGCTATCATGCGTAAGCGATAAAGCGGGGGAAGTGGAGCCTCCGATCCCCACTTCCGTTTCGTCTTTACAGTCGCGCACATTTATTTATTCTAATATAAATATAAATCATCCAAGCATACTGCAGCTTGTTGCTTATAGCAGAAGAGAACATATTACAAATAAAATGTAAAGATATTTTAAAATATTTTTTCGTGAACGGAAATGGCAGCGTCCTTACTCAGCTCATGGGGGGCTATAGTTCCAGACTCTATAGCGTTCGGAGATTGTGGAATAGTTAGTTGTCTGGCTACGCGAGACTATAACTTGAGTTATGCCGCCTGATCAACGTTGAACCCATGGTTCCTGAGGACCCAATGCAACCAGCTGCCTTGGATCCAACACTATCGGAGGCCACAATTAGCACCTCGGTTTTTAGCCTCATTCAATTGAAGAAAGTTGCTTGTCGACCAGGCCTTAAAGCTGCTATAAGCAATAATATGCAATAATAAGCAATAATATGCCTTAAATGACTTATTTATTTTTTGGTATTTAGACAGCCAGCAATGAGTAAAACGCTCACATCTAGCTTTGTCATTGGTCGAAAAAGCAAAACCCCGGTCGAAATGACGGAAGTTGTAATGGATATTTTAGAATGCCAAATAGATTGCCAAATATATATGCATTATTGTGTATTTCTCTGCCTTCCATTCAGTCTCATTGTTCACCAATATGCTCATTCTGGCTCAACTGCAGCTGCCAATCTAACATCTGATGTGACTTCTCCATGCTTGCTATCACTGTGTCAGCGAGTGTGTGTTAAGGCAGGCAAATCGACCAAAATAAAAATAAAAAGGTCATTACAATTTTGACATTATTGCTTATATAGCAGCTTTAATGGCAGCCAGACACTTGTTTCACTTTCAAACTGTACACTTTGAATTAAAATCATCAGGGCAGTCAGGGTTAAAAGAGCAAGGCAGCTGTATATGATCTGTGTAAAGGTGGGGAGGAGATGCCTTTATTTGTGTGCCAGTGGGAGCAAATCCAGTGCAAATGAAATCGGTAACCATTATATGGAAGATGCTCCACTCAGCCAAGGCTCTACAGAGGGTGGGTGGTTAAAAACAGTGGTGTAGGTATTTGTACTTTACTTGAGTATTTCCAATTTCCAGTACTTTTACTTCTACTCCGCCACATTTCAGAGCCAAACTTTTGTACTTTTACTCCACTACAATTATTTGAAAACTTTAGTTACTAGTTACTTTGGAGATTTTAATTTTGATTAGAAAACATACATTAACCACTTCAACCCTATACATTTTGGCCATTTGAAAATAGCCGATCTACAAGCTCACAATGCGTCGCAACGCTAGCATTGTGAGCTTGTAGATCTGCTGTTTTCAATAGATTTTGTACACATTTTGAACTTGTGAAATGGGACATTCTGCACTTTAGTACATTTTGATGCCGATACTTTTGTACTTTTACTCAAGTACATTTTCAATTCTGTACTTTTACTTGTAACAAAGTAGTTCTAAATTGCAGTATTGGTACTTTTACTTAAGTAAAACAATTGAGTAGTTTTTCCACCACTGGTTAAAAAGAGCACAGCGCACCAGGATTGGCATGCAGGACCTTTTACGCCTAACTCATTTAGTCTATTAATTCCTTTTTACTTTATGGGAACCTCCATGATCTGCTTGAAGTGCTTGAAAAATGTATTTCAGAGACCGCATGCTGAGGAGGGGGATAACTGACAAACATGTTTATTAGGAGCTGCGAGTGTTCAAAATAACCTCATAAAATCTAACGACTGCAGCTTCTTCTCAGAAGTTATGATATAGGGCGCTTGGCTCGAGTTGTGGAATCATTATTCATATATTGAACAGCGTTCGTCGCTGCTGAAAACCACAAATACTCGTCTAAAAGTTCACATCAGAAAGACAACTCCAACTAGTGCAAATTGGAAGTGAAGGGTCAGTGACTGTCAGCTACCGTTGGCATACTGTAGATGTTTGCACTGTCTGAGGAAACTAGTAAAATGTGGAACAGTATGTTCTGGTTGTTTAAGACCTTTCCAAACCCATGTGACCTACTCTGCTCTCACCATTCCATTACACTGCTGTGCCAAGATAATCAGCACGGCTGCTCACTGGGTAACACTGGGTAATCCTTTTATTTATTGCCTCTTACATTTACTATGCAATTAAAGGGTTATCACTCACCTACTGTACAGTATGTTCAAACATTCCCCCACGGACGACTGTGTGATCTGACGTGATCATAATCATATCCAGGAATAACATATTGGATTTCCCAATGACACGTAGGGTCTGTATACTCAGTCTGGTTTCAGAGTATCAATTTGTTTTTTGTGCTATGCCAAGACACTCGCGGCGGTTACGAGCGAAATGCTTGCATTGACGAGAGCATTCTGTGCTCTAGTGGAACTGTGGTTTAGATAATTACATAATTAGAAGTTGGAGCATGGACATTTATAGCATAAAAGAGCAGCATGAGATGACCTTGTTCTTGGAAGACAAGAGAATATCATGGAAATGCAGAGAAAGGAAAAAATGCACACCATATACCACGTGTGTTTCTGTGGCATGTGGGAGAGAGAGGGAGAAGGTTTTGAGTTGAACGTTCTGACGGTAAACAGCGATAGAAGTAGAGAAGTAGAGCACGGCATCCATCAGGAGACTTAATGCTCACATGATCCTTTGTGCTCACTGCAGCATGCTGTGCTGACGTCCTGGCCTAGTACACACGCACGCACGCACGCTGGTCTTTCCTATTGGCTGTTAACCGCACAAACCATGCACACACAAACAATGCATTCTGTGACGAAAAAAGTACTGCCGAAGCAGACAACCCGCAACACTCCAGGTTAGATAGAGAATCCTTATGCTGTCGGTGCAACGCTCGATGATGTATGATAGAAGGAAATGCCAGCAGTCAATATATGTCCTTTTCACATGATTTATTTACCTCTTGACGAGCAGACAACGTACGCATTTCGGCATAGTGGGCCTTCCTCAGCGTTGTCTATAGCGTCTATAGCGCACATACTAAGTATTAAAGTATGTGCTATTTAAAAAAATAAAAAAATAAAGTAATATGGTATAATATGACTGTTTTGGCAGAGTAATACCTTACTTTACTCGTTACTGGATAAAGTAATAATATTGCAGTAATATGTAACTAGTTACTGCCCCAACACCGTTCGCAGCACTGAGTCAGGCAGCTGAGGTCGTATATCATGACCGTTTGTACTTGCAGAAGACTGCGGGTGACATAGTTAACCTACGCCCAGCACCAGCTCTCATCACATTTAGGGTCGCCCCTTAACCTAATCCTCATTCCTCACCCTGATGGACAGGAGACACGTTACACTGCATGGGTTGACCCAGAGCCATCTGATAGGAGAGTTACGATATTGAGGGGGCAGAAACCGAGCGCTCGAGCGCTGTTCATGCAGCCCTGAACCGAGACAAGCTGGACTTGGAAATACATTGTTTTCAACGAGGGTGGCTCAAATAAGAGCTATTTTAAAGCATGTGTGCAACGTGACAACTGTTTTAAAGTATTGTACAGAAACAACTAAAGTGTCTTTAATCTGTATGTTGTACTATTACTACAAAACAATTTAAAATAAAGGGATTTAAGATCATTAAAGCTGGGCTGTTGCCCGAGTACAATGCATTTCTGCCTACTTCCGGGCCAGGACTTGTCCCAGTTGGTTGTCCCCACGCTCAATGCGTAGTAGGAGAGCCGCCATTGGACTGAAGCCCCATGAAGTGAACGCAGTTTGCGTAACTCTGTCTATATCTAAGGCTCTGGGTTGACCCCCCCCCCCCCTCCCCCTAGCGACTGTACGGAGACACATTATACTGTATGGGTTGTGCTGCTGCTCTGTGACTTTCTGCTGTGGCTGATGAGGCCAGATGTACAGACTGAGAACAAGCTGAGCAGGACAGACTTCCAGGAAATTCCCAGAAGACGGGCGCGTGCACACACACACACACACACACACACACACACACACACACTGAACACAAACTTCACTGCGTTTTCTCAGCTAGCAAAGTAAGTTCTGTGAAATTGCTGGAGCCAATAAGATGATCCAGATTGTTTCCTCTGAACGCAGCAGTGGCATTCATACATTCATGATCGCCCAATACAAATATGAAACTGCATGTCGGCGGCAGATTGTGTGGACCCGGACCACGCACACACACATTTCTCAGTTGAGTCATTCCTCAAAAAGAACCCTCTGGGGTTTACCGAGGGCTCTCCTCTCGCTCTCTCTCTCTCTCTCTACACGCGCGTGCACGCACGCACGAACGCATGCACGCGCGCGTGCGCGCACAATTTGTCATTTTATCTGTCTCCCAGCACTCCATTAGTGGAACGGCTGGTATACCACAATGCCAAAGTCTACTTTCTGCTTAACTGTTCCCTCCGCGGCTGGCCCCAAAACCCACCATCATGATGGCGTAGCAGTCTCTGGGTTCCCGCTGACAGAATGTGCTGTTTCTGCAGACTGGGGGGGACCGGGATCGTAGTTGGCTCAATCACTGGAGGGTTGTGGAAAAAACGGTCTGGCAGAGGAGATCGGGTAGCAGCAGCAGGGGTAGTTACTGACTGTGTGACAGTCGTGTTCAATAACATTCAAAGTCAAGTATGTGGAGTGTAACGTATACACCGGTGCACAGGTTCTAACCACAGACTCTCTTACTGCAGCCAGGTTTGGATTTGCTGCGGGGGGGGATGGGCGGAATATCCTCGCCTCTGGCACTCTGTGTTAGTGGTTTTAGTACAATCAAATGTGATATGTGATATGTCTGTTTTATTGCAGTGGAACACTTTAGTAAGTCCTTTTGAGAGGTGCTACTGTAGTACAGTAGATGCATTAAGTATAGGGTTGCCAAAGCTCCACGCTATCAGGCTTTGTCCCACGCTCCCCCCCCCCCCCCCCCCCACAGATACCATATTTGGTGTAATTACAATTACAATTTGTCACGATAATGTGCATGTTATTCTCAAGAATAGCCAGGTTGTCAAAAGTTAAACCTTGAGTCCAATTTCATACTGCGTGTGTGTGTGTGTGTGTGTGTGTGTGTGTCCTGGGCCTACTATCTGTGTTCAGCCATTCTCTGTGTTCCTACAATTCCCATGATGCATTTTGCAGGCGAGCATAGGCCTGATGTATGCCCATACTCATAGACATGGAAAGGTAGACGCCTCCTTCGGCTCTGGGGTGTCTGTATCTCACGGCGCAAGCTTCCACGTGCGTTAGAGAACCTTCCACGTGCACCACGGAGCGGATGTTTTTAGGCCATTCAGAGGCAGGTGGGGTTGTGAATGGACAGGAAGGCTGCATGATATTGTCATACAGCTAGATTCTTACTACTAGTCCCGGAAAAGATGTGCTGTGATTGGCCAGTAGTCATTTGAGTGGCAGCGTGTCTTCCTCACTTGATTGATTGATTGAAATATCTATTAACAGTTTGCAGAATTACAGTACATTTCAAGCACAACTCAATATACAAAGACTGTTAACTGTGAGTGGACGACCCAATAAAGCATTACACTTGTTTACAAGAGGGTCCACCTTGTTCAATTCATCAAAACATTTAGAGACGTACAAATAGGTCTATATAGCCAAAGAACAGAACAGGAATTCATCATAAAGGAGGTAAAAAGGGAAAAGAAACATATACAGTGAGGGTAAAAAGGGGTGGGGGTTCCGATTTTACGGGGGCCAGTTTCGAATTGCAGCCGTCCGTAGGTGCCCTATTGAGAGCGGTTTTGAAGGGGTCAAGGGATTCGCATGTCTTAATGCCTGTTGGTAGGGCGTTCCACTTCCGGCGCACTTCCGCCCTCCCGTGCGATACAGGTCGCTCCAATGAACAATTTACAATTTAGGCATTTAGCAGACGCTCTTAATCCAGAGTGACTTACATTAAGCAAAAACAAAAGCATGGCATACATCACATATATCAAAAGTAGTTATCATGAATCATGTATAAACTAAGAACATAACAGTATGTAAACTATACATACTATACTATATTGTACTATAAAGTGCTATGACTACATACAAATGCAATTCTAGTGCTGTCTATGTAACAAGCTATAAGTCTGTTTCAAATAATATCTAAATCTACATAAAGTGCTATCTGAGGGGCTATAGGCTACGGGCCACGGCGGAAGATTGGGAGTGAGGCTGCAGTTCTGACTGTGATGGGAAGTGCATTCCATAGTTTTGGAGCCTGAACTGAACTGAACTGAACTGAACTACTGCAGTGGCGAATGAAGCATCTAGGTTTATATATCTATGTCCATGCTGCCATATCAGCAGCATCACATTTCGGATATTTGGCAAAAAAAAAGGTCAATATCGGACACTACCCTAGTTGTAGCCTATAGTTGTACCCCCAGTGATGTCACAATGACTTTGTTGCACAACGGCGACAGCGTTTCAGAGAGTCACACAGAGAACTGTTCTCAGTCACACAGTTCTCTGTGAACACAGTTCTCTGTGTGACTCTCCATCCAAACCCTCCAGCTCTGGAACCCTATACAACAAATCGAGGCAATGTTGTAAAAGATCATGATGATTTTGCAACATGTCCCGCCTCATCGCCTGGCCCCTTACAGTGGTCCCTGCCCCCTCACTAGAACTGAGCCTCATAGAAATCAGCTGTTCTCTCTGTGTGTGTAAGCCCGACTCAGCAGGGTTACATGTTCATTGCACTGCAGTGTTGGCTTGTCGTCCGTGGTATTGCGGTCGTTTTATGGAAACGGTTAACAGCATTTGTACTCATTTCATGTGTAACATTCCAGCTCTTTGCAAATCATGCATCTGGACAGGCCAGGCTTGCAAAAAAAAAAAAAAATGATTACAATCATATGTCGGTGTCATCACATCTGTCATCTGAAATCTGACATATTCTGCTGCTATTGCAATATGATTCCTGGAAATTCTGGAAACACAGCAGCACTCGATCTAAGAGAATATTTAAAAAAAAGTTATTTCAAAACGCAGTGATTTGCTCTCTTTGTGCCGTCAGGAACATCTGACAGCTGATGACCCTCATAACCCATGACCCCTATAGCCTTGCATTCTGTGTTGACGACGTGTTGTTTTGCCGCAGCCAGGAAACAATGGAGGTTTTGTGTGATGTTCTTTTGCTGCGCCGCTGTGTTTTCTGAAAAGCCAGCTACAGATCGAGCGGATCGGAAAGATAACGACAGTTTAGAGAGCTACCGTGGGTTCCTAGCGGAGATCGCTACACTAATCAGCTACATTGTTTCTGCCTGCCTTCGGCCAAAAAAAAAAAAAAAAGCCTGTTTGAGCTTGTGGGCTCTCATGGCCATCGTGGTGATGGTACAGTCTGTTCCGTCTCTCAGGTCAGCTGACAGCATTATGTGATTGTAGCCTACAGCTTTTTAAGCAGGCGATGAGAACGGACACGAAAAGCACGCAAACACTGCAGAAAAAACACAAGCTTAGAAGCTCGTGTTCGGAACGACTGTTCCGGGACAGGATGAAAGGAATGGCGTGTTTACCAAAACATAGGCTGTAGCTGCATGATGGGTACTTATGCACGGATTTGGCTGGCAACCTCACCACCCGAGTCACTAAGCAGTTCAACTGTAGTTCCAACTAGCATTATTTATCAGCAACCCAATTAGCCATTATATACCTGCTTGTGCTCTTACAAATATATCTGAGAATCATACCATTATTGTGGACACTTCAATTGGGTATGTGTGTCGGGCCGGGGGGGCATGATAATGTGTTATGAATAATAATATTATTAGTACCTCAGTCAACTCAGTATTAGTTTAAAAAGTATCTGAGATTTGGCCGGTATAGTCCGAGTCTGGCGGTGTGCCGCGGGTTCGACTCCCGATCCCGACGGCCTTTACTGCATGTCACTCCCTCATCTCTCTCCCCCATTTCCTGTCAGCCTACTGTCTGTCCCTCTATAAAAAAATATAAAATAAATGCAAAAGCCAAAAAAATAAAATAAAATAAAATAATCTGGGATTTAACTTAAGTGGTTATAAGTATGCTAAATGTGTGGGGAACAGCTAACCTTCTCTGGTTCTGTTACAAATAGAGCTGTCAAACGATTACAAATGTTAATCGGATTAATCACAGCTTAACCCTTTAAAGCACACCAAGAAAGAAGCAGTATATGTCTTTGCATTGTTTACTTCCTTTAGGGCAGTGATGCCAAAAACAATTATTGGCAATTAATGTATAATGGAAAACAAAACAAAATAAAAACTTTTGAACATCCACTGTTGCTGTACCTATATATATTTCTTTCTGTTTACACGGATGGAGACTAGAGCATTTTACAGTGCAAGAAACTGAACTTGCACTACTTGTACCAAAAGTGACAAACAACACGAAAATTATTTGACCATTATTTTTATTGTATCAAGTTACATAATCATGTTCAGTAACATCTCTGAGATGATACTATGCCAAATAAATCATCTCACTTTTGAAACTGTGGCAAAACAGAGCCTAGGTGATTTCTCTCTGTCGGACTTCCTCATTGACACCTGACTTGTAAAGCATGGTGTGTGAAGCCACAGTGCCATCTAGTGGATATTATTTACATAACACACCTCAACCGAATGGTAGAAATGGCTCAATCAGGTTGAGCTCAGTTTCTCAGCATTGTTTTCAATGAGAAATAATGACTTCAAATGTGCTCTATATCAATTGGTCGAAGGTCCGGGGACGAGGGGGGAGGGAGGAAAATGGGGGAAACAAAAAAAAAATGGAAATGCACTTATGTCCTTGTCTATGTCGAAGAGAAATGCTTGCTAAATAAAATTAACATAAACCAAAAAAAGTATTAACCCATTTTGGACTGAGGCCGATTATAAAAAGCCCTCCAAATCCTGACCTAAGCTTTCTGGAAAAACTTCAAATATTTATATAGCATGCATCAATACTGTACATACTGTACAGAAGCCCAAGAGGGTTCCCGTCCAGAAGGGTTAGAACACCTAAAGGGGTTCCTGCTTTAATAATAATTAAATAATTAATAATTAATGCACTATTCGAACTATGTCCAAAAATGCCATGTTTGTCTGTATATTGTTGTGGGAATGGAAAGATAATAAATGACAGAAGGTGGATATCCCTACATTTAAAGGAGCATTCAGTGATTTGGAGGGGAAAAAACGGCCCGCCCCGGTAACGAGATGTGCACATGCACGCACTACAATGGGGGGGGGGGGGGGGGGGGGGGGGGGACACGACAGGCCAACAGCACACACACCAAGGACCTCCCCCACTCGATCATGATTGGCGGATCTGCTATTTTCAGCAAGTGACCCTCTCTATCCTGATTGATGAAGGCTGGGCCAACTAGCCAAAAACGAAACCTCTTTTTTTGACCCCCAGGGGTTAACTGGGGACAGGGAGGAACTCCTTATATGGTCAGCACACGCTATAGTAGGGAGGATTATCACAACAAAACAAAAAAAGAAGTGATATTTGAATTAAGTGAAATCACTGAATATACCTTTAACATACGTATATCATTTATGTATATTTTATTCTATAACGAATCCAGTGTGGCAGGATGGTGTCTCTGTGTCTCACCCCGTTTGATTGGAGCCTCTGCCTATGTAAATTGTGCAGCCTTTTATGGCAATAACCAGCATAAGTATGTTGGTTATTGCCCTCCAGACAGGGCTAGACAATGGGATTATGGGATCTATGGGCTGGGCCAACACTGGGCCATCCAAGTGTGGATAATGCTTTAATCTAATTAATTTCACAAATTAATTAACTAAGGTTAACTCGGTTATTTTGACAGCCCTTGTTAGAAGATTACAAGAAATCTGATCTTGCACAACATTGAGTATTCAATGCTATATAAATGAGTTTTACAGGTTTGGTAATGTCTGTCTGATTGCATACATTTGAGTAGTATATTGAATAGTACATTGTTATTTTGTTTGATAATGTAGCCTATATACTAAATATATTAACAATTTCGTCAACAAATAAAAACTAAAATGTTAAGGACAAGAGATTTTCAGCAAGTGTAAAATCAGTCATTACGACGGCATCAAGGCACAACCAAAATACATTTTAGTCGACTAAATCAACTGTAGCTTTAATCGTCAAAAATCTATTTTAAATTCTATTCTAAATTTTGTAGACTAAAACTAGACACTAAAACTAAATGAAAACTGACTTAAAATAAATGAAAACAATTCAAGAGACTGACTAAAACCAAAATCAAAATTGCCTGTCAAAATCGGCACTTGATTGAAAACATACACAATGCAACACTACAATACTGGAATAATAGAAATAACGTATTTCTGTTTCCCTTTCAAATTGTTGAGCAATAGGAAAATAGGAAATTGTTCAACGTCTTTTGTTTGATAATTCCTGGATAATTATCCTGGACCTGCTTCAGCAGTAAAGCCTTTGAAGCCATAAATGAATGAAAGATTATGTATAATCGCTGTTTTATCAACTTGTATTTACATATTTCATTTGTTTATGTTTAATATTTAACCCATTTAGACCTAAGTTCTATTCTACAGATGTCTTCTAAATCCTGACAGTTTACTGAAAAAACATGTTTCTATGTCAGTCGTTCTCAAACATTTTAATGTCAAGGACCCCCAAAAATATATGAAATTGGCCGCCGACCCCCATCTTAAAATATGATGTTCCCGGGACCCTCCCAGAAGCAAAATGTGAGTAAAAAATATTCGCTCTGAAAAAATATATTCAAAGATTTGTGCCACATTTTCACGATAAAAAAATATAGCAAACCTACAAGCTCATAGCGTGGCACTCGGTGCCGTGCTATGAGCTTGTTAACCCATTCTGACCGGGAACCCATTTTGGTGTTTAGCATCATGTCATGCTTTAGCTACTGAAAAATAGCAGATCTACAAGCTCGTAGCGCGCCACCGAGTGGCGCGCTACGAGCTTGTAGGTCTGCTATTTTTTGAAAAATCGAAGAACGACTGACATTTTTAGAATCTGATCTCAGGTCAGAATGGGTTCATCAGACCAGTGTGTGTCCAGTGGAAACCTCGTATGAATCTGATCTCAGGTCAGAATGGGTTAAGCTTGTTAAGCTAAAGCATAACATAATGCACCAAAAAGGGTTCCCGCCCAAAATGGGTTAATAACCTTAATAATCGAAAAACAAACAAAAATGGACGTAGTAAATGCGCACGTGTGTGTGTGTGTGTGTGTGTGTGTGTGTGTGTGTGTGCGTGTGTGAGTGTCTGGCTGTGGCCAGGGACTATGTCTTTCTGTGTGTTAATGTGAAGCACAAGTCTTACCAGCTGGTCTTAATATTTTATGGTCTTATGCTGAACTAGAGTGAGGGCCATGTTGGGACATCAGTCCATCTGTTATGACTTAACCCATTCTGACCTGAGATCAGATTCATACGAGGTTTTCCACTGGACACACACTGGTCTGATGAACCCATTCGGACCTGAGATCAGATTCTAAAAATGTCAGTCGCTCTTCGATTTTTCAAAAATAGCAGACCTACAAGCTCGTATCGCGCCACTCGGTGGCGCGATATGAGCTTGTAGATCTGCTATTTTTCAATAGCTAAAGCATAACATGATGCTAATACCGAAATGGGTGCCAGGTCAGAATGGGTTAAGCCCCGTCTTACAACCGGTGCAGATTCGCGCAAATTGCAATGCAGTTGTCATTGCTATAGTAGTTCATAACCAATGCAGCTTTCATTTTCACATGCAGGGCCCGTTGTGAATTACACTGATCTGTGTAACCTGGAGTGAGAGACTTCAGGAGAGCCAGAAACGGAGCTATAGGGTCGTCAATATGTCTATACACACACGGGCAAAATGTG